>NW_026782219.1:322500-922500 GCF_031769215.1 Ylistrum balloti | reverse complement strand
TGTTCAATTGGACGAAATATATGCTATGGCTGAAAAAAAAACAACTTTAAATACCATTTTGTTTGTTCATCTGAACCTATCTATACAAATATGTTTCTGAAACAAACACAAATAATTTAGTTAATTCATATTAACACACAATTGTTAACAATGTCAGCAAAAATATCATCGTATATGTTTATCTGAAACGAAACATGCGAGAAAGTTGGTAAGCATACACCATTATAATCTTTGTGTTCATCTCAAACAAAAAAAGTACTTAAACTTTTAAAGAGCCAATATAAATTCAGTTATTTTCACGTTTAATGGCATCCATGATGATGTCTACTTACAAATTAGAAACACGAAGTACTTTTAAGATAACACTACAAAATAAATGTATGTGACTCTCAATCATTTATTCAACCGTGAAAAACGTGAATGAAAAACAACAGAGAGTAACAAAACCGCCTGGATCCATCTTTCCACTGGTACGTTAGTGACATTGATATTCATAAATAAAGACATATAAATTCATCACGACAGGAATGATAACAAAAATCACGTGATTAACCGGAAATGACGTTAATATTTGTTATTTCAAAGTGTCTAGTATGTGGTGTACATATCAGTGTTGTCATTTTTATTGTAAAATGTAAACACATGTAGCAAGAATTCATCAACTGCCTGTAGATTTACCATGACGACATATTTCACTACTCCAGGTACCAATATGAACGACAACTCTGACGAGAATAGCGACGAAGAAGACATACAAGCGGAGGAGATTTATTCTATTATCGGAGTCACATCCGGCGCTTTACTCGTCATCATTCTCCTCATACTCTGTGTCGTGTGGTGTCGCCGGAAGAAAGACGAGGTAGGGACTAAATAAAATATTCATCTGTGGTGCAAAATGTTGAATGGCAGGTTGACTATCTAATTTATTTAATAAGCGTAAAGCAGGCGGCTACATCTTTAACTTTTAAAAGCTTGGAAGACTTGAACGATTTGGGTTCAGTTTTTAAAAACTGACTTGAACGATTTGTGTTCAGGTTTTAAAACTGACTTGAACGATTTGTGTTGAGTTTTTTTAAAAACTGACCTGAACGATTTTTGTTTATTTATTGAAAACTGACCAGGACGTTCTGTGTTCAATTTTTAAAAACTGACTTGAACGAGTTGTGTTCAGTTTAAAAAAAAACTGACCTGAACGATTTTGTTCAATTTTTAAAAACTGATTTGAACGAGTTGTGTTCAGTTTAAAAAAAAAACTGACCTGAATGATTTTGTTCAATTTTTAAAAACTTACTTGAACGATTTGTGTTCAGTTCTTAAGACAACCAGAGTGTGTTCTCTGTATAAACCAATTCGAAAAGGAATTAAATCAGAACACCTTATGAACTAGGACGTCATTGTTGTTATATTGGGATGATAATAAGGGTGTGTTTCCCGAACGAATACTCCTGTAGTGCTGAAAATGAGACCTAACATGGTAATATCGGTAGACACCTTCATCACAATGTAGGTCACCTAACAATTTTATGTTTAACATCACCATCACAAATATACCTGCAGTGAACAACGTATGTGTAACTATGGAAACCTACTCGGATTAAAATGGCGCCTAAAGCGTTAATACCTGTTCGTGACAGGTCTGACGTATTTGTGTGATAATTAAGTACAACATACCACAAATGGTGATATCTCCGATTGTATTGACATGATTTAGATGTTTACTGATTACGTGTGTCTTTCTTCAGGAGGAGATGCCCATGAAAGCCGTATTTTCAGTTAATTCAGGTTATAGTGGCTCAAATTCCGAAATAAACATGGTGAGTAGCTTCCGCATGAAAAAGAAACACTTCAATTCACATGAATACATATTCTTAAATTATATTCTCAATTCAATTCTGTTAACGTTATTCGTTTTCTTGCCATGTTAACTTACTATATACCATTACAGTACTTACTGTACTATATAACATTACGTTATTTATTGTGGTATATTAGCTAAATGACATAACTGTGATTTACTGTTCTGAACAACGATTTAATTATTGTCTGTTGTGTGTAATATGTGACAAAAATGTTATGTTTTTCAGGCAAAGTATCATTCTACTAACACTAAAGATACCAAAACAACGCCTGCCGACGAATTCCCGCGTCAAAGACTCCAGCTTGGCATCGATCTGGGACAAGGTCGTTTTGGAAAAGTCATGATGGCACGAGCGTTAAATGTTTCTGGCTTGGGAAAATGGGAAATGGTTGCCGTAAAAACTTGTAGAGGTAACGAAAAGCTTCACATTGATTTAATGTATCGTATAGATATCACATGACAGGTCATAATTACCAAAACATGCATTTGGTTTCTCCATTGAGAAAAGAGCAATCTCGATTTCGATTACGGCAACTGTAAATAACTAATTTACTTATCCTTATAACGGTAATGGTGAAAGACGATCACGTGACAATGTGATACAAATTGTACAGCAATAATACTGTAACTTTGAATTTTATAATAATTTGAATTATCAATGAAAAATAATAGTGCCAGCAGTCAAGATATTGTTGTGAAATCTAGGTGTATTTTTTGTATATCTCTATGTAAATTGATGTCTAATTGCAATTATGGCACGTCTTAATTATCTTCTGAAACAGACAGCGCATCTGATTTAGAAAAAGAGGACCTGTTCCAAGAGTTGGAAATCATGAGAAGTATTGACAAACATCCCAACATTGTCAGTTACCTCGGGTGTTGTACAAAACAAGGTACCGAAACTTATCATAATAGAGTGGTAACCTGTATTTCTGCACTAAATATCTTTCACATAAAACTGTAGGATAATTATATTTTACTTGTATTTAGAAATAGGCTTTTCAATATGTGTGAAGTACCATGAAGGGTAAAAAAAAAGTTTTTTTTTAAATATTTGGAATAATCATCTTCTCATAATACCATACATTAGACACGGGTTACTTTCTTTAATAGTCAGCAAATGCATGCCTATTTTCCGGTTAGGCTTACTTTTGAATTCAGTTTGTTACGCGGGAATCTCTAAGTTAAGATATTAAAGCACATGGAGTTAACTTCGATAAATCAATCGTGGTATCCAATCAGATTTATTTGCATAGAATAGCATGTCTTGTAATTAGAGCAAATTTCTATGATACGTGCATACTTATGCTTTGAAAAGTATTGCCGAAATAACCTTTAAACATTTGTCAGCTTTGTGTCTCTCGCTGTACATAGTCTTCCCATACTCATATAGTCATGGTCCTGTTTGTACTCAGATCCCCTGTACATACTTATGGAGTATGTCCCTGGCGGCAACCTTCAGTCTCAGCTCCGGAAGTGCCGTCCCAGCCAGCTGGCTACAACAAGCGAGGAAGGTAGTACGCCTTCAGTGAAGGAGCTTGAGACGCATGCGCACCATGTTGCTAAGGGAATGGTATACCTATCATCGATTGGGGTAAGTGAAAAGTCACGTGATCACTAATACCTTTATCAGGTGAGATACTTGTGTAGGTGACAGTGTAATCATCAAAATGTCCAATGTATAATTTTAACAGGTCTTGATGTAAGAAAATCTATTCTATACTGTTTTATAACCTAACAAAATGCTTCACAATGTTTTTATTTATGTTCAAATTGGATTCAATCCAATATATTCTTATGAATTTTGAGCTTCAAGAAATACCAACGCGTCTCTTTGATAACACTAGAATAAGGAAGATTCCATTTACGTATGCTTAAGCTTTCGACAGGGACAGATGCACAGATACATCAGATACGTACACGCCCATTTTAAGATATACAATCAATTTCATTTGTCAATCATCAACAGGTAACACAACATCCACATGGACCCACATCCCTTAAACCAGTGAAAGTGCAATGATCCCTTTAACGAAACCAATTGGACAAACCCTAAGTGTTTAATATTTCATCATGTGTGATGACGCACTTAATCTGATTACATCTACATAACACTACTGATTATCCCACCTCTGTATAATCATACATGTTACAAAATTTTGCTGTTATTTTGCCTCTTGAGCTGTATAATTTCTGCCCACTGTAGCATAATGTGACAACGCTAAAATGAAGTGTTCACCTTTTCAGATCATACATCGAGATCTAGCGGCGAGAAATATCTTAGTCGGTCGAAACAAAATTGCAAAAATCTGTGATTTTGGTTTGGCGAGGGACGTGGAAGGATCTGATATGTATGAGCGGACCTCAAAGGTATACTTTTTATTGAAACATCTGTATTATTATCTTTTTCCGTTATCATTGTCCATGAACATATAGGATAAAACGACCTCTGTATATAGGAAAAACTAGCGCCTCTACCACAAACTGATTTACATAACTGATTGTAAATTTGGTCTAAATACTAAGTAGGAATCTCGCATCAGTGAACCGAATACAAACTTGTTGACAAATTGTCCGGAATCTACACCGTAGTTAAGAAGTACCATAGTATACCTGTTTGTCCATTTGCACCGACAATGCAGTAGATCTTTCTGTTTATAATTCATATTGTCTATGAATGATGCGGATGAATATCCTCCATGAGGACACTAGCTGTATTCTATTTGTTTAATTTTGAGAAATAAAATTACTTGAACCTTAACATTTAACTAAAGTTATTAAAGCAATGACCAAAGAAATATTTGCCTTTAATACAGACATTTTGGACAGTATATGTTGTCGATTGAAGTAGACTACCTAGTCATATTTTTCATATCTTCAATCATAGGGTCCGTCACCTATACGATGGATGGCGCCAGAGTCACTGTCAGACCAATGTTTTACCCGGAAAAGCGACGTGTGGTCGTTCGGAGTCCTCTTGTGGGAGATCGTTACCCTAGGTAAGTCACCAAATAATCACAGTTCATGCCTTGTATAGTTAAAACATTTAATTTGAATTTTCTTATTGTAACTTTAAGTCAGGTTTTGGCAAAAGTCGACCATGCATACCGTATCATTTTTTGTAATTCTACGTAGAATAAAATAATATGAAGATAAAAGTGTTATGAGAACAGACTATATTTAACAACATAATACATTGCTTTATGATTGAATGTTAAGTAGTTTGGATTTTTTAGGAGCAATAAAAGTTCATTCAGTGCAATTAGATCCATGTAAAACTTAGCATTGATCGTATGATATGCACATCCACTTGGCGTTATTTTTAGATCACAAAACATTAGAAAAATATGAAATGAATGATATGATTGAGCCAGTGAACATTTCCCTCTGTGTCTTAATTTGGCCGAGTATGATTTTTATAACACATCACACAGCTGTTTCGCCCTACTAAGACTCGTCAGCGATGCTACATCACACAGCTGTTTCGCCCTACTAAGACTCGTCAGCGATGCTACATCATACAGTTGTTTCGCCATACTAAGACTCGTCAATGATGTTACATCACACAGCTATTTCGTCCTACTAAGACTCGTCAATGATTTCAAGGGCCTATAGTTTAAAAACTAGGAGGCTATGGAAGAATTCTTTTAAAATGAAAGCGAAATCTTGACATGGGGTTTACTAGCCTAATAATTAAATACTTTATTGTAATGTTCATGAATCGTATATCTTCAAAATTACGCCAATAACATAGGTATACTCCGAATATTGTCACTTTCCTAATCATGTACTATTCTCGTGGATGTTTTTAGTACAATACAGTTATTCGGATATTGAAATTTGTTTGTAGGTGCCACCCCCTACCCTGGTATGACAGCAAGGGAGGTCATTAAGACGGTTCTCATTGGGAAGTGGTTACAGTGCCCCCTTCACTGTAAACAAGAACTGTAAGTAAAATAACTTGCTAATAACACATTTTAAAAAGAAAAGGAATTATTGAAAAATTTAAGTACTTTTAAGATTCGAAAATATTTAAGATATACAACCACGTAATAAAAAAAGACTTAAAAGATATTTACAATATAATCTAAGAGAAATATTCATGAATCATTCCTATCCTAATACGGGTTTTTAAACTAGTTGACTATGCAACATTAGTCATGTGTCACATCGCCATGCAGGTAGGGCTGAAAATTAAGATCTACTGTCCTACATTCACAAGAGGCGATTGGATATGAGATCTGATCTTTACATTCTGCGCAATTATTTTCTTCTGATGTCACCATTTAAATTGTCTCATCAGGGTTGAATGTTGGCCCTTGGTCCTGTCCCCTGGCCAGGGTATACAAAAACTCTCTGTTTACTCTAAGAATGTTTGTAATGTAACGATTGAAGATCGGTAATAAGTATAATGTGACAGGGTGTGGTGATCCGCTGGTCTTCAGTGGCATACGTCGGAGTGATAACACTAGAAATCGGCATTAAATTCGCGCTATCAAAAGGGGCTTACACCAACATATCACTTCCATTTCTATATCATTTCCATTTTGTCTCAAACAAAATGCTTGGATATATTACACTGATATTATTGTTTATTTCAAAGGTCAGTCTGGAGGCTTTCATTAAAGGTCTAAACGCTGTATGTAATTAAATGTAGTAATGTTTATATTAAAGATAACTAAAAAAGGTTGTACAGGCGTTGAATTTATATTCCAGCTATGACCTGAAAACTAGATGTTATATCGTGGTCATGTTTATAAGTAGGGTTAAAATGTGATGATAAGCTACAACAACAATATATCTTATGTTTAAGTGATAAGATGCTAGAATATTGTATTCTCGGGTTAATATTTTTGTTTAAGACTAAATCTGATGATAAGATACAAGAATATTGTGTACTCGGGTTAATATTTTTGTTTAAGACTAAATCTGATGATAAGATGTTAGAATATTTCATTCTCGGTTTAATATTTTTAAAAGACTAAATCTGATGATAAGATGTTAGAATATTTCATTCTCGGGTTAATATGTTTAAAAGACTAAATCTGATGATAAGATGCTACAATATTGTATTCTCGGATTAATGTTTATGGTACAGACTAAACCTAATGATAAGATGCTAGAATATTATATTCTCTGGTTAATATATTTGTTTAAGACTAAATCTGATGATAAGATGCTATAATATTGTATACTCGGGTTGATATTTATGTTAAAGGCTTAACCTACCGAGTTTTGTTTGTGTATATGAAACCTCAACCCGATATTGGGCTATTTCAATAACTGTGTTATGTTGATATCACCTGATAACATGTGAATAAATGAACTTATGTAGAAAAGTAAAGGCTTCTGAAAGTAATATACTTGAGTATATCTGTGTTTAAGGTATAGTCTTATGACAAGATGCTGGGATATGGAACCCAAAGAGAGGCCTAGTTTCAGTGAGATCGCCAAAGAGTTGGAAGTTCTTATCGAGTGTGAGACAGAATATATTTCGTTCGACACTCTGGAAGAATCAAAATACGGTTGTCTAGATCCAGACAAGGTGGACGAACGCGTGTAAACAATTCCGTAAACAAACAATTTGGATAGTGTGTACCACGGGTGACAACCAATACTGCGGAACAATTGCAGAGTCTTGTGCATTGGGTTTAAATGTGTACCCTGAGTGAGACTTTTGATGCGCGTGACTGACCATTTCAGCTGAATGACAAAATGCATATGATTGATGTGAAGTGAACATTGTGAAAAACAACATTACCTTTTATGTAAATGTTACTTAATTATTTTTCTAACGGCACTTCATGAGATTCGCGAGGAAGGATTTTGTGAGGATTTTCGGCGAACCTTTAACTGTGATATTTGAGTGGCATGGTACAGACTGTACAGAATCACATGTCAGTTAATTAATATATAAAGTGTTTTTTTTTCTCTCGCGAAAAAATCACCAAAGAAATAACACGACTGTTACCGTTTGCATAACGAGAAGTCTCACTCACCCAGCCGCTTTATAACTTTAGCGTAATGTATGCAGAAATCAAGGGTTTGACTGAGTGAGACGAGCAGGAATTGACAAACCACAACGAGACACAAATACATCGCAGCTTTTGAGTGAAAAGGGACATTAACTCTGCTAAATTGATAAGTATTATGCAGCATACATAACATATACTTTGATATAAGACATGCATTTGATGTGGTTGAATTTGATATCACTACATATGCGATTTTTGAATTCTTATATTTGTGCTGTTAAATAACTGTCTAGTAAGTTGATATCTATAACTAGACGTGTATGGGTGTTCGAAGTGTGATTTATTGATCGACAGCGATCGATTATCAATACCACAATTGCGTGATAGGTTTTAATAATGTAATGGTTAATGTGCGATGTATTTTATGAGCCAGCTTATGGATCTTCATTGGCCAAATATCGAATCCCTTTCAAACTTACTTCCTGATAACAACAAATAGTGCATGTTATACAGCGTCCTTACTATAGGATAATTTTATATAGAGTATTAAATTTTTAACGTCTCGGATTAGCTTATGAATCAATAACGTATTACGTAGAAAATTTTGAAAAAAAAAAACCCAAAACAGTTAAATAACCAACTTTTTGTTTTTTTTTGTAATTAGACAATAGATATACCGTTGTCTACAATTTTTTCAACAACTAAATGATTAAATGACAAACTGGAAACACACTCGACTGTCACCCATGCGACCTGAGTTCGATTCTTCAGTCGGACGTGGGAATATGGTGGGCCATCTACCCGACTATGTCGAATATCTCCGGTACTCATGTTTCCTGGGCAAATTAGACACATCTCACTCTCTTATACAAGAGTGATCGATAGAGCCTCCTAGCTCGTTCTGAAAAAAAGCTTAGAATTTGTTCAACGTATATACTATTTTTAGACCCGTGAACGTAGGATACAGAAACCCTTTACACGCAATTGTCAGACCTCTCAGAACTGACCCTTATTAAGGAAGATTTACAGTAGTTTAGACGTAGCGGCAAGATACAAACAGGAGGTAACATGGAATTGGACAGGTATGTAAGAACAATTTATGTAGAAACATACATTGTTTACAAACAATTACATTCCAGTTAATCTTTCATTTCTGTGAGGATTTTTAACGATAAGCACGTGTTGTTAGTTTTCCTTTATTTGTCTTACCGTAACCTGATTAGTTGTAGGGATTTTGGTTTCGTTGATTCAGTAAATATTTAAAATTTCGTGTTGCAAATAATCATTTTTTTTCAGTATTAGTAGATTTCGTGCATATTCATCCAAAAAGGAGAAAAACCCTGGAATTTTCAGCCATATGCTAATAACGGTTGTACAGTACAGTGCAGTGCTTATCGGTTTAACTGGTCTGCATTAAGAGCTGATTCGGAGCCGATGAAACAGGCGTCGTTCAGTTTGCTTGCCTCTACCCCATTGATGCAAGTGGAATACTGCCAAGCTTATGTTTCTTTCATATATTGACGTCATTACCATGACAACGGAGACGACGGTACAGCGTAGTCTGCTGTTGGCATTGCCGTACTTGTCATAAACATATCCATATATTTCACCATAAAAAAATAAGAACAATAATTTACTCTCGTGAAAAGATATGATTTTACAGAGGACAGAACGTGCTGAAAAGTTATCAGTTTCTGTTTTGGTGTTATTGACTTTAAAGTAACAAATGCCTATGAAGACTTCATAGGTCTGAGAGCATTTGTTAATTTGTTTCAAATCAACATGTTTCGATTGGTGTTTTATGTAAACTGTGTAAAATATGTGAAAATTTTTTTTTTAACAATGGTTGTACATTCATTATCCTACATTGGTCTGAGAGAATTTCTTATTTTTTTTATTCAAATCAATATGTGAATCATTGTGTACAGGGTTTTACATTGCATAGTCCTCTAAACCACCTTACAAGATTGGATTGATATAGATGAATGCAAGTTTCAATTCAGTTTTGTTCATTGTCATTTTTGTATAAAAACACAAATAGCACCTTTATGAGTGACGTATTTTCGATTATATACATTTAACAAGCTGTACTCCAAAATAAGGATGTTATGAAATAAACTTTATCGTGTTAACTTCCACAGGGTATGTCTTTTAAACTGCAGGGTAACATGTGTTTATATTGAATTCGCAGGGCTATATATAGAATCCGTTTGAAGGATGAAATCGTTTACATGTAGAACTATTGTAAATCAAACGAGACTACATATCGATGATCAATTTATAACATTTAATTCATCAGTGTGTTAAAGGCGCTTGAAATATTACTTGCTTTGATTTAAAAGAGTTAAAAGGTTTCAAAATGTCAATTTTATTTATATTTTATTCGCTACTCGGAGTTAACCAAATCCATTGCTTGGGTGATAATTGTGTGTAATTATTAGGTAGACATTGTTAAAAAATCGCTCTGATTAACAGATAGAATATTCCTATTGAAATGAAGCATTTTGATGTGCCTGTCAACTACAGTTATTGACGGACTTTTACTGCAAGCATGAATAAATGCAATATTTTGTACGTGTTTAAATTAAATAAATGTCCTGTGTTTGATATGAAAATATAGATATTGACAGAATAATTTCTCTATTAGATGCGTAAAAGAGCGCATGACTGAAGAAAAGTAAGGGACATAACTCCATATATAATACAGTTTAGGTAATTGCTGCGTCCTCAACCATTTACTCCTTGTCAATATAATTTCAGGTTCTTAAATTACAGCTTTGTCTGCTAATGTTTGAAAAACGATCCACGTAACGCTAGTGTTTAACATGAATTTGAATTTGATCCTAATTCACTTTATAATTGTGGTATATTACGATAAATGGCTCCCAAGTATTCTAGAATATCATTTATTCTCGAATATTGTATTTCCGATTCAAAATACCGAATTATATAAATCGTTTTATAGCTGTCTTAACATTACCAAGTACCGTTTCTCATAAATATATTGGTTTCAATGTCACGTACTTTATAATACATGAGAAACCAAGGGCCTTGGTAATGAAACTATACATATGTTATGATTTGAAATCCAATCATTATTTTTAATCAATTGTTTTAAAAGGAAAATGTGGTATTACCTTTTAAAGGAGAAAGAGACATCCGCTCACAACGCACCTCACATTTTATTTTTATCAATTTATATAAAATATACATATATAAATATCCATGTTGGTATATGTTACGCAAATCTTTGATGATATGTAATAGACATGGGTGATCATTTGATGAGAGCAATAGAAATACATCGTGTGTTAGAGTACTAGTGAAAGAATAAAATATAACAATGACTTGGAATAAAGATTCTAACTGGAGAATATTTCCTGTGTTTATTGTTTTTTTCCTTAATTTTTTTCCTGTGGAAAATTATAAATGTACCCGAGTCGGAATTTTGGAAACAAAATGCATATCTACGTTGTCAATTCTATAATGTCTTAAGCGCCTGGAAGTATTTTTTTTTATTTATCAACTCACAACACATAGCGTGGAGAGAGGAAAGTTTGATAGGCATCACAATGACCTTAGAATGAACAAGACAGCTGCATGGTGCCGTTTGATTCAATATTTGGCAGTGCTGTATCTAATTATAGAGATTGATGAATGGTGGTGCTTACTTTTAAGTGTGTTACACGGTTCTACTGGAACACTGATCTGTGGTCCGTAGTGTGCCTGATGAGTCCATTGTTGTTAACGTGTTTTTATTTCGGAACTCACTGTCGTGATCCTGCGCTGGAAGGGTTTTTCAAGATGCCAAACGTATCCAACAGATCGGCATGTTGACGAGGTTTACACGCAGATTGCACTACATTTGAAGTCTATCATCATCCAGATAGATACGTACAACAATATTAGCACTATTTGCGAATCAGATATAATATGTGTCATGATCATAGTGAGTATATAAATTATGGATATTACCGTTTGAAAGCAGAGCTTACCTTCCGGTTTTACGTTGGTCCGCCATCTTGAAAAGTCCTACCCATCGCACGGTCACGATAGTGAAACTGTTGTTGTGATATCCTCCTGGAACTCCTGGTCTGCTTGTACTTTTTTCATGGGTCTCGGTGTAAACCTTTTGTGCACGTGATCTGTATTGGACATGAATGCTATTGAGGTTGTAATGATATATCGGTATAATTCTTTGCTGTTTCTAAATAAAAAACCGATGTTCAAAGCATCAATGCCATCAGGTCACAGCAGCAACAAACGACCCGTCTTAATCTAACACGGACTATAGAAATCAATATGTTGACGTCTAAGTTTTGTTTCCAGTGAATTTTTTTTTTTTTAGAAAAAAAGACTCGGCTGTAGCCGGCTAAAGAGATTTAATGTTTTTTTTTTCTGTTTATTTGTCACGTGATCTCTGTTTCCTGTTTTAACCTATCTATATTCTAGTTCAACTTGTTTACCTTGTACCCTGTACCAGTATTTTGTCTTGCTGCTAGGACAGATCGATGAAAAAGGAAAATATTGATAGACATCAATCAATAAATCAATAAAAATTAATTTTGAAGAAATACTCCAGAGTAAAATATACCGTCGTTATATTATGGAGAAAACCATACCGTATGTGTAAGAGAGGAAGGTCGATGTCTGTTAGGCCTAACATTTCATCTTTCAAAGTTATTGTACAGTTTGATGTTATCTCGAACTTCCTGCTCTCTATTAATACAGAACTATATTACAACCTCACTAAACCTGTATGATTTTCTATTCATGTGAGTTTAAGAATTTTATTCATTTAACCGATCTTTTCACTGACAGCATGTATTTGTACAATATATATATTGAGTAATATTGTGTTAATCACCATCACTGAAGATCCGATATCAAATTTGGATCAACATTTGTTAAATTTGATAAAAAAAAACTTTAAGAAATAAATTCCCTTTACTAACATATGATTTAAACATCCACAATAATATTAAGTTTTTACATAACGTTTCTTGAATGATGTGGGGAAAATAATGATGAAATAACCTTATTACGTCATTGCCAGTGAAATGTAGAGAATATGTCACTGATAAAAGTATTATTTTCACTAATGAAAACAACACTTTTTTGTCATTTTTCGTTGATGAAAAATAACACATAACGTATTTACACCAATGAAAAGAGAGAGCACAAATAATTTTATGAAATTGACAAATCATAAAGCCCGATACAAAAATAAAAACACAAAACTAGAAACTTGAAGTGTTGTTTACTAGTAACACGATATTCAATTCCATAGTAAACTTTCATTTCTATGAAAGTCGGCATACAATGTGACAGAAATGAACTTTTCAGTCACCAAACCCAATCCCCAACCAAATGTCTTGAATGTGGAGCTAACATGTTAGACATTTAAAGGGAATTCTTGTCATCAACAGCGACAACTGTATGTTGTCGCCATATTTTTAGTCGTGTAGTAACTTGTTAAAGGTTAAACTCGGAACGCTTTAGAGCAAAATGTTTTCTGTTAGTGACATGAATAAGCAACACTTGCTTTGTGAATACCAAAATATTTTTTGTGTAAATATATTTTTGATGATTTTTTGTTTTATAGAATGGCGTATATTTTGTCGCGTACTGCGAAGACACAATGAGTGAGTAGTGTCCGCGAAAAGCCTAGTCAGCTTTGTCCTTTTATAACTGTTCTTTATGTCAGTAATTCGGCTATTTTGCTTGTGAAAATGTGATAAAAATATAATATCTAATAGTGTATCCAGTAATAACAAATATATTTCACAGGTGTGTCAAATATTTTAGAATCTTTCACAAGTGCGCAGCACGAAATGCTATTGAATATTCTTAATATAAAACCAAACTGCATGGTGCATACTTTATTTCAAAGCCCTATAAATTTGTTCAACACATACTAAGGTATTTTAAACAAGAATTACGTCAGTATTTAACATGTAATAGTTATGTTATTGACAACTAGAAGTCTAGTCACGAGGATAGTTTTGCCTTTGTGTAACAATAATACCTGCAGAGATATTATCTAGTAATCTGCCTTACAAACATATTTCGACTTTGTTTCTCAACAAGGAAGTTGTCTCCTAAATGCAATATTACATAGGTTGGTCATGTATACAGACTATTTCATGTACACAATCATTTGAGATTTGGATAATACTGGCATATAGCGGTGAACACAGCGCTTCATGTTTGTATTACAAATTCTAGACAAGGCGACAGACATCTCAATTTGTGGGTACCAGTAGGCACTGAAGGCAGTTGCCATCCTTGCACCAGTAGATAGATGGATAACAAACTACTCCAGCACAAAACTTTCATCATTCAACATTTTGGATAGTAAGGTATGTGTATAATTTTAATAAAATTAAAATATCGTCAGTTTATATAATAGATTATAGCGAGAAGAGAATTAGAAAACAAATCATATATTTTCTTCAGTAGATAAGCAAATTTAAGTTTGTATCAACATTGTCAATATTTAAGAATGTATTGTTGTGCTTTAACTTTCCTGCAGAAACTTCAGCTAGTGGTAATTTACCTTTAGTCGAGCGATAGTGTCCAGTTAGAGACCGAGGGTCACTAGTTTTTTTTTATCCCGCCAGAGGGCAGGGTGTTTTTCATTACTCCTTCCTGTAACAGATTTGGTAACGTTGACCACTCCAAGGGTAGAAGCTATAGGAGATTGAGATGCCTACTTGGAGATATTGAATCTGGGTTGTTGTTGTCTTTGGGGTCGAAGACTTTGTGAAGGAGGGAGTAGAGTAGAAGTTGAGAGTACAGGTCGTCTTACTAGCCTCACCTAGTGGGACTTTCTATTCAGTCGAGCGGTAGAATGGGTTACTAGTTCGAACCCCAGCGGTAGCAGGGTGTGTTTCATTACTCCTTCACATTCCAACGATTTGTTTAAAAAAATGTTATGTCCCCGTGTTTCGATATATAATCATTTAATTTTGTTTTCTGAAATTGAAATAACTTTATTGGTAAGGTTACTTTCCCTTATGTTTTTTACCTTAATTTCGACCACTCTTCTCCTCTGTAGCCTAGTAGGTTGAAATCAATCACAAGACCACAATCATCACTAACGAAACTTAGAAGGACGAAACAGCTGTATGATGTAAATTTACTATTTGGCTCTATTGTAGCTAATATCAAATTTTCATTGAAGGCTGCTATTACTTGAAGTGTTTTGTGCAATAAACTAGATACTTAAGCAATATTCTGATGACTTCTAATATATTTTTTAAATTTCACTCTGTTTAACAAGCTTCATAACGACTGATAAAGACAAACTTCAATTTTGATTTTGTAAAGTTAATCCTATTATGCTACAACAGGCTACATAATTCATATTTTGTCTTTGTCGTTTTGATAAAGAATAACTCCTTATTATATGTTCTTTCCTTCTACATATTTTAAAATATTTTAAATCACTCAATGGAATTATAAGATAAAACCTAAATCAAATTATTCAACATAATTTTAAATACACAGAAATATCTGTTATAAATCTTAATCATTATTAATATTTTTAATCCTGCAATATAATTCTAAATAATTAAATAAAATGAAAATAATAATTTACGTAATTGAATATGATAATAATGTGAATTCTACATTGGTCAAATTATTCAACATAATTCTACAAATCAAATCTATACATACGTCCTCTATATACACCATTGCTCCTAATTGAAATCCTTCATCATATGTGTCAAAGAGACTTCCATCATTCTGTTTAACTATAGACCACTTGATAATTCGGCGACCTTTGAAACTAAGCGTTAATGTCACGTTCTCAAAAATACAACCGTGGTTGTAACGAAGGAACCGTCAGGCAAACAAACTAACGATAAACATATCAAACTTTATAACGGCTATAAAGAACAAGATAAAGTCCGAAAAATTATCACAAGATTGTTTCTTTTTTATTCTGATGAGGTTTATGGTAAAAATTCAATTTTATTAGGAAAGCAGCGTTCCAGTAATCTTACCTTGTCAAGATATCAGAATACCCGGGGAAAGTCACATAGTCGTTTAGGTGACTCCATAAGTTTTTCGTGTCTGATCTGTGAATTGGACAGTGATCGCCTAGTTGGAAGGCGAATTTATCACCATAGCAACACTCGATCATCCAATTGTTTTCTGATTTCATATATCCAGGTTGACAGAGTACGGGTTTTGTATGGGTTTAGAAATTAAGTCTTATTGAAGCCGATTCCGCATTACAGCAGATTCATTAGGGACACAGAAATAGAAAGAAAAAAAAATAAATAAAACATAACACATTAATTCCTGATAAATGGTACTATGTCCCATGTTTCAATTTGGATTACGTTGACATATATTCAAGGGTTTCAATAAATCCACCTGCATGGCGAATTACACAAAATATCCCTGTGAACTAGACAACCCTACTATCGAGTAGTATTTTAATGGATTTTTCAGTGCAACGAGTGCATTAATATATAAAGGTGATCATTTTAGATACATTAGCACTTAGGTAGGAGCGAGGGAGAATTATGACAACAAACGGATTATCTGAAATTGATATATATTGGTTAAGAATGTAATTGTCAAATTGTATGCTAACTCTAGTTTCATTTCTTCAAATACCCGGAAATGCTTTATGACAATTATTTGGAAAACATAATTAATCAATAATTCTGTGGAATAATTATATTTTTACAGGGTGTTAGTTTTGATAAATCATAATTATTTGAACAATATGAAATGCGATAATGGAATCGTGTAATACCTTCAGATATAAAATAATTAATTCGTCCATTTGTTGTCCGACACGGATTGAGAATCGTCATATGTGGGTAGTGGTGATTTTGACTGTTCGAGTACCTGTTTAATATCTTCAGACACCAATCTGATTGAACGTCGTGATACTGTCAGTTCTTAATAATTCTATGAAGTTTTTTTTATTTTCAATTCATTCAAACCGTTTTCACTTTCAGAAACAGATTGAGAATCACTACACGATCCAACATGCCTCCCGCTATGGTGACTTGTCTCTTTTTGATATCACTGTCTGCAATTCCTATTGTTGGATCTGTCGACGATATCACAATACTAGAGCAGTATATCAGCGTGTGTGGTATGGTGCTTTGCAATTCGTCGATGTTTGAGATTCAACCAGACTTGGATTATTCTCCTCAGTCTTACTGTCCGGAGTGTAAATGTGACACAAACTGCTGGTTACGAAGAGACTGTTGTCCGGATTTGTATTTATCGTTCCCAGCCTTCAGCGAGGTTAAAACAAACGTCTTTCCGACCATGAATGAGTCTACAACAGATTCGCACTTCAAGATGATTGCCACATGTCCGAATGAAAATCATGATTGTGAGGTAGGGCCAGCTTTAGCTGACGTACTTAATAACGTCCCTGTGTTTGCTGGACCGTATCATCTTCCGTTTCGCAGTGCCTGCTATGCCACTTGTCACGGATATGACGTCACAACGAGTTGGTATCTAGATACAAGCTGCACCTCATTTTACGACTTAAATTATTGCTCTTCATTTCAGGAAATTTCGACTGTGTTAAATAACTCGAACTGCAATATCCAGTACGGTCAAGACTCTGTTACAGACTATAAACCCACAACAGATGTCATTATTAACACGTGTAATGTCACGGGATTCTGGGATACGTATGACGCTGACGTAGACAAACTGTGTGCACGTCTGGGACCGGAAATGGGGAGGCATTCTCTGACACATTCAAACGTTTTCTGTTACATTTGTAATCCAAGTGAAACTGTAAAATCAGACGTGATATCAACTTGTAACGTCACAGGGAAATGGAACTTTCTGGATCAAGGTCTGAGAAAAGCTTGTGAATACTACCCACTTGCACGAAGCGAACAACCCTATAAAAACTGGTTTTGTCGCTTATGTAACCAAAACAATGCAGATCCGTCTACGGTTGACTTATTGGACGGAAGTATTACTATAGATTTCGACACTGTCGCCTCCTGGAATCACTATCCCGCACAACGGTATGACGTCACGGTTCAGAGTGTAGATATAGAAAATATCGTCAATATTGTGAAGTTGCAAAGAATGAGTGACAACAGCACAGAAACTGAGTTCAAAAGCATGATACAGGAAATTTTGGAAAACGATGGCGAAATTGATTTTCACGGGACTACAGTAAATATTACGCACTTGTTATTCAAAATCTATTTGAGGACCGGATCGTATGACATTTGTACCCCTTCACTCTTGAATGTAACATTTACCGAGAGGTCGAACAACTGTTCATGTAACCTTAATTGTATATTTAGCAAAACAGATGTCTGTTGCCCGGATGTGAAACTTCTGGCGCGAACGAAATGTATCGATGAGTTCGGGCTGTCGGCAACTCCCAGTGGCTTAAATACTGTCAACCAATGGCTAGTAACCGACAAATGTCCGGCCGACTATGATGATGACGTCATATCGTATTTATGTCAAAATGATGAGGTAAATTCTGCTTACCAGTTGGTTCCAGTCGAAAGCATTGCATCTAAAATGGCATTTAAGAATATATTCTGTGCGATCTGTCACTTAAACAATGACATGGCTGATTCTTATGACGTCTTCGTGAGAAAAATGGATTTTTATACAATCAGACTTGTCTGTGCATTGCCAGTTCCATTTCAAAATGAATTATCAATCAGTGATATAATTTCTCGCGCCAAAACCGAAAGCTGTACCATTCAGTACGTTCCCGCAAATCTGATGTTGACTTGTGACGTGGCTAAAGTAAACAGAGGACAGTGCAATAAAGTAAATGCATGGACAGAGGGGGACCCGGATGTCAAATGGGCCTGTGAAAACACTGACATTTTCCCGCCTTTCGAAAATTCTGAAAACATTTTTTGTGATATCTGTAACCCTTCTAAAACGAATCCGGCTTTCTTCAAGTCCTGTAACATGTCACGTGTATGGAGACATTATAACCAGGATTTAGAAAAGGCTTGTTTGTCGTACCCTGCAATCCAAAAAACGTCACCATTCAAAAACGGCTTATGTCAGAGATGTAATTCTCCTGAGTGGTCAAGAACTTTTAGGAAGAAATCCGTGATGCTTGGGACAGTGAATAACCTCAATGACTTGAATCTTCTCGATTACCCTAGAACCACCCTTCGAAGTTTTTTTACTACGTATTACGAGCAGCCGTTAAATGATGAGGACGTCCCCGTGACCTGCAAACACAACCAGATCTATGACGTGTGGAAGGTATGTATATGCCTTGCCATTGAATGAATTTTCTTTCCATAAAAAAAAAAAAAATAAATAAATAAATAAATACAGTCAACAAAAAACTTAAATTCCATGAAACTACGGCTAAATATGACCAAAAGAAATGTTGACAAGGAAATCCCTGAAAAGGTAAAAAGAAAATAAGACCAGGTATCTTAATGTTATGATCTCGAATGAAAACAAAGTGTACAACCAGGAAATCAGAAGGCATATCAACCTGCATCAAACATGCCAAACGTCAAATCCCACAAGGATATAGATCTTCCGAAGAGATCATTATGACGACCACAAAACTTCCCCATAATTTTCATCTAACTCCATCTTTCAAAACCCGATGTTTTGAGTAAGCTAATGTTTTACATCTCGCACGAAAATTGTGGTATCGGGAATCAAGTGTATCATAGTAGAAGTAGGGGGGGTTGCTATCTAGAAATGAAAAAATCACAATAGAAAAATCGAAATGAGTATGATTAAGCTTGGTGGAAATGAAATTTCTTTAACTTTTTATTTTTTTTATTTCCATATGGGCGTAGATTACAAAAACGAAAAAGTATCATCTCCATCGTAGTCCGAACTCAAAATCGATAAAACTTGGGCAAAATATGAACAAAAGAAATATTATCACGAGACTCCTAAAAAAAGCATGAAGAGAATATTGAAAATAATATCCAATAAGACCAGGTGTCCCGGAAGAGGGAGCATTTTCTGCTTCGTCGACGACACCCGCCATGTAAATTCATGTCAATCCAAGTAAGTAATGTCACGTTCTCAAACGAGAACAATGTATACAACAACGAAATCCACAAAATAATGAGCAGTTAACACGTCTCACAATGAAGTAGAATATTTCGCATTGAGATCACTATGCAAACCGTAACACTTTCCCATATTTTTCAGTAACCTGCATCTTTTGAAACCCTGTGTTACGAGTTTACCCGTCAGTTGACGATTTCGCGAAAATTGAAACAGGTCCTTTGATATCGAAACAACTGAGAGACAAGACTGATGCTATCCAGAAATGGAAAGTCAACAAAATGGAAATTGAAATCATCACGCCTATTTATTTATATCTGAATTCATTTTTTTTTATTTTCTTCTTCAGGAAAAATGTCGGAATTTAACATGTAACCCTGGCCGACATCTTTACAACAAAACTTGCGTACCCCTGCTTAAGACGACCACCAATCTGTCGTATTCCCTGTCACTAGGTTTGCACGGACAAATCAACATAACTGAAGTCTACATCACTGACTTACTAGAAGGGATCAGTTATGACGTACATGCTCACCTTGAACGAATCCTTAACGTCAAGCACGATAGTATAACGATATCGTCATTCCATGTAATGTCAAACATTGGGTGTCCAGATCGGACGTCTGTCCTTCAGTCTGGAAGCTCTCTTGATATTCTTATATCTACCCATTTTGAAATTCAAAATGAATACACCGACAGATTTGAAACAGAAAAAACACTTGTGGAACTTCCAGGTAAAATCATGGATGTGAGATATGCGAAGAAATTGAGCCCATTTAGAATATCTAAACAGCAGAAAGCCTTTATATTGTCGGCTCTTATCAAGAAAACCAGTCTTAATCACAAGTGCTACACTAAACAAATGCTGTCGTCTAAATTTAGTCCCCATAGGTCGTACAGGAGATCACAGGTAGGTGAACTTCTACAGTGCAGACAAGTGCTTCTTGACAAGCATGAATATGAAGTCGATGAAGATGGAATGACTTTGACTTTTGCCGGAAGTGACGTCATGGTACACTATCCTGACTTTGAATCTATATCAAATGGCCAAGTTCGGGTATGCGAGAGTAGATTGCCGTCGGTATTTCCTGTGAAAAGTGTTGAGAATACATTTGAAAATGCTTATCGCATATTTACACTGGTATTCGTATGTTTGTCTCTTCTCTGTATCCTGATTTCGGTCATTCCTTACTACAAGTTCGCTTATCTCCGGACATTGTCGGGATTAAATAATGTCGGCCTGATGACGTCGTTATTTATCGTACAGTTAATCTTCATTATACAAACTTTTACCGCTACAGGAAATGACACCGTTTGTGCCATATTTGGAATACTGATGCACGTGCTGTGGCTCGTGTATTTCGCGTGGACTGGGGTGGGTACGTTACATATGTACCGGGTCTTCGTATCGGATGATTACTTTATTGACGACGATAAGAGATACTCAAGTTTCCGCCATTACGGAACATGCACTGCGATTTTCGCGGGGATTGTGGTGATATTGAATATAGGGCTCACAGCAGCCATAACTGGTGGAGCAACTATCGGGTATGGCGGGAATGGATGCTTCATGACGTCACTTCCCGGAAAAATACTGTCATTCATTGTGCCAGTGATATTGATTTGTGGATGGGATGCAGTTTTCTTTTGGGTCACTGTCCGTCATATTCGTAACACATCAATGAATTGTCGAAGTGTCATTGCAGATAAGTCGATAAAAAAAGACAACAAATTTTCTTTAGGTCTGTTTCTTAAGTTGTTCATTATCAGCGGATCAAGTTGGATTTTACAGGTCATAGACGGATTCTTTCCGTTGTCAGTGTTTTCTTTTATTGTAACATTGGTTAATGCTTCCCAGGGGATCTTAATTTTGTATCTGAGCAGGAAAAACTTCAAAAAGAAGAAAAACAGACGTCGACCTGGATCCAGATACACCGGAAGTGCGTCACGCAGTCATTCAACTACTCTGTCTTCATCAACTAAGCCCAAAAGGACTTCAGTGAATACGGTAAGTGAAAAACTTCAGAATAACGGCTTTGATTCTATCAAAGATATTTGCATATCTCAACAACGACGTTTGTCTACTTCATCAAATGATCTATCCACGAATTCCACTGAAAAAATAATCCGTGAAGACAATGAGAAATCCTACTCCGGCAGCGAGACTATTCAATTTAACGTGCTTGATGGTGACAGAAATGATTTTGAATGTCATGCTAATGCTATGTATCAATCTGAACCCATTGAACTGGGAAAGGACGGTAAATACCCTGATCATGTGGGGGAAAAAGACGATGACTCCATTGATGACAGGGCCGAGTGTGCTTCTATCGAAGATGAAGGAGAGATATCGTTCACTCTACCGGACCAGGATCAAACCGAAGTCTAATTAGGTCACTCTGCTGGACTAGGATCAAACCGAGGCTTAATTAGGTCACTCCACTAGACCAGGATCAAACCGAGGCCTAATTAGGTCACTCCGCTGGACCAGGATCAAACCGAGGCTTAATTAGGTCACTCCACTAGACCAGGATCAAACCGAGGCCTAATTAGGTCACTCCGCTGGACCAGGATCAAACCGAGGCTTAATTAGGTCACTCCACTAGACCAGGATCAAACCGAGGCCTAATTAGGTCACTCCACTGGACCAGGATCAAACCGAGGCCTAATTAGGTCACTCTACTGAAGCAGGATAAAATCGGAACTTATTAAAATAATTATAATCATGAGTTATTTTGATGTTCCAGTATGATCCCAGCACCTAGTCAAGCCTTTTATGACTCTTCTCTTTTGTTAACACAGCTAAGAAATATACAGCATAGCTGATTATTTTTACGGGTCGAAATTTTCGTGATTTGCTTTTAACACGGTCGAACTGTATTTTAACGAATTGAATAATTCGTGATTTCATTGAACATTGAATATACACGTATGTCATTATTTTACGGGCCATTTTTGCGGTCATGTGAATGAACCGTGAAGTAGGGAAAACATCACCCCCGGTAAAATACCCGGCTAAACAGTATATATTCTAAAGCTGACATGTGACGTAACAAATATTCATATTTCTGTGTCACTAATCAGATAACACATTTTGATTAATACGAAAAATGTTGGTCATCAGCTCAATTCTTAAAATTTTATTTTTTTATGAAAATTCTTTACTAAAAGAAGAAGCATCTGCCGATCATTACTATATTTGAATATTTCAAAAAATGTGTCATGGCGTTTATTTTTCTTCTCAAATTTGTGTATAGCGCTCATTGGGCAGCTTTGATCGCATTTACTGGTTCCTAGTTACCTACCCTAAGTTTGATACTATAAATAGTAACAGGATGTAAACTTAAATCTGTAGACATAACGATCTACAATGGTCGTCCGTGTGTGGCAATGGTCCTTGTTGCCATTCATATATATCTATTACATTTGGCATTTTTTCAAGACATTCTTCTCGCCATGTGCTGTAATTGTTGAATATTATGTTGTATATTGATTTATCATGTTATTCCTAATATTACAATTCGTTCGACACCGTTACGGTTCAGGTTTTTTTTTGTAGTTATTGCTCAATCAAATAAATATTCTTTCATACAATCTAAGTATTTATTACTTGTTTACACGTTTTGACATTTCTACCGAAATTATATTTATTTTTTGTTTGTTTTTCCAGAGCCATTATTAGAAATTGTCTTGGCTAATTAGTGTCTATATACACGTTCAAGGCAATTGTATTACATAAACGATACTTCCTTGTTTCGTTGTAAATATTTTTGTGATAGAAGTTCAAATGCCAAACCCATTTGACTTGTGCAGATCTGTTTTAGAACTACAGTTCTAACATTGGCCATAAAGCAGGTGATGTGTTGTCACATTTTTGTCACAGTGCGCAGAGCACCCCAAAGGGCAGCATGGTCAATAACTATTCTTTTGTTACAATATTACATAATTAAAAAGTTGTAACAGAACAGACAGGGGATCATGTTGATAAAGAAAAGTCACTACAATCATTGTTTTTGAATCTCATTCAAATTTTGAAATCATTTTCGTATTATTTCTCAAAGTCCACTCCCGTCTGGCTTACTCCGCAATCATTGGGTTGGTATATATATGATAATCTCATGGTAATCCCGCAACTAACACCTCGTTAATATTGCTTGGTGAGATTGTTTTGGCAACGCTGGTTCGACCTATTTCACAACTGTATAAAGGTATACTGTAACATTTGCATGTTTCAATGGTTTAAGTATTCTTTACTTTACCAAAAGCTTTACAGTGATTAAGTTGTCATTTTCAAGGAAACCATGAATCGGGCTTTGAATGTCCATATATTCATCCAACCCACAAAAACAGTGAAATAACGCCACTTTAAGAATGAAATTCAATAACAAAACGGTCACGGCAGATTTAACAAAAAAAGTTTTTAACCCATTATCTGTTTACAAAGTGTATTCATACCTGAACGAATACGGTTTTAAATCTGTAATGAGACAGCAGTTACTGTAAACATACCTGATTTTTGGCAATCGAATGTTAGCGCATCGCAGTTCTTTTTGTAAATTAACACAAATGGGAATTAGCGCATTCACTCTGACTGACATATTCATAAATTGCATGCGCTATCATTTTTGAGCGCAATGCTGTCAGCGCCAATACGCCAAAAGAATATTTCTGGAATATCTACACTCACGTTATAGTAATGGGTTATTATAAACTTTATAAATGTGTATTAATTTTGGACTTATTTTGTCATTTTTTTTGTGTGTTCTTTGATGAATCTATTATTATGAACTATAAATAAAAAACAAAAACAAAACATTCCGTGTTTATCTTTATAATGAGAAGGATATATTGAAAGTATATTTTATTGATACAAACAGAAGAACGATATTTGATGGTTTGAAACTCCACTGTTATACCACAGAAAAAGAAAGAAGAAAAGGGATGAAAAAAGTAGAATACTTAGAGAAAGAAAGAAAGAAAGAGAAATTGTTACACGTGTGCTTTCTAAAGAAATATCTAGAGAGAGATAGAGAAAGAAAGAAAGAAAAAAAAGCAAGGACGAAAGAAAAAGAATGAAGAAAAGAAGGCATTGGGACAACACTAAACAGAATCATTGTAAATCATATTTGTGATTGTTCAAATATCGCTTAGCTAGAATAATTTAATTATAGTGGACATTTTGTGAACAACATTCAAACATCGTCTTTAGCTGTGGTCATATTAGGGAAAGTTTGCCACTGACGGACATTTTTGTAGTGTCATCCCACTGAAATATCACAACATGGACACAGTAACATGTATGGCTACACTAAGTCGCTTCTAATGATAAAGCAATGGGGAACGTATGATTCTTACACCACACAGTAGAGGAGACAAAGTGACAACGAAACAACGACAATGACCCAGCGACAACGACAAAGTGGCAACGAAAAAGCGACAAATCTTGATAAAATTGCATTAAGAAGTAGCAAATAACTTCGATACGGAAGTTGGTTTTGTTAATGTTTCCATGGAAACTATCTATAAGTTGTAAGAAATGGTAAGGTGCCAGTTTTTACTCCCTGGAGTTGAAACGGGTGTATACAAAGCAAAAAAAAACATTTTCTGTTCGAATGTTACGGTCGTCTTTCATTAATACATTTACTTCAAATGATAACAAAACTTCTTAAAAAAGTGAAATATTGAAACTTCTTAAATAACTGGTAACATTGTCTATAGATAAAACGCTTTATCTTAATTGCCCTGATATATCAGGACGACAATCACAGCATTGATTTAGGTGTGGCCGGTACAGACATAGTAAACTTGGTCCTGCTAGCGCTGTCACGTTTATAGCATAGGATTTCAGTATTACTGGTCAGGTCCATCACATGATACAAGTTCTCCACCAAGAAAGATTTTATCTCCGAGTTTAAATTTACTGTTTCTAGTAATACATATAGAGTGCTGATTGTGAAATGGGTATTGGGTCCCATATCAGATGTCTTATACTCGTATTAAAACCTTGTGCGATAGTCATTTGGACAAAGCGGTTATTGTTCAAATTATGTCATATTTGTACAAAACGTATTGGATTACTGCAACTTTTTTCCACTTTGAATGCGTGGTGTTTTTTCAACATGAGTACTCATAGGTTTTCAATGTTCATGTTTAAACAACATTTAGAGCAGAAATGTATGAAAATATTAAGAAAAAATGGTTTAATAGGAATATTACACTTATACTGAGTTTGTTCATAAAATAGAAATATCATATTTGTCAACACCGAACAAGCGCCGAGCCTTTCGCATTACGTTCATTGAAGTAACAACCATCTATTACAATAAAATCCCACTTCAGGGATCTTGGTTGTTCATGCTACGATCATAACGTTACATGTTTTCTGGAAAATGTTTGATTTTCGAGTGTTATCAATAATATTTTTCTGTTATGTTTTTTTTTCTCTTTTTTCCTCTTTCTTTTATAATTGGTTAGACGGTAGACTGCCCTCTGTGGAGATATACATCGGAAATGGCACAGAATCTTGTCATACCTTGGGTCATTATGAAGTGACATAACTATCGTTCCCGCTATCTATACAAGTCAAGCCTGGACTGTTGAAATACTAATTTCAATCCACGAACACATAAGAATGTGACAGATGAACCGTTCAGTGTACGTATGAACAAAGAGAGAATGTGCAACATTTGGTCAACTACATGTGAATGGTTGGCATTTTTCCAGGTTTTTTTTCAGCTTTGTTATTTCATGCCAAAACCTTTTATATGACGAAATCCTACACATTCTTTATTCCATCAATTTGAAGAAAGTACGAAGGTGGTCGGGTGTCGAACTGGTAACCCACTCTCCGTTCACCTAGCCGACCCGCTGTTTCGATTTCCGGAACAGGCGTGGAAATGTATTGGTCACCTGTCCGACCACGTGAAATTTCCCTGGGTACCTCTCTCGCGCTTACATTCGGACAAAAAAAACTATATAAGTTGAAATAACTTGTTTACAATTGTGCTAATACAAAGAAAGTTTATCCATTTAAGTATGAAGTTATTAAATACATACAGAAATATGATATTAGTCAGGTACACCTAGTCGATCGGGGTTCGATTCCTGGATCATGGTATGCGTCACCTGCCCGACCACATGGGTTTTCCCTTGGAAACTTCGGTTATCTCCCTTAGTAACACTTCTTCAGGGCTTCAACCCGGGAAATCAACAATGGTTAGTAAAAATTGATATAACTTTATTCTCACTGTTATGTAAACGAAAGACCTTTTTATATATTTGTAAGTTTTAAAGGTTGAAGCAAGCTCTAGATTCGTGTTAATCTAGAGTTGGAAATCAGTCGATTACATACTGGCTTCCCTGGTGTCGGTCATCTGCCAGCTTACATACCCGTGAGAATCGACATTGTTTCAAGATAAAAAACTCTTCTGCTAGAATGAGCTGAACGTCAACACCTTAATTGTATTTGATATTTGTACTTTAAAAATAAATATGGAATGCGGCCGTATTCGTGTCTATTTAAAGCATAACGAAAGTGGCCGTCCACGTGTCTTTTTAAAGCATGTCTATAATTAACTCGCCATTGTCCCATACTTAGGTTACTTATATGGTACGCTCTCGTTACGTAATCACAAAAACTCTACTCTATAATACTTACTTCAGGCGCGAAATCGGATTACAAACATGAAGGTCGTTACAATTTTTAAACATGTTACGGCTATCCAAAAATAATGGCGAATGTCAGATCAGTTTCTAACAAGTTAAAAAAACTACTAATGAAAAACGAAAAGTTTTTAAAAATCTACTTTTATCCAGTCTTGCAGTTGTATACATATCTGTTTGTTTGTTTGCTGTATTTGTCGCCTGTTAAACAGTCAATATTATATTGAGATGTTATCTCAAATAAAGTACGTGTAGCAGAGGTCTACTTCATTGAACACAATGCGAGAGGACCGTCGAATTACATTGAAAACAATTTAGGGAAAAGTATCTTACCCAAAACAGAAAGCTTCGGAGAATCAAATTTCGACCCACAATTAATCATCTTCAGTTACATGCCTCGAGTAATCTTTCTGGGTCTCCTGTCAGAGTTTCTTTGGTTAAACCAAAAGGTCTAGAACCATGTCATTTGTCTTAGATGTTCCAGAAACGAACCAAGACAGAGTCTTAAATAAACAATACACTGACCCCTTTTCAAGGTCACGGGGTTTAATTTGTTTAAATATTCAAATGACGATTGGTGATAACCAAAAAATTTTGAATAATATTTTGCTGATACATGTAGGTTCCTGAAATAGAGATGACAAATGATTTTATATGTAATGACCTTAACCCGTAGTCAAGGTCATAGAAGTTAAATGTTTTTTTTTAAACAGTCACGGGGTCAGTGCAACATTGGGATGTTGGACAAATTTACTTGATATATATATATAACTAAAACCATTTACAGAAATTGCTCGCCATTAATTTGCATAAAGCGGCGGTGAAACCATAGTTACTATTTTTATCCGAAACTATGTTCGCTAGTGTAGACTGAAAAAAAAAACAATAAATGAATAAATAATTAAATAAAAAAAGAATTCGCTTTTCTGCCTAATATTTCGCTCCGCTCGTCATCGTCATTTCGCCCAGCTCACTGAGCGGTTTCGGATCACGACAGCATTTGAGATATACTACGGTTGAGCGAAATAACGAGGAATATCGTTCTGTGGTTGTGTTATAACGAAAGTCAGAGGGGAAATGAAAAAGGTTGTTTCATAACCGATCTAACATGGCAGAGATTACTTTATATCTTATTGTCCTGCAAAATAGCCAAGATTGTAGTAATTTCGCCCCGCGTGAGAAGAAATTAATTTTTTCGCGTTTCTCGGCGACAAAACGAATGATTTACATTATTCTAAAGCGTAAGAACGATAGTTTAACTGTTATTTCACTCAGCAGACAATAAAACGGAGTTGATAGTTACTTGATTCTGCTGGGCGACAGAACGAAAATTAACATATCTCGGAGCGACAGAACGGTACAAATATATCGTTAAAGATATATCTTTTAATTGGTTATTTATAGATGTTTCACTCTTTAGAACAGAAGAGTAAAGATTATTCTTACTTTTCTCCGCGGAGCAACAGAACCAAATTGACTGTTATTTTGATAAAATAAATTCAAGTAGCATTACAAAAAATGAAGATTGTTTTCATTTTGCTCCGAAAGGCAACAGAACGAGAATCGTTATCCGTAATTCGGGAAAGACAAAACAGATTACCGTTACTTCGCAACTCATCGACATAACTACATGTTTTGTTATTTCGAGGTAACGATAATAAGCTTGGGTAAATATTCCTGGCTACTGTCTTCAACAACTGTTAATGTTTATGTCTCGGCGAAAAGACAATAATTATAAGCATTTCTCTGTGATATAACGAAAAGGCATATATCAAGTTCAGCCATCAGACCTAGATAATCTAATTTGCTGAAATTAATCAAACGTAGTTTCTGAAGCCGAGTAAGGTTTGAAAAACTAGCGACTGAAGTTGATGTATGTTTTTTCCCTTATGTTCTTTATGTCTCATCTCTGGTTTTATTCCGTGCGTCTCCCGGAGGTTAAGACTCGATTCCAGTTGGTCAGGACTTGCTGAAGGGGTAGACAGGGGGCCTGGAGGCCTAGGAGTAAAGAGAAGAGAAGTAGGGATTAGGGGAGGCAGGCAGGAGTTGGCGAGAAAGTCTCACTCATTTACCTGGTTTTGTGTGGATAAATTGCTTCATAAAAACATAATGATAATAATAATTTAGATTTACCCTATTCATTACAATCTCCATACACCTAGGTTTATAAAATTTGTAAACTGCCAAGGAATAACTCCACATTAAATTCTGACAGTATGTCAAAGTCTTATCTGTATTTCCCCCTATGGACCCTCATGGTGGTAGTGTGGGATCCTTGTTACTGCCATTTCCAAGGAATTTTC
Source organism: Ylistrum balloti (assembly GCF_031769215.1). NCBI lineage: Eukaryota > Metazoa > Mollusca > Bivalvia > Pectinida > Pectinidae > Ylistrum > Ylistrum balloti. The sequence continues at coordinate 892,675 of NW_026782219.1, read as the reverse complement.
AACCTAGTAAAGATTGAAGTTTGACAAACAGTGGACAGTTGTACAAACTGATTTTTGAGTGTCATTACATTTTCAAGATGGCTACCATCAGCCATGTTGGATTTTGTCATTCGAGGTTAGCTTCTGTATGGTTATTACTGAGGAACTTCTTCAGGAATCTCCGTGAAACGTTACAGATATGTTCAGTACCAGTTCTACTTTCACATGCTGAATTTTGAGTTTCCTTACATTTTCAAGATGGCCACAAACAGTTGCATTGAAATAAACAAGTAGAGTGTGCCATTTCTTAAGAATTGCTGCGGGATTTTGAATTTTTCCTTCTTGAAACACTTTGAGCACATGTGTATGGGTATTAATAGTGCATACCATAATTTACACTTCACCACACTTTCAAGATGGCTGCCAGTATTCAATAATACATTACAAGACAAAACATTGAAAATGTTAAGAAAGGGTCAAATAAATCACAACAAAATTAGTTCCACTTTTGATTCTTTACTAACAGTACATTAATGTATATCAGGGTATAACATGTTCAACTTTATTTGACTTTTCTCTCCATGTCCATTAAAAACTTCTAAAAATACAAAATTCTAGTCCAAGGCGAGTTAACATTAATTCAAGGTCAGATGCTGATATAAAGATCAAATTGACACATACCCACTGTTCAGGCTCAACAGTGAACAAACTTTCCAAATGTGAATAAATGAGATTAAGAAGGGGTTGATGAATATCTACTGAAGTAAATAAAGTATACTTATATCCCTAGGCCTATTATCTGACATAGACTTATCAATGTATCCTCATGTTAATACGATTTGAAAATCAGAAACTGAATTTTTGTCTGAATTTTCATTTCTATGTTAATGTATCCTTATAGTATTATACACTGAATATCAGAAATTGAATTTTTGTCAGAATTTTCATTTCTATGTTAATGTATCCTTATAGTATTATACACCGAAAATCAGAAACAGAATTTTTGTCAGAATTTTCATTTCTATGTTAATGTATCCTTATGGTAATGTACACCGAAAATCAGAAACTGAATTTTTGTCAGAATTTTCATTTCTATGTTAATGTATCCTTATAGTATTATACACCGAAAATCAGAAACTGAATTTTTGTCAGAATTTTCATTTCTATGTTAATGTATCCTTATAGTATTATACACCGAAAATCAGAAACTGAATTTTTGTCAGAATTTTCATTTCTATGTTAATGTATCCTTATAGTATTATACACCGAAAATCAGAAACTGAATTTTTGTCAGAATTTTCATTTCTATGTTAATGTATCCTTAGAGTATTATACACCGAAAATCAGAAACTGAATTTTTGTCAGAATTTTCATTTCTATGTTAATGTATCCTTATAGTATTATACACAGAAAATCAGAAACTGAATTTTTGTCAGAATTTTCATTTCTATGTTAATGTATCCTTATAGTAATATACACAGAAAATCAGAAACAGAATTTTTGTCAGAATTTTCATTTCTATGTTAATGTTTCCTTATAGTATTATACACCGAAAATCAGAAACTGAATTTTTGTCAGAATTTTCATTTCTATGTTAATGTATCCTTATAGTATTATACACCGAAAATCAGAAACTGAATTTTTGTCAGAATTTTCATTTCTATGTTAATGTATCCTAATAGTATTATACACCGAAAATCAGAAACAGAATTGTATAAAAAATTCTAGGGTTTTATTTGTTATTATCATTTTATTTTAAATCAATATAAGGTTATCTCTTCCATCCAGAAGATTTGTCATCGTCTGAATCGTCTCCTTCCTCCTCACCATCATCCTGAACTTCAGCAGCTTCCCGTTCAAACAATTCACAAAATGCTACATAGTCAGACATGGTCATATTTCCATATTTTTTCAAGAAAGCACGAGTTGAGATATCAACTATATCTTCTAGGATAGGATTGGGATTAATCTCTCCCTTTTTCACTCTCTTTTTATAAAACCCTGCACGTACCAAGAACACATGTCTCTGTCTGATATGACTGAGACTGTGTTTAAACAGACTGCTGTACATGATCTGTCTCTGGGTTATACCCATCTCATGAAAAACATAGTCAAATTTTTTCTTGATTACATCTAAATCTTCAGTCAAAATGGATGGTGATTTCTTTATAAGATCCAGAACATCTTTGGTCTTGAACAATTTTTCAAGATCTGAGATACGTCTCTGCACAGCCTTCATTGGCATTTGGAGCACCTCTGGTAGTCCTTCTATGACCAATAAAATATCTGGACTTATGAAGCCAAGTTCACGTAAATTTTCAATCTTTTCACTAATCACATCTTTTGGTATGTCTAAAACCTCTGGAAACATTGTCACAAGCTTGCATGTCCTTCTGCCATTCAGACCATTCTTGTACAAAAAATGTGTGATAGGTATAAACGCATTATGTCTTGATAATTCTTTTTTTTCTACTGTCATCAAATGTATTTGATTTGGAGACAAACGTAAACTATACAAGTGTCGAACACAATTTTCCAACTCCTTTTCCAAATCATCTCCAACTATCTCATTTTCCTTGGTTTTTTTCACGACGTTCCAAATTATCTCTCTGATTTGGTTTTCAATTTTCTCTGCCAGTGCAATCATTCCCTTTGTTCTATCGTCCGTGTCTGGATCAGTCATGTTTGTTACTCTCCCACCATGATCAACATGAACAAGTCTTTTGACCATGACACACTCAGAGTATAAATAACCTTCTGACTTTCCAAACCATGATTCTTGTGTGCGAGACACCCTTTTGAATTTCAGATTTGGAGTGGAGGTATTCTGTAACTGACCTTTTAGGTATATACTCAGGCTTCTATTTTGTCCACAAAATTTCAAATGGGTTGTCTCCCCTCGTTTCAAATACGTCCCCACTATGGAAAGTACATACTTCCAACTCAACATAGGGCGCAAAGCATGTAGAATCTTCATCTTGGACAGGCTGTAGGGATAACCCTTATCACTTCCTGTAAAAACATAGACACGAAGATATAGATTTACTACTGTGTAAAATTTGTTTGTTTAGCAACTTGTGGTCATTCTAACTTTAGGCAAATATTAAACCATTCTGCCACACATCACTGTCATGTCTGCAGCATGTAGAGAGGTGAAAGTACAGCTCTGTTTCAAACAAAAAAAAAAAATAAATAAAAAATATTATATATAAAAACCATGATATTCCTGTGAATCAGGACTTTTTTGGTCACAGTTTAATTTTAGACAATATTACATCAATAGTTTTGATCTGTTAAAGATAAACAGCAAAAATTATCCAATCTATTATAAACACTACCAGGTCCAGCACAATTAGATATATTGTGCTATATTTTCAAAAATTCTAGATTTAATATGAACAGAACAAAGTTATATTTGAAGGATGTTTTATCATAAAGTTTATAATTTTAGACACCAAGTAACACATTCCTTTTAAAAGAAGTTAATTGGTGCAAAATTATTTTAAAATGTTCAATTACACTTGTATGAACATATGAAAAGTAAAAACAAACATTTAGCCTAACTATATATGCATTCCATGTCATGCCCTTCAAGTTACAATATCACAGAAACTCAGTTTTTGTGTGATTTTGTTTCAATCTGATCAAATCTGAAATTTGTAGTAATTGAATTTAATTGGCATATTGTACTGGATCTGCCCACCTGATTTAATTGGCTCACTATAATGCTGATGATTTTGAATAACAGGGTTGTATACTTCAGGCAAAAATTGCTCCAGTAAATGAACGGTAATCAAAAAACAAATAAAAAGTCATAACATACCTGAACAATCTTTTTCCATTCTGGGCAATGTCTATCAATTAAATGAAAACTGAGATGATTTTAGGAAGGGCTGAAATCCCAGAACATCTTCTAAATGCAGTTAAAGCTAAGAATTCCAGATACCAGATACAGTAGTTTAAGCAAATTACACAGGGACCCAGTTTTAGAATTTTGAGTAACATGTTGTGATTTATATGTAAATATATATCTATGCGTGTTTTTGTATATGTAATTGTTTTGTCAGATATGTTTGAAATATGTAGGCATGTGTTGAAATATATGGTCTGAGCTAGCTTAATATATTTGTCAATGTTATATCATGGTGTTAGCCACCTTAAAAATTGCTCTTTTTAAACTTTTTAAAGTATGTTTTCAATTTATCCATGTCTTGACATGTGATGTGACATTGGCACTTACGACGTGACAAGACTAAATAACATAATCTTTATTTTGGGACATTTCTATCTTGTGTTTGTTCTCTTCTCGTGATGTGAAAAAATACCCCCTCCCTACAATATGATTGTCATTTACAAACCCTTACAATTGGCACCCATGAAGGTGCATACAGTGAATTTATTCGAACACGGGACTCCTGAGTCCTGGTTCACTAGTCTGTTGGTCAACCGGTCGAGCAAAAGTTCTCTCGAGCCCAGAAGTATTTTGCGATTAGTATGTTACCAGGGTTAAATTCATACCCATTTTGAAATCATACGAAAATTTGTGCACATGTGCCGGCCTCGTCTGCCGGTACACTTATAAGTATGAATGTATCGACAGACGAAGCTAGTATCTTTGATTGTCGGTATCGTACATATGCCGTCAATTTAAGGACCTGATATATGATGACATGATTTTCTGAAACCGAGCCCTTAAGTCTATAGTGGACTAGAATAAAACATACTTTCCAAAATATCTTTGGTTCAGATGACCTCATACGTGTGTTTCTTTACATGTCAAACACGGTACACAGTTCTACCAATGCAGAACACGTTCTCAGAGTATATCCAATTAAGCTCTTTTGAAAAGGAGGTGCGTTTTACCGCAAAGGGAGCGGCTATTTAAAGTAAAACAAAGAGATATGGTAATTATTTGAATATATCATTTTAATTTAGTGAATAATATAACATCCTCATTTATTACAAAGTGTTAAGATATTTTTGGTTATTATCATAAATATTTTATTTTCATATGCACTAGTTTAAAATGTTAGATACTGAACGCTCCCCGCTGAAAGAGAAGCATGGGGTCATTCTAACAAACTAGAGCTTGAGGTGAGCCGAAATTATGATGTTTAGAATTTGCATAGTAATGCTCACCAAGGTATACTAATATTTATATTTACAGCTTTTGAGTGAGACTACACACTTACAGATGGTTCAAGACACAGTGAAATGGAAACGACATTGACAGATCATAATCTCTCTAGTAGTGATATATCTCACCCGTGACCGTGTACGCCAATAGTTCTCAATACCTCGCCCCTGCCCCCACCCCCCACACACCGCCATTCCCGCCCCGCTTAATAGCTTGTCATCAAATCATATCTACTTGTGCCCCATTCACTTCTAGCCTGTAGTTAGCGTCAGAACTTAAAACTGTAATGACCTGAGTTTTCTGTCAACCAGTGGTAAGTTTCATAATAAGTGTTGTGGCACTTCACAGAATATTTCTTCTTTGTGCCTGTTCAGATTCTTTAATACTATCATGGCCAGGATAGCTAGCTTATAAAGAAATTTCCTCTGTCTCAGACTATCTCAGTTTTACTCTGCGACCTCTTTGTATTTTACAACTGAATGCATCCATTATGATACTAAACACCAAAATTTCAGAATTCAGCATCTTTAATTGATTCTTGCACCTCTTTTGGTTATTATTTTTATAAATACAAACACATCAAATAGTTTTTTTTTAAACAGTTTTAGTGCTTTCCTATATAGATTTCAAAATCACTTTTTCAGTTACTGAAAAATCCCTGGAAAACACCTTGAAACTGAAATTGCTTCATGATAAATTCATCATATGAATTGGTTCCAGTAGTTTCAAGCATATTTCTGTGATTAACTTTGAAAACAGCTGCACTATAATTTTCATATTCTTTGCAAAAAAATCCTTTTCAGTACCTTTATATCCTAATGAAAAACCACCAAAGATTGAGATTTAAGAAAGAGGCTTAAAAACGATTTTGATTTGTTGCAGGTCTTTCAGTAATCCAAGATGAGAGTAACTCAACCACTTTTAAAACAAATTGCAAAGCCCTTTAAAAGGGCTTGGGCTGCCAAGTACCCATACCAAGTGAAAGAGATGCCAGATATACCAGACGGTAAGGAAACATGTCTAAATAATACAAATAGACTAGTTTTACCAGTCTTTGTTGAAGCAGTTTCTGATATAAGCAGATAGGGAGCCCTATTACCTCACTGAATATCATGCAGAAGGGCCACTTTCTGCTTTTGGACTCACTCAAATAAATAAAATCATCCAACTTTGCAAGATGCAGTAAAATTTTTAGGGTTTTTTTTTCAAGCGAGTCAAGAACACTTTATCCAACATTCTGATGAGTCCCATAGCTAACATATATGGTGGGTTTTCCAAATTTGAGTGAGTCTGACAGCAAAATCATGAGTGCAAGATTCAAATATCTGAGCTTTAAAATGAATTATCTCCCTTGAGTGTGAACTGATTTTACAAATGGAACAATTATTTTTTGGACTTAAACATGTTAGATATGCTAATTAATACTTGTTTTAGCTGCTAGAGGACACATTTTATTTTTGTGAATATACTGAAGTGAAAGCAGTGTATTTCAATTTATTTCAAGTCAACCAGTCCTTGTGAGCTTAGGTCACTTATTTACAAGTTCAATTATATTTGTGAAATAATTATTGTATGTTAGTGACATGGAAACATGTACTACAATCGTTTTGCATTTATTTTAGATATTGAAATCTCGGACCCATTAAAGAAGACAGAGTGGAATAGAAGAAAAGATTTGGAACCTGCATCTCAATCTGTTGATGAGAAGGAGCTTCCAGGCTATAACACTCAGCCAGTATGGGAATTCACCAATATTAATCGGTTTATTGAAGGTACTTCAAACAGCTCTAATTTTATGTCAGTCTTTATTGACACTCAAATCACATTTTTACATCTCATGATTCAAATCATGCTGGAAATATTCATGATTTTATAAGTAAGGTAACCCCTAAAATTCTTTTCATGAAATCTCCAAACATTGATAAAGAGAACAAATGTTTTTCAATAAAACTTGTTTGTTAACTCACTGTATAATTGTTTTTGCTGTGACTAATATTTTGCACTTATCCTAGTTTGGCAAAGATACCTGGGAATTAAATTTTCGGGATGTCTATACATTTATCATTGGTATCCATGTAGGTAGACAGATAACAAATGCTTTCTTAGAATTTGATTTATTTTCGTGTGCAGGACTTGTACTTCACAGTTGTCCTAGTTTTAGCTTGCAGGGCTCTCGATCTGCCAGATTTGGGGCCGATATCAGGCCCCATTCCCAATGCAAAATAGTATCTTTTTTTCCCAATTTAGACACCAAGTTTTCCCAATTCTAAGGAAAACACAGCTATTTTTCCCAATTCTAAGGAAAACACAGCTATTTTTCCCAATTCTAAGGAAAACACAGCTATTTTTCCCAATTCTGAGGGCCCGGGGCCACAGTCCCAAAATGGGGTGTGAGAGCCCTGGCTTAACGTAGATTTAATATATTGATATGTCATACATTTCTATTATTCTCTGTTTGCTGAGCTGAGTGTTTAACTTTATCTTTTATGCTTGTCAGTATATCAACATTACATCCCCTGTAGTGTAAATCAGGTGCCAAGTTTTTGTAATATTAAACTTTATATAGTAATTATTTGAACTTGTAATCTTTTTTTGTTACAGGTATAAAACAAGCACAGAATCTGACAAAAACTGTGGTCTACAGTGGAATGCCAGAGAGTGTGTCTGCTTTAATGAATGAAGTGGAACACCCTGACCAGGTGAGGTCAAGGCCATAGTTATTCTTTTAGATAAGGTCAAGGTCATATTTATACTGGCCAGGTGTGGACAAGGTCATATTTGTACCGATCAGGTTACTGTGGAAACATTAATGTCAGAATCTAAATGACCAATATTTGTTAACTTAAAGACCATCATATGTGTGTTTCTTCAAAAAACTGTTTTTGTCATCCCCTTGCGGCCGGCAACTGTTGAAGTGATATAATGTCCCCTTCTTACATACATGCATATGTATGTTCACTTATGTCGTCCCTCCAGCCATTTCATTTCTGAATTGATTTTTATCAAATTTTGAATCTTGGTCAAATTTCATTAAAACCTGGAATGAGTTTTTATTTTAGTGTGCCAGGGTCAACGTTAAGGTCACTTACTATTAATAGAAAATTATTGTCATCGTTCAAGCCACTTCATTTCTTAACAGATTTTGATCAAACATTTTATCATATTGGTCAAGTATCATCATAACTTGAACTAGTTGTTGTTTCCGTTAACGTCAACGTTAAGGTTACATGTGTGTTGGTAATTTTTAAACACAATTACATTAATTATCAGAGGATGAAGTTGCTAGTGTAATTTGACAAGACACTGTTAGATGCAACACAAGGAATGTGTTCTGTAACAAACTTTATGTGAGCGAGGGATTTTTATCATTTGCGATGCCTTGTTACATTAGAAATCAATTTAAGATTTGCTTGCTGCTGTTCCTATGTTCATTGTTCAAGGCACACAACTCTTGTCACTATTATTGTAATTTACAATTGGAAAGAGAATTTTCTTTTCACTACTGTCTATGAATCAGAAGTCATTATTTTTTATAAATTGTTTCAGAATGACCTTCTGAAGAGGATTATCCTTCAGAGTCAGGTATGGGATCCAAGCCAACAAAAACTTCCCAGAAGGATTGATAAATCCTGTATCAAATGGAATTTCCAACGTGAATATGGTATTCCTAGGAACAAAAGTATGTAAGTATTCAGAAATCATAGAAATATACACATCTCAACTTTACCCTGTGTAAATATACAGAACTCAACTTTATCCAGTGTAAATATACACAACTCAACTTTATCCATTGTAAATATACAGAACTTAACTTTACTCTGTGTAAATACACAGAGCTCAACTTTACCCTGTGTATATATACACAACTCAACTTTACCCAGTGTAAATATACACAACTCAACTTTACCCAGTGTAAATATACACAACTCAACTTTACCCAGTGTAAATATACACAACTCAACTTTACCATGTGTAAAATATACACAACTCAACTTTATCCAGTGTAAATATACACAACTCAACTCTACCCTTATATCTAACCAACAGTCTTATCAAACAAGACTTAATCCTGTTTTATTTTATAGTCACACTCTCTAGTTAGCAGTCTTATCCTACAATACACCTATCTATTCTATTTTGTAGTCACATTCTTGGTACAAACATGGTACGCCTGGCCAACAGTCTCATTAATGCACGTTATCCTGCGGCTTTTAAGGACCAACAGCTTATTATCCAGCCGGCATTTGATGCATTCTACACCTTCATGGGTAGGTATGGATAGAACAAAGTGGGGATTGTTTGTTCACAAAGACTAGATTGGCAATCATAGCATATTTATCTTGTTATAGGCCGAGGGAACCAATACATAATCTGGTACAAAGTCAAGGGGTGGGCTTATTACAGGACAATGATATTTGAGGGGCAACACATAATCTCTGACTCAAAGTCTAGGGGTGGGCTTATTACAGGACAATGATATTTGAGGGGCAACACATAATCTCTGACTCAAAGTCTAGGGGTGGGCTTATTACAGGACAATGATATTTGAGGGGCAACACATAATCTCTGACTCAAAGTCTAGGGGTGGGCTTATTACAGGACAATGATATTTGAGGGGCAACACATAATCTCTGACTCAAAGTCTAGGGGTGGGCTTATTACAGGAAATTGGTAAAGCATTTATCAGTTATACTGAAACTGCAATACTTCAGATTTACATATTTCTGTGGTAGTCTTATTTTATTGTTTTTAGTGCTAAAACTATTATGTTGCAATTTGATTGTGCTAATTGTCACTTATATATGTTTACAGTAGATGTTAGTCAGCTTATTGACAGACATATGTTGTCAGAAATGAGCTTATTGTCGGACATGTGTTGTCAGAAATGAGCTTATTGTCAGACATGTGTTGTCAGAGATGAGCTTATTGTTTGACATGTGTTGTCAGAAATGAGCTTATTGTCAGACATGTGTTGTCAGAAATGAGCTTATTGTCAGACATGTGTTGTCAGAAATGAGCTTATTGTCAGACATGTGTTGTCAGAACTGAGCTTATTGTCAGACATGTGTTGTCAGAAATGAGCTTATTGTCAGACATGTGTTGTCAGAAATGAGCTTATTGTTTGACATGTGTTGTCAGAAATGAGCTTATTGTCAGACATGTGTTGTCAGAAATGAGCTTATTGTCAGACATGTGTTGTCAGAAATGAGCTTATTGTCAGACATGTGTTGTCAGAACTGAGCTTATTGTCAGACATGTGTTGTCAGAAATTAGCTTGTTGTCAGACATGTGTTGTCAGAAATGAGCTTATTGTTTGACATGTGTTGTCAGAAATGAGCTTATTGTCAGACATGTGTTGTCAGAAATGAGCTTATTGTCAGACATTTGTTGTCAGAAATGAGCTTATTGTCAGACATGTGTTGTCAGAAATGAGCTTATTGTTAGACATGTGTTTTCAGAAATGAGCTTATTGTCAGACATGTGTTGTCAGAAATTAGCTTGTTGTCAGACATGTGTTGTCAGAAATGAGCTTATTGTTTGACATGTGTTGTCAGAAATGAGCTTATTGTCAGACATGTGTTGTCAGAAATTAGCTTATTGTCAGACATGTGTTGTCAGAAATGAGCTTATTGTCAGACATGTGTTGTCAGAAATTAGCTTATTGTCAGACATGTGTTGTCAGAAATAAGCTTATTGTCTGACATGCATTTGTCATCACCAAAAGCTCTTTAAAAAAAACCTCTTGTAGGATCCTATGTGTTCAATAAGTATATTTTTAAAGACAATTATACAAATTGAACCAGTTAATTTGAGTTTACATATGGCCAAGTTAATTGATTTACCTGTAGGTGAGAAAATTGTGATAAAGAGCACGTCAAACTACCTTCTAATGGGACCCAATCCACTGCCTCGATTTACTGATGAGGATACAGTAAGGCGTACCAATGATGAGGTGATACCAGATATGTACCCAATCCTGCCAACAATCGACTTCAAATCAACCCACTTTTATGATTTAATCAACAATATTGGTGAGTCATTGGATATAAAAACACATTCCTTGTCTTCCTGAAGTCAAGTTACTGATAAACATTAACAACTAACACCATGTGAAAAATAAGGTAGAGGTAATTTTTTTGAAAATTATTTTTAATGCACATGTATATCACATTCCCTAAAATTTTGCTTTCTGTATTTGATGCCAGAGGAAATTGGAGGTCTAGTCAAACTCTCCATTTTCAAAAATTTGAAAATAGACATTCAATCAGGTTAACTATATCAGTTAAGGTTTTCGTCAGTGATACCTAAAATAGATGTGTTTGTTTACTACCTGGGATATAGGCCAATAAACTTTCGCTTCTCTGTTGGATTTGGTATCCACGCAAGTCCTCATGTCAATATACTTCTGGGGATATTCTGATCTTCAGTTCCAAATAAATTTCAATATTATACTGAGTCCTCACGTCAATATACTTATGGGGAGATCCTGATCTTCAAGTCCAAATTAATTCCAATATTATACTGAGTTCTCATGTCAATATACTTCTGGGGAGACCCTGATCTTCAAGTCCAAGTTAATTTCAATATTATTCTGAGTTCTCATGTCAAAATACTTCTGGGGAGATCCTGATCTTCAAGTCTAAATTGATTTCAATATTATACTTATTTCTCGTGTCAATTCCTTGGATGTATTGTCGATAAAATATTTGAATGAAATAGTAAAGTTCATTTTGATGATGCAGTCAGTTACCATGACAACTATAGCTGAAACAACAACAAAAAATTATGATGGGTTTTAAAATTTGATAGATTTTTGGGCCAATAAAGGCCAAAACCATGAATGGTACTTTTACAGGTGTAATAAGTAGTTTATCTACAGGCGTAGAATCTTTTTAATTCAGGTTTTAGAAGTAGCACAGAGTTTCATCCACACATATTCATAACATCCAACTGTGATTATTGGAATGATGACTCACGACAAGCTAGGTCCATGATGTATTGTTTGGCCCACACCATTGCTGAGGCCCGACTAAGGTTTGGGGTAAGTTATACTTATAACTACTGTTCTGTGGATGTGGTGAGCTAGCAGCTGAGACACGATTAAGGTTTGGGGTAAGTTATATATATAACTACTGTTCTGTGGATGTGATGAGCTAGCAGCTGAGACACGACTAAGGTTTGGGGTAAGTTATATATATAACTACTGTTCTGTGGATGTGATGAGCTAGCAGCTGAGACACGACTAAGGTTTGGGGTAAGTTATATATATAACTACTGTTCTGTGGATGTGGTGAGCTTGCAGCTGAGACACGACTAAGGTTTGGGGTAAGTTTTATTTATAACTACTGTTCTGTGGATGTGATGATCTAGCAGCTGAAACACGAATTAGACCTAAGAACTTTGATATGTCAAGACTTCAAATCATTGGTGGTGTGTTCTATTAAATTTTTTTTATTCATGACTAAAGCTGATGACACAATATTTCTACCTGAACAAACACAGCAAATACTAACACACAAATGTAAGTAAAAAGATGCAATTTTATCTAAAACATTTTTGTTTATGAAAAAATAAAAACATAACTTTAAATAGAAATCGAAGAGAAATTGATTGCTTACATTTGCATTTGTGCCATCATGTCACACGGTATATGTATTTTAACGGTTAATTTTAGATAAAAAATGTGTAGCATCAAAGTGGTCAAGTGTTGAAGTAACTATTTTAAGACTGATACATAAAAGTTATAGGCACTAATGAATTTAAAAGAGAGTAAAATTAATATCATAATGTATTCTGTTCAGAAATGACATCACTAACTATCTTAGGTGGTAGAAACTACAAGAGTGTTTATGGATGTTCTGACGACGGCTAGTCTGAATCAATCAGAGAATGCATGATTGACAGATAAATTACTGTGTTTCTCGTGCATATATTCTTAAAACTGAAAAGTGACACTTTGGGAACAAGTGAAATCATCAGACAAGTGATAGTATATCTTCAGATTATTTTCATAATTCTGTAACCAAGACCTGATTACAGTAACATGACATAAGTCTTTCACATTTTTTCAATTTAATCTTATATTCTTTATACTCTCAAATCTTTTCCATGAAATTTCTTCACTTTGTTTAGGGATGGATTTTGAGAATATTTTACAATTGTACAATTCTATCCATATTTTCTTCCCATAATCTTCATTTAATTTTCCATTGTTTGCACCAGGAGTAATACAGAATTATCTACACTGCTAATTTCCATGTGACGCCATTTTCCTATTTACGGTTACCAAAAGGAACGTCAAAATGTCATCCTGAAAATTACATGTTGCAAATAAATTATTTTTGCCCTGGTTATACACAATGGAAAAAAAATGGAGATAATATGAGATGAAGCAGGACACAATTCTCAGGGAGTGTACAAAATTTCATTAAATGTAGTCCATAAAAGAAGTCAGCAAAATTTATTGAAAAAGGTTAGAAATACAAAAACTATATAGTAAAATAACAAAGACTTGTGGCGTGTCATTGTATATGCCATTACGACATTGGCGACAGTGATCATCACACGACGTCCTATTATCTTAAGATTAAATGTCATAGCTTTTAAGTTAGCAATTATATTTTAATCAGTGTCCAGTCATTAATTAATCTCGTAACACAGAGCTAATGATTGCGGCTATCATAATCCCATTGTCAGGTAGCACTCTCCGTTGAAATGTGTGAAATTTTGTCATGGGGCGAAAATACCTGTACATTACATGTTAATATTTTGTTTGAATCATGAGGTGTCAATGACTGTGTTATCACAGCTTATGGTCTGTGAAAAAACTTTGATACATCGAAAAGTTTGATTTATAAAACTTTGATTCATAAAGGTGTAAGTTAGCAGTTAAAGTAAGGGATAGAATTTATGACCGTACAAAAACTTAAGATACAACGAGTATTTAGAATTATCAAAGTTCAATTTACTGTTAATGTATTTTTGTAAACAATTTCTATCAATGATATCAAAGTTCAGAAAATAGTGAAAATTGAACGCCTTGAAATATGATTTCATGATATGATGTTTCATTTTCTGTGGTTAGTGGAAACTGACATTATTTTTGTTTTCTGTCCAACAGAAAGATGTGCAGACTCTCCCAGAGCCAATCTGTGTACAGACTGCTAGTGTTGGTGAAACTGGTCTAAATTTTGTGTTTTTCCAACTAAATACTCTGGACTTTAGTTCACAAAGCGGAGTTAAAAATCAAGCATGGCTTGATACCGGAAACAATTTATATACAAAAATTCTGTCGCAGCCATGGAATGGCGAAGAGTTTCTAAACCATCAATACACTGATTTTACTGCGGAACCCTTCAGTAAATTGCTGGCAGTGATGCAGTATGGCTTAAATCCATCTTAATATGGAGATTGTGTGATATAATGTGATGTTTTAAATAAATAATACAGACATTTTTCTTTCTCTTGTCTTTGGAAGGGAATACATTACATACCTTTAGACATATTCAGTTTGCTTTAGGTCTGATGAATTAAACAAGAGGCCAATTGGTCCTGTATCAATCACATATTAATTAAATGCTTATCACTAACTGAACCTTGTATGAAAACTTAAACTTTTATTTTATTAAACAAGTTCCTGACAATGAGATATGTATGTGTTCTTTTGAGTTGGTCAAACTGATTTCAACCTACTTTATAGCTAGCTTGCTAGTCATTTGTTGATTTTGTCTTCATCTCAAAAACTCCATCTTTCACCAGATTTATCTCACCTAGTCATCAGTTCTGTATTCTTTCACCAGATTTATCTCGCCTAGTCATCAGTTCTGTATTCTTTCACCAGATTTATCTCGCCTAGTCATCAGTTCTGTATTCTTTCACCAGATTTATCTCGCCTAGTCATCAGTTCTGTATTCTTTCACCAGATTTATCTTGCCTAGTCATCAGTTCTGTATTCTTTCACCAGATTTATCTTACCAACAGTCGTCAGTTCTGTATTCTGACACTGGATTTCATCTGCCAACAGTCGTCAGTTCTGTATTCTTTCACCAGATTTATCTTACCAACAGTCGTCAGTTCTGTATTCTGACACTAGATTTATCTTACCAACTGTGGTCAGTTCTGTATTCTGACACTAGATTTCATCTGCCAACAGTCATCAGTTCTTATACTTTCACCAGATTTATCTTACCAACAGTCGTCAGTTCTGTATTCTGACACTAGATTTATCTTACCAACAGTCGTCAGTTCTGTATTCTGACACTAGATTTCATCTGCCAACAGTCATCAGTTCTGTATTCTGACACTTGATTTATCTTACCAACAGTCATCAGTTTTGTATTCTGACACTAGATTTATCTTACCAACAGTCATCAGTTCTGTATTCTGTCACCAGATTTATCTCGCCTAGTCATCAGTTCTGTATTCTGACACTAGATTTATCTTACCAACAGTCGTCAGTTCTGTATTCTGACACTAGATTTATCTTACCAACAGTCATCAGTTCTGTATTCTGACACTAGATTTATCTTACCAACAGTCATCAGTTCTGTATTCTGACACTAGATTTATCTTACCAACAGTCATCAGTTTTGTATTCTGACACTAGATTTATCTTACCAACAGTCATCAGTTCTGTATTCTGTCACAAGATTTCATCTGCCAACAGTCATCAGTTCTGTATTCACACTAGATTTATCTTACCAACAGTCATCAGTTCTGTATTCTGACACTAGATTTATCTTACCAACAGTCGTCAGTTCTGTATTCTGACACTAGATTTCATCTGCCAACAGTCATCAGTTCTGTATTCTGACACTTGATTTATCTTACCAACAGTCATCAGTTTTGTATTCTGACACTAGATTTATCTTACCAACAGTCATCAGTTCTGTATTCTGTCACCAGATTTATCTCGCCTAGTCATCAGTTCTGTATTCTGACACTAGATTTATCTTACCAACAGTCGTCAGTTCTGTATTCTGACACTAGATTTATCTTACCAACAGTCATCAGTTCTGTATTCTGACACTAGATTTATCTTACCAACAGTCATCAGTTCTGTATTCTGACACTAGATTTATCTTACCAACAGTCATCAGTTTTGTATTCTGACACTAGATTTATCTTACCAACAGTCATCAGTTCTGTATTCTGTCACAAGATTTCATCTGCCAACAGTCATCAGTTCTGTATTCACACTAGATTTATCTTACCAACAGTCATCAGTTCTGTATTCTGACACTAGATTTATCTTACCAACAGTCGTCAGTTCTGTATTCTGACACTAGATTTATCTTACCAACAGTCGTCAGTTCTGTATTCTGACACTAGATTTATCTTACCAACAGTCATCAGTTCTGTATTCTGACACTAGATTTATCTTACCAACAGTCATCAGTTCTGTATTCTGACACTAGATTTATCTTACCAACAGTCATCAGTTTTGTATTCTGACACTAGATTTATCTTACCAACAGTCATCAGTTCTGTATTCTGTCACAAGATTTCATCTGCCAACAGTCATCAGTTCTGTATTCACACTAGATTTATCTTACCAACAGTCATCAGTTTTGTATTCTGACACTAGATTTATCTTACCAACAGTCATCAGTTTTGTATTCTGTCACCAGATTTATCTCGCCTAGTCATCAGTTCTGTATTCTGACACTAGATTTATCTTACCAACAGTCGTCAGTTCTGTATTCTGACACTAGATTTATCTTACCAACAGTCATCAGTTCTGTATTCTGACACTAGATTTATCTTACCAACAGTCATCAGTTCTGTATTCTGACACTAGATTTATCTTACCAACAGTCATCAGTTCTGTATTCTGACACTAGATTTATCTTACCAACAGTCATCAGTTTTGTATTCTGACACTAGATTTATCTTACCAACAGTCATCAGTTCTGTATTCTGTCACAAGATTTCATCTGCCAACAGTCATCAGTTCTGTATTCACACTAGATTTATCTTACCAACAGTCATCAGTTTTGTATTCTGACACTAGATTTATCTTACCAACAGTCATCAGTTTTGTATTCTGTCACCAGATTTATCTCGCCTAGTCATCAGTTCTGTATTCTGACACTAGATTTATCTTACCAACAGTCGTCAGTTCTGTATTCTGACACTAGATTTATCTTACCAACAGTCATCAGTTCTGTATTCTGACACTAGATTTATCTTACCAACAGTCATCAGTTCTGTATTCTGACACTAGATTTATCTTACCAACAGTCATCAGTTTTGTATTCTGACACTAGATTTATCTTACCAACAGTCATCAGTTCTGTATTCTGTCACAAGATTTCATCTGCCAACAGTCATCAGTTCTGTATTCACACTAGATTTATCTTACCAACAGTCATCAGTTTTGTATTCTGACACTAGATTTATCTTACCAACAGTCATCAGTTCTGTATTCTGTCACAAGATTTCATCTGCCAACAGTCATCAGTTCTGTATTCACACTAGATTTATCTTACCAACAGTCGTCAGTTCTGTATTCTGACACTAGATTTATCTTACCAACAGTCATCAGTTCTGTATTCTGACACTAGATTTATCTTACCAACAGTCATCAGTTCTGTATTCTGACACTAGATTTATCTTACCAACAGTCATCAGTTTTGTATTCTGACACTAGATTTATCTTACCAACAGTCATCAGTTCTGTATTCTGTCACAAGATTTCATCTGCCAACAGTCATCAGTTCTGTATTCACACTAGATTTATCTTACCAACAGTCATCAGTTTTGTATTCTGACACTAGATTTATCTTACCAACAGTCATCAGTTTTGTATTCTGTCACCAGATTTATCTCGCCTAGTCATCAGTTCTGTATTCTGACACTAGATTTATCTTACCAACAGTCGTCAGTTCTGTATTCTGACACTAGATTTATCTTACCAACAGTCATCAGTTCTGTATTCTGACACTAGATTTATCTTACCAACAGTCA
This sequence comes from Ylistrum balloti, assembly GCF_031769215.1. NCBI lineage: Eukaryota > Metazoa > Mollusca > Bivalvia > Pectinida > Pectinidae > Ylistrum > Ylistrum balloti. The sequence goes on along the minus strand of NW_026782219.1, from coordinate 874,590 downwards.
TCAGTTCTGTATTCTGACACTAGATTTATCTTACCAACAGTCATCAGTTTTGTATTCTGACACTAGATTTATCTTACCAACAGTCATCAGTTCTGTATTCTGTCACAAGATTTCATCTGCCAACAGTCATCAGTTCTGTATTCACACTAGATTTATCTTACCAACAGTCATCAGTTCTGTATTCTGACACTAGATTTATCTTACCAACAGTCGTCAGTTCTGTATTCTGACACTAGATTTATCTTACCAACAGTCGTCAGTTCTGTATTCTGACACTAGATTTATCTTACCAACAGTCATCAGTTCTGTATTCTGACACTAGATTTATCTTACCAACAGTCATCAGTTCTGTATTCTGACACTAGATTTATCTTACCAACAGTCATCAGTTCTGTATTCTGTCACAAGATTTCATCTGCCAAGTCAATAGTTCTGTATTCTGACACTAGATTTATCTTACCAACAGTCATCAGTTCTGTATTCTGACACTAGATTTATCTTACCAACAGTCGTCAGTTCTGTATTCTGACACTAGATTTCATCTGCCAACAGTCGTCAGTGTTCAGTCAATGTGTCCTCTGTTTGACCTTTACTTGTTTGCCATTTCCATTCCCGGCCCATCTTTAGATTTGATATTACCAACACTTGTCAATGTTTTATCAATGTGTACTCTGTCTTCCACTTGATTTCCATCACAATTACTCCCTCAATCATTAGATTTTGCCTCACCAACAGTCGTCAATATCTTCTAGTTTTCCATGTCTATGACTCAGTCTAAAGTTCTCTCACCAATAGTTGTCATGGTTTTGTCAACTGTCCATAGAGACCACTTAAGGGAGCAGAGAAAAGTGGGCTTCATAGAGAGGTCCAATTGCTATGAAATTCATTACATAAGGACCCAAAAAAGTGTCCTTTACACACAGGTTCTTTAAGACAGATATGACAGTACAGCGTCTCCTATCTGTTTTCCATTTACATGACTTGGTCTTTTGCCAGGCTTTGTCTTGTCAATGTCTCCTACTTGTTTTCTCCATAAATCTTTCGCTAGGTTTGAATCTTGCCCATCCTGCTATACAAAATTCAGTGAAATAATGCATTTTTATCTCAATAATATAATTCTTCCTAAGGAGAGAGATAAACTTCTCAAATATTTTTCAGTAATTGTCTCGATACGATGATAAACCAAGCCATAAACATTTGTACTAATTTCTCAAAATCTGCATTTTGTGATACAAGAACTCTATTTGGAGGGTTCAGAAGCATTTAGTTCACTAAACAATCTAGAGACCAGATTTAGTTCAAGTTGGACGTAGATTTTCTGATCAAAGGATTTAAATGCCAAACTGTAGTTGGTGAAATTTTGACAACACCACTGGTAAAGTAACAGCACTCGAAAGTCTTGTTTCCAAGCGTTTCGTTGCAGGCAAGACAAAACGAACCTAGTTTTGTTGTAGGCAAGACAAAACCCAACCTAGTTTTGTTGAAGGCAAGACAAAACCAACCTAAGACCGAAACTTTGAGTTAATGACGAACACAAGACAGACACTGAGTGTACAAGTTTTATTAACAAAATCATACATGTGTTTTATACATATATAGGTACACATTTCTTGAATATCCCTGTAAAAACATGGTAAACGACTCGAAGCTATTTGGACAACATTGAAGACCTGACTAATCAAAAACTTAAATGCTGTTCAGGAAGTTTGTTTCACCGTCTTTTTGAATGATACACCTTTTACATAAAAAATAGATTTTAAAACTGATACATATCTCAGTGTATTTAAATTTGGTATTTACATATTTTTTTCAATATGCCTACTTAAGTACATTTCCAGGAAGTTCTTGGTGTAATAACAGATCTATCTGTTCTCTGTTCATTGGTTCAATGCAAGCACACACGTTTTCCATAAATATTTAATTCTTTTATACTGTTACATTCTATACATGTACCACTGAATAAGGATTTCAGGATTATATTTGAATCGTTTTTCTTTCATGAATGTGCTAATGCATCAAAATAATTTTTGACTGGTATAAAATCTGTTCCTGTTTCAACATCAATCCAGCAGGCAGCTGTCAAAATCAGACGGTGAAAAAATCTTACGAACGTGAAAGTTAAATCTTGTACACTCAACTAAAAATTTATTTTAAAAAGGTGGCACCACACTGCTACAATGCTCAGAGTTTTCTCCCCTCCCTGAAATTAATTTTCTTTCTCTATTACTTATTTCATGTTTAAAATAAATTGTTTAAATAAATAGAAATAATTTGTTCCATTTTTATTAAATTAAAATTAAATGAGCTAGAGTTGATCATTTTTAAAGATATTTTATTGTAACAAGAATTTTCTTGATATTTGGATTTCATTTCTAACCTTTTGATATTAGGGATGTCAGTTGAATTTAGTAATATTAGTTAATTTATAATGTTACTGGCACAAAATCAAGGGAGATAATCTAAAATGATATATTTTACAACTGATTTTTACATGAAACTGCAACAACCACCATGAACAACCACAAACAAAAACTTCTGATGTTGGTCGACGTTTTATGTTGATGAAAATCACGTTTGATGCCGAGTCAACAACTATGTATATATACAACCTAACTCCAATGCGGTATATATGTATATATTTTATAGGTTCACATGTATAAAATAAAATAAATTTGTGAAATATGGAAAATTATCTTGATAAATTTGTGTCACAAAAAATCTTTGGAAAAAAATGATAATGTTTTAAAATTCACACAACTCGCAAGATTTAAAAATGTATAGGTTACACCTATATATATATAACAAAGTCTTTGTCCTTATCCTATTTTTTGAAATAAACATTTCATTTCCTTTCAATAAATAAAGGAAACATCAATGTATACGCGAGTTGGTAAAGTTCCACCAGCCAAATGTATTTATTGCAACAAAGACCTGAAGCAGTATAGATACAATGTATAATATATATATGATAAATACAAGTGATATCAGAATTTACTCTAGTCACTCACAATGGGTTTTTTTTTGGTAAAATAAAGATGATGATAATATTTAATGTAAAGTGGTCACTTGAATACAAAATGTAACAATATAATACACTTGTTGAAAAAAGTCGGAGCAAGAGGAGAAAAAAACAGCAAAGTTTTAGTAAACTTTTCAAGCAAGGAAATTATGTACAGTGAGTTTTCATCTGTAAGTTGATAGGAACTTATTAACACAAAATTATGTACACTATCTAAACACGATTTAAATTCACACTTGGTCAAAAACAAGCTTTGTTCACTGAAAGAATTTGAACATAGGTGTTGTGACAGGACAACTTCTCCCTGTCACCCCTATATCAATATAATGGACTTATCCATGTAGGTGTGTTCCATCACGATGCAATAGAGCTCTTTGAGTAAATATGGAAAATCAGTCTCGCCAACAGTAGAGAATCCATATCACATCACACATGTTCAAATTCTGACTCGTGCCACTTTAAAAAATATCACAATTATCTCATTTCTCAGCCAGGTGAATTTCCTGACAAAAACATGTACACAAGTTTGGAATGATCATTTTTGTATTCTGAAAGATTTTGCATGAGAAATGGAAACTACACATATGTTGTAATTTCTGACTCGTCACCAAGTTGGGCCTCAATGGCCGCTACAAAGCTGTTGAGATACACAACCAATACTTAATAATGTATTGCCTGAAGCCGAGTGTATTATATATAAAAACAAACAAGACAAGTACATAACTATCAGATCTTAAGCTTATATACACAATTTCCAACTCCCGTATGTAAACTAGGGCTTATTCTTAAGCTTTTAAATCGCAGAATTGAAACATGATTTCTGTTCGAAAAAAAAAAACCAGCACAAAGGTAAGAAATCAATTGCTTTAGATGAAATCTAAATTGTACAACAACTTTTCAGTTCCAACATTATGGTAATCTGGAAGCTAGAGGCAGGAGAGTTGGATGCTTATACTTCAACACTGATGATTTCAATAGTGGTTTTAAACGCTCATCCGTTCTTTAGTTTTGTCCATGTTGGAATGCATAGGACTTTCTTCTATACGTTTTGGTTCTGATTCAGTTCAAAGTATTGGTATGTTGGGTTTTCGTAGCCGTTCATTTGCATGTTGGCAACATGCCGTTCTTCTGGTGATGCTGCTGGGTCAACCTCGACGAAACCGTGAGTGACTGGGCGGCGATGGGAGTGCTTACGCAGCATAATCACTGCGACAACAATAATGACAAACACAGCGACACTTCCGATGGCGATTCCAAAAATGCTTCCTGTTGCTGTCCCTACTTGCATGCCAGCAGCATTTCCGATGGCCTGAAAATAAGATTCATGACTCTGTATTATTCTATGGTAACAACTACAATTTGTAAAGGTCATCCTGTGTGTTTAGCAGGCTACAAGGTTTATACACTCGGACATATACAATTTAAAGACCTTTCAAGGACTTTCGGATATCAAAGCACTACCCTAGCCTCTCATACACCTGTGTATTCTTTTGCATCACAGCACTAGCCTATTTGAAAACTGGTTTCATAAATATGAGTTTGAAATGGAAATTCAACAAGAACTGCTATGTACATTAAGTCCACTGTTAGGTGGTGCTCCAACTCAACCAAACTGTATAGTAACAAATTTTTTTTTATACCTGTTCGAAACTTTGTTTATCATGCATATGGTGAGCTACAAAGTTGGTGTCGTGCTCGTTTTCTATCGTTTCTTCATCAAAAGTGTTGATTCCATCATCTTCCCGTATCATGTCATCTAATATGTCATTGTCGATGGTGTTGGATGGAAGCGGGACGACCTCTGCGACCTTGTGGATAGGGATGATAGTGTCCTCATGTCCAAGGTTTGCATTGTTGTCAGCAGCTACAAATAACATACAGAAATCAATAGAGATATTAGATCTGAAATCTAGACCCATTCATACATGTGCGAAGGAACCACAAGATATTTACAAAAATCATCTAAATCACTTTTAACATTTTTCTTTAAGTAAACAAGTATATAAGTTTAAGTATACAGGGAAACTTCTGCCCTCAAATTATAGAATTTTAAAATCAGTTTTTACGTGGTAAATCCTCCTCGCTCTCTGATGAATCCTCCTCCTCTTCCTCGGAGTCGACCTCTGGGGTGAAGGGTCGTGACACAACCTTCCTAGCAGACTCTGCCAGTCCCTGGTATTCACGAAGGAAGTTATCTACAAAAGTGACAAAGTGAAATATAGAAATATATCAGAGATGTTTTATCAGAGATATTCAAACCAGTTTATGTTTTGATAACAAGTTTGGCATTTAACCTACATCTGAAATATTTGTGGGACATAATATTGAAAAAGCCTTCATTCAGTGATCATGCATTCATGAAAGTTGCAAATTTGTGAAAAAATCAAAACATTATAGGGACTTATGTTGTCTTTCAGCAGTAACACTTAAAATGATGTTTGTGAAACATTTGCCCCAACCCCACTGTTAAGTCTAAATCATGTCACACATTAGTGAATAAAAGAATTCAATTTGACTTGACAGCACTGATGTTTGTCTACTATAGAAACGATCCAATTGAAATCTACCAATTTACTCATTGATTCACAAAGTTAACTGATTTTTGCATTACAGATATACGTAGATTTTATTAAAATAAAAGTGGTTCGCTCCAAATCTTGGATTTTTGTAATTTTTAAAATGTTTACCAATCATTGGCTTGACTTTCTGTTTGATCTGTTGGAAGTGGTCGAGCATGTCAAGGGCCTGACTGATACGCTGGTCAAGGACATCAAGATGGTCGAGTGAGGATTTTTGGATACGCTTGGCTTCCTCCATATCAGTGTTACGAACGTGTACGAAATGATTGAGGGTGTGGGTACGATCTTTCTCCTCTACCTTGATGTATTCCTTTAGGAACTTGAACACTCTCTGGAACTGTAAAAACGGTACATATTATGTAAACACTATTACAGCTGTATACATATTACAGAACTAAAAATGATATCAGGAAAATTTCATAAGTTTAATATTTGCAAGACATGAATGCCCTTGCAACCATGCACATGTCATATTTTTTGCAATTCTTTCAACAACGGGCCCTAAATTAAAAAAAACAAGAGGCCCAAGGCCTTAACGGTCATCTGAGTCACAATTGTTCTTGTAACATGCCATAGAAACGATTTTGTTAAAAAAGGTGATATAACTTTAACTATATTGTAAACATAATGCAAATATAAATTGTGTATACATTAACTGCTGCCCCATGTTAAGGCTTCTAACCAAGTTTGAGTTAAGAAGAAAGTTCACTCAAGATTTGAATTATTCTATATAAAATCTTCCATTCAAGAACAGTAGAACATCATTTCAGTCAATTTGACCCTAGAAATCTCAGTCAACTGACTCGGGTTACTTATAGCTTTGCCACACCAGTGATTTAAGAAGTCTTGACCAACAGCTTTGTGTTATACGTACATCAACGTGTGGCCTCTGTAATTCAGTCATGTATTTTTCCAGGTTGATTCTCTTCTTTCTGTTCAGTTCGCCTTGTCTTCTCTGGAGGTGGAGAGCCACCAGCTGCCTCTTCTCTGCAGCATCAGCCTGTTCGTAGCCAGTGTACAACAACTGGAATCTCTGTAACACAAACATATTAGACATATTAGCTGTACAGGTCATTGCGATCTTGTAAAGATTTCAAGTGAAGTTTGTTTGGTAAATTTTTCATTCGACAGTCAGTTATTTCAAGGTAGGGTCTCTTGTAGTGCCTGGTACAAGTATCCCTGGTTACATGGATGTGTTGTTCTGAATATGTGGCTGTACTGTTCTGATTAAGTGGATGTGTTGCCTGGTAATGTGGAAGTGTCCCTGGTTACGTGGATGTGTTGCCTGGTAATGTGGATGTGTTGTTCTGGTTATGTGGATGTGTTGTTCTGATAATGTGGATGTGTTGTTCTGATAATGTGGATGTGTTGTTCTGATAATGTGGATGTGTTGTTCTGGTTATGTGGAAGTGTCCCTAGTTACAGGGATGAGTTTCCTGTTAAAGTGGTGTGTTTCCTGGTTGCATGGATGTGTTGTTCTGATAATGTGGATGTGTTCCTAGTAACATGGATGTGTTTCCTGGTTGCATGGATGTGTTGTTCTGATAATGTGGATGTATTGTTCTGATGATGTTGTTGTATTGTGCTGGTTATGTGGATGCATTGCCTGGTTATAATGACAGTGTTTTGTTTCCTGTTTACAAAGAAAAGTGATGAGGTTGAAATATGAGGTTCGGTATCTACTGATGGTAACAAATGTTTTATTCTAATTCTACTTCAGTAATGTGATTTAGGTGAGTAAATTTATACCAAAACAGCAAAGGTGTCCTTTCTGTATTACAAAATTACAATAATGTTTTTGTGAAATGATTAATTTTCATTGATTGGCCTCGGTATTTTAAATCTATGAATGTCCACAAACTGAAATAAGGATATCTATTGCACTATATTTATCAATGAAATCAAATATCTACTGAATAGTGGTTTTTTTTGTTTGTTTTTTGTTAAAAAAACCAAGAAAATATATGATTGTACACTGATTGTACACTGATTGACATCAGCATTAAGAGCCTCAGCCACAAGTTACTAGGATACAGGATGGGGTTGCTAGGGTTACAGGTATATTTCCATGGTTACATACCTTCATGACATCAGCATTAAGAGCTTCAGCTCCCTTGACATCTGTTTTTTTCATCTCGGCAATCTGTTCTCTTGCTTCTTCCCATTCCTTCATCATCTAGAAATACATGGCACAGGTGACCACTGACCTATAGACATGTCACTTTAAATTGAAAATTGTTCCTTTTCTTCAAATTATAATTTTCCTGCAGAATTGATGTTGTGTTTCCTCTATATAACCAGGGACATATTATATACGTCCCTGATATAACAAAGGAAAATAACACCTAATTCATGAGATGTATTGTACCGTGGCTTTTTATTTAAAAATTGTAAAGTGTGACATCAAAATCAATCAAAGATGTAAATATGAATCGTTTTGGGAAGCACTTTTGCAATCTCACTAATAAGAAATACATTTCTGAGACTTTAAATCGAAAGTAAGTTAGAGAAATCAGGATCTAGTGTCATCATATCTAATGACTTCACCAGATTTCAAATGAGGTTACATGTTGCCGAATTTTATCAAATTACCTTTTCTACAAAAACCTCATGTAATTTATACCTCACTTAGGTCAAGAAAAACAAAGAAAATTAATGATAATTGAATCAAAATCCAAGCACAATTAAATAAAATTAGGGCAAAATATGGACAAAAGAAAGATTTATTTGGAGACTCTTAAAAAGTACAAGAAGAATAAGACCAGGTGTTTGTAAGGGGATAGCCTCTTCTGCTTCAGCATTAGCTGTAATAGCTAGTCAACACAAAGGCAATATTACAGCAATGTTTTGGTGCCACCTGGTGGAAATACATTTCAACAGAAAATTGTACAATCCAAATAAGGATATGGCAGTGATAAAGTGAACTGTACTCAAGAATTCAACAATTAATATGGCACCGCATACCAGCACAACTGAGATTCCAAATTATCAGGGATTTCTCGAAGTCAATGACACCTGGACATTTTTGCTGCTGCATGGTTTTAATTTAGTTTGTGTTGAATACAGTAATTTAAAACATCCCCTCATCAGCGTTTGTGCTCATTACGACAATAACAGACATTAAAGCACCTCAGGGACGCCTATGATTCATTCTTAACATCAAAATCAGCTCATTTGCATATTCTGAGATCCAATGCACACAATTTGAGTTATTTCAAATCCTACAGTACAATGATGTCATCATCATTCATTGTTTGACTTTATTATTAAATATGACAGGACTGGCAGTTTTTGTACAGGATGTGGTGAAACAGATTTTTAAAAATCTGAGATATATATTGTATTGTAGAGATTGTTGTTTATGGGACTTTGTTTTTTGCCATAAAGAATAAATTTTACTGGACTAATCTGGTTGGTAATAATCACAAGAATTTCAAATTTGTCAAAACTCTTGTGCTTGCCAGGTTAATTATCTACGCCCTTGGATTGAACCACTTACTTTTTCACTCTGCATTGAAAAGCATAGTTTTCATCCATGAACTGAGATTCATGAGTTTTACCTTAAAATGAATGAGATGCATAATTTTCACCCTAGGATGAATGAGGTCCAAAGTTTTCACCTTTGGACTGAGATGAATAATTTTCATCCTAGTATGAATGAGGTCCAAAGTTCACCCTTGGACTGAGATTCATAAATTTCACCTTAGGATGAATGAAATCCATAATTTTCACCCAAGGATGAATGAAATCCATAATTTTCACCCTAGAATGAATGAGATCCATAATTTCTACCCTTGCTTCAGTTCATTTTTTTTTTATTATTTCTTTATGTCCTTGCAACAACCAGGGTCATTTAAAGAATGTGCCAGGTTTGGGTGGTGGAAGAAAGTACCAACATGTCGCCAGAACCGGGCCACTGCCCCACATAGGTCCTGAACCTGCACCCCAGAGGTGAAGGGCAAAGATAAAGACAGACAGACAGACAGACACTTTAATCACTCGACCCCATAGCTCATTTTAACCTTAGAATAAGAATCTCCATTAAAATAAAAAAAGGATTCTATCAATCTTGCACCAATAAAAGTGGACAACTATAATGCGCAAGAGAAAACATTTTCGGATTAATATCCATCTTGTTCATACAGCATCACAGTACCTTGTTGATGCGGTCCTGGTGTCGTTTGTTCAGTGCCATTTCTGAAGACTTGAACCTTTCGTGTTCATTTCTGTATCGAGACAGGTATTCCTCATCGTTACGGAGGTATGCCTGGTAGGCATCATCAACATTGGCATCCTTGTCAATCACCACGGTCTTGGTTTTGTCCTCCTTGGGCAAGCTAATGACTCTGGGATGGTCGACTGGCTTTCCTGTAAATACATAAATATAGGACATGTCAATATCTGTGACACCTAAAGTTACAATAATATTTTTCATACAGCTCTGAGTTTTTGCATTTTATTTTTAAATCAAATTTACTAGGTAAAAAAAAAACAAAAAAAAAGGGGGGGGGGCATTTATTATTGGTTTATTTGGTTTATCAGGCAATTTTCCTATCCGTTAAGCTCCCTTAAATGTGATAATAATATATAATAACATTGCAATAACAGGTCAGTGAGTAGACTGCGCATGTAACCTTAAGTGAAGATCAGGTATGTTGTGTGTGGTTTGTGATTTGTGTGGTTTGTATTGATCTCTGCTGTGGTTGTGTCTGTGGTAAGGCACTTTACCTAATTTACTACGGATGACATGCGATGGACCTCCCTTATGTTGTTCAGTGAAGTAACCATCAACTACTACAAGGATACCCGTCTCAAAATGACTGGCTATATAGAGGGTGATAAACCCAGCAAACAAGCAAATGTCATGTAATAAGCCCATCCTTTGACATTGAGCCAGGGAAAATATTTCGCTCCCCTGGGCTTGATATTGTAAGATCGATAATATCCTCCAAATCCATTCCCAAGTTTAAACCTCATTTATTACATCCTGCCTTGTTTTGATGCAAGTATTGCTGATAAATGGTTGCTGGATAACAGAAACAGAATATGTGTAGCTAGGAATCATGAGACACAAGCTTTACTTCTTAGTCAGAACGGGAAAGCAGGATTTCTTGGCACTTGTTAAAACAAACAATGTATTCTTGAAGCATACATACTTAAGGTAGAAGAATTCTGTAGTGTGTTTTTTATTTGATACAGGGATATTTCAAACTAGAATTAACGGCAAACAATACAAATAAAAAAACAGTTTCATAGGAATATCGTCAGGCACTGCATTGTGCTAAGGAAGATGTACCCAAGGGTACTATAGAGACAAGAATCTGGCAAGGCACCATGTGAAAGTGAATTTCCTATGATTTCAGTTCTTTCCATGTCTTTCAACTCTCTCTGTCTCTAATGTCTTGTTATCTCTTTGTCTGTCTGTCTTTCCTTTCTGCCTTTTTTTTGTCTATCTATCTCTGTTTTTGTCTGTTCCTTTTTTGTCAAACTTTCTCCGTCTGTTTCTCTATCTTTTCTGTCTCACTGTCTCTCAATTCTCCTTGTTTGGCAATTTTATCATATTTACTGTAACCATTTTATTAATCTTTCATTTGTTTTATAATAATGCCATAATATATTGGGATCAGGGACATGTGTGCTGTATATATAAGGCAATAGGTCAGAATGGAGACATTTAGTCTGCAATAAATCCCTGCCAGATAATTTACCCTGCCACTTCTGCAACTTTCTTTCCAAAACCTGGATTAAGTCCACCCTGTGACTTGCAGTCCAGAACTAATAAGTTTGCAGAGAGAAATATGTTACAGTAGAATTGAAGAATTATGAGAAAGTCATATCGCAAACAACAATAAATGTAAAGAAAGGATTGAAAATAATGACAATCCAACTATTCTCCTTTATGTCCCTCGTAAACCAAACTCGCGGTGACTTCTTCCATAGTAAAGTCATTTCTTTAAATTAAAGGTAATATGTTGGTCCCCTTGGCATATTGCAGTATACTGCACGCATGTAGTGAGTTAATGCATTTTTGGCATCATCAACACTGGAAACCCACAGATAATGTTAAATTGCCTAGAACACATTGTGTGTGTAAATTAGGCCTGATATTTAGAGTGACATTTCCTGAAAGCTAATTATCATGTCAGGGCCACCTCTCCTGGCTTGGTCAACTTTAGAAGATGTTTCAATTTTACTGAAAATCTAAATAAAACCCTTATCTGAGTAAAGACCAATGAAATACTGGTAACGATTCTTCTAAAGTGTACCAGAAAGGGGATTGATAAAAAAAATTTGAATACAAGGCTGCTGTAGAATCGATTCTGCTCGAGTTTCTGTTGAGGTAGTGTTACCAATGGTGTTCAGCCATGGTAATATAATAGCATTGCTGGTGTATTGGTGCGGAGATGTGTACATGAGAGAGAAAGACGAGATGTAACAGAATTATCCAAAAATAATGGAAAACTACAAAGGTTTTCCGAACATCCAGCACAGACAATTCATATACCACAAACTGTACTGTCTTTATGACTACATATTTCAAATCAATACTTCCTCACTCAAACGGCTCTATATGTACTGTATATATAGTTGTTTAATTTCCTAGAACTAATAATTCGCTTTTCTCTAAATTAGGAATTGATCATGGGGGTTAAATTACAGATAATGTTAAATTGCCTAGAACACATTGTGTGTGTAAATTAGGCCTGATATTTAGAGTGACATTTCCTGAAAGCTAATTATCATGTCAGGGCCACCTCTCCTGGCTTGGTCAACTTTAGAAGATGTTTCAATTTTACTGAAAATCTAAATAAAACCCTTATCTGAGTAAAGACCAATGAAATACTGGTAACGATTCTTCTAAAGTGTACCAGAAAGGGGATTGATAAAAAAAATTTGAATACAAGGCTGCTGTAGAATCGATTCTGCTCGAGTTTCTGTTGAGGTAGTGTTACCAATGGTGTTCAGCCATGGTAATATAATAGCATTGCTGGTGTATTGGTGCGGAGATGTGTACATGAGAGAGAAAGACGAGATGTAACAGAATTATCCAAAAATAATGGAAAACTACAAAGGTTTTCCGAACATCCAGCACAGACAATTCATATACCACAAACTGTACTGTCTTTATGACTACATATTTCAAATCAATACTTCCTCACTCAAGTGGCTCTATATGTACTGTATATATAGTTGTTTAATTTCCTAGAACTAAAAATTCGCTTTTCTCTAAATTAGGAATTGATCATGGGTGTTAAATTACACTCGTTCAGCAGCCACATATAATAAAATACACTTTCTGAGGTTCTCAGCTTCGCTTAAAAAATCTTGGTGCATTTCTGATTCTGCACTATCTGTAATCCACATCGAAAAAAAAAAAAAAAGAAAGAAATCCCCCATGAATACAAACTATAGAGTTACTATTTCCTGATGTAACATTATTGATGAAGATTTGGAAAAAATATGTTTTGGTCTCGTATGAAAATTGATTAAATTCCAATAAAAAGCAAAGTATAATGTTGACTTGGGATGGTTTTAAATATCTTTCAGTTAAAGTTTTTTTTTTCTAAACCAAAGAATTATATATCCTTCACATTGCATAACAGAAAACACTTCGGCTAGTGCCTGAATATATTTCAAATAAACAGCTTTTACATCTACCAACATAAACATACTCAGTGTTCCCTTGAGAATGAGGTAGGCTCCCTGCCAGTTATGGTCTTGTGAGTACATGGTAACATTTACTACTTCTGTTGTTACATAAGATCAATATGTTTTACTCATAGCAGACAAGCACCTGGGAGACCAGAATAATTGAAACTGATCTATATCTTTTTGAAGTTCTACAAGGTTTACTTATCAAAGTCTAGTACAGGACAAAAACACAAGTATATATATACACAACAAGTCTCCACTAACCAATGAGATAATGCAATTTCTGTTTTCAGTGACATGATATTGAAAACATTTCCTGGCATTAAGCCTGATCACCAAATCCTAAACCATTGTCTTGCAGTTTGGTAAAGCTCATAGATCCTGTTCCTTCCTTCTGTAGTCACAAAGAATCACATTGCAAAACGCATATATATGTATAACAGGAGTGGAAAAATACACTGCCAGACTGGGGTTTGAAGCGGGGACCTTCCAAACTCTAGACGAATGGTCTACCTTCTGAGCTAACAGGTCCCCGATGATTGACCCTGTCTAGTTCCACTACATTCCTCCCTCCTTATTTTTAGTCTTTGCCCCCAAAGACATCACATCTAACAATCAAGGTTTGGGTATCTCCTTGTTAAGCATTCACATACTGCTTGAAACAAGGTTTGATCATGGCATCAAATGTAACCGGCGTAGAAAAATGCACGACCAGACTGGGGTTCGAACCCAGGACCTTTCAAACTCTAGACAGATGCTCTACCTACTAAGCTAACTGGTGGCCGATGGACAACCCTGTCCAGTTCTGCTGCATGTGTAACTCAAGTGACACGTTGTTTGTTTTCATATATTTTTTATTTAAAGTAATTTTTGTTATGAATCCACACAACAATATTACTGATGTTTCTATTGATGAATGAGCCTGTAGTTTGATTTGTAGAGAACTGCTTATCATAAATGCTGTTTCCAGATTCTTAAAGCAACTCATCACATATGTGACACTATCAAGTAGATCACTCTGTTGTTAAACCGGAAATGGTTATATGAACAGGAAGCAGTATTTTATTGTATATAATGTTGGTTGGAAATTTAAAATATGAAAATAATAATTTTCATGAATTTATTGTTGTTTAATTTAGCTTATAACAGGAATTGAGTGTTAAATATGTACATAGTATATTGCACCAAATATGACCTTTACCTGTCCAGCACTGCATAGCCAAGTAGGGACTTATGTAAACAATGGTAGCCAGAATTCATATAAACAAATGTGATGTGTATATATAAACAGTGCAGTACAGTTAGAGTAACGATGATTGTATAATTATAACGTAAAATATTTCAAGGTCATGAGAAAATAATAGTTTAGATAGTGAATTGTATATAGTTGCTTAGTACAGCATTATGAGTATGTAAGATAAACATGACCGATTTAGCAGATGTTAGGTTCTGCGTAATTGTTAAGTATTTGATTATTATATATGTAAATAGTGACCAATATGCAGTGGGTCTGAAGACTGGTAGTACCAATTGTCATTCCAGACAATAGCTTCCTGGGATTGGGGAATGGACCAATCAACGGTCGTTGCACTAAATGTGCATCCCCAATCCATCAACACTTATCCCATACACAATAACAAATAGCCCAAGATTCTGCATTTTGTGTCCAAATCGGTATCATTTTGACAGAATCTTGATATGGTTGGGTCGCCAGGATCAACCATTGTTCTTGAGGAATTTCCACCTGCGGAGTTGTCCGACTTTTGGCTTCCCCTATAAATACTGGGCAGTTTTCGCTGCTCATGGCACTTGGATCTAGGGATGCCAAAGGGACAACTTCCGGTTGTGGGACTGACTCTACGGAAGCGTGATAGGGAGCGAGCCTTCTTGTGGACTTCACTGTGCTATATAAACAACAAGTAGAAAGGAATTTGGACTTGGCTTTTTCTTCGGGAAACACAACGCGAGCGGGGGCACAGTGGGGTTACACATACTTACGAGTCAACATTTATGTTTTGGTTCCTAGTAGTTCTATGACTGGATAAATTTGTACTTTTCTAAAGTAAAAGATGTATTAAGGCCAAACAAAAAGTATTTCCTATTTCCAGTATCCACTACCTACTGTTGTATTATGTGCCTACCCTGAACTTTTTAGGGCAATATTCAAAGAAGCATTGTTAGAGTTAGAGTCCTCTGTATAAACCATATAAAATTGTTTGTTAAATCATCTGCTGAAAGGCTGCAATAGTGGATGTAAAACCTATTACATAAATAAATACATTGTGAAAATCAAGTTAAATTTTCTAATGACCCTAAATTTTTTCAACATGTTACAGGAAACATATGCACCATTTTGTCTGGCCTAAGACTAGATTTAAAGTCTGTTTCATGAACTTTTAACAGTGAAATAGTTAAAGAGGGACTGATTTATTTCATCTTGTGATAATACTTGGCAGCTACAACTGAGACAACCTGTCATAGGAGAGAAATCAATAGTCGACAGAAAATATTTCAAAGCCTAGTTTTAGATGGATACTCCATATTATTAATGAGGTTTGTCGCAAATCATTCCAGATGTACTTGCATGCAGTTCAAATTTAGAATTATACAAAAGTGAAATTGAATTAATCATGTTCTCTAGATTTAAAATGATCAGGGACAGAGGTCAAATTTGAAAGCAAATACTGAGCACCATTCTCTGATGCTGACTCAGATTTGATCACCAACAGGTACTGCACAATCATCAACATTCGTCTGTCATTCCGAGAACATGCCTACAGTTTTGCTGAGATCAGCATGCATGGCTGTCTTGTGAGATTTTGTCTGGTGTGCAGTATGGTGTTAAGAGACTGTGCTGCTCCCTGGTGGGAATTCCATGTAAATGATTTCCTGGCTCAGAAGGGATATAACTATACATAAATATAACTTATACAGACAATCCAATCATTGGCCGAGTAAATAACGATAAAGCCTGTACTTTGTCTCTAGTCAATGTCGATCGAGACAAAATGCACTGGAACACTGCCATTCAACCTCAATTGAAGATGCTTAGTATCATTATGACCAAACAATATTCATGGAATTAGCATAATAACCATATATGGCCTGTACTTAGCATTATTACCATATATGGTATCCAATATCATTATGACCATATATGGTATGTAATTATCATTATAATCACATATGGTAAATTTGAATTCCACATGACCTTGATATATGCAATAAGTATATATAACCATATATAGTCTGCAATTAGCATTTTGACCATATATGGTATGTTATTAAGCACTGTAGCCATTAATTGTATGCAATTATTTGCATTGTAATCATATTTGGTGTATCAATCTGCACAGCGACCATGTATGGTATGTAATCATGGACAGTGACTATATATAGTATGTTATTAGCTTTGTAACCATACCTAATATATATGAAATTAGCATAATATAGTGAATGCAATCTTGCCACAACATTTTTATTGTCAAGCGAGCGTTAATTACGAGTGATGATTACTCGGTATCCAAATAATGATGTCAGAGCAGAAGACTGAACGTGGCTGCCAAGACACGATTCTCTAACTGATTACTGAGCATTAAAGCTCTCGCTAATTACCATCTAACCAACATAATCTCCCTTGATCAAATCTCGCAAGAATTAAACAAAGCATTGACCTTGAATTGTTCAGATTTTCAACGGAATACACAAGCATTCCGAAATCTCAAAGTAGAAATATGATTCTAAAAGTAATTAAAGTAAATTTCCTTTTTGAAAAATAATTATTTCACCTTAACAAGAAATTGAATGTGTGTTTGTTTCAGGAAATGGAACTTCTGTGCAAGGAACTTAACTGATGTTTTGCTGTAAATGAATATCTCTTGTTCTGTACATTAACCAGCTAATACTTATGCATTCTATTGATTTTTAAAGTAAATTATTATGAAAACATACATCAAAACATTTAAGTCGATCAGACATGAATACCACTGCTCCCTTACATGCAGCATCATTGTGACCTTTGACCCTCTATTTGATTGATACCTCAAAAAAATCTGGTATAGAACTTGATGTTATGATACTGGGGTAAAGAGGAACTAAACTGTTTGAGAGGTACTCAAGGAATGAAACAGATTCAGAACAGGATGCAACAAATGTGACCAAGAGGGATGTGACAAGAGTGGGACATGACAGAGTGGGTCATGACACGTGACAGAGTCGGACATGACAAAGTGGGACACGACAAAATGGGACATGACACAATGGAACATGACAAAGTGGGACAAGACACAATGGAACCTGACAGAGTGGGACATGACAAAGTGGGACATGACACAATGGAACATGACAGAGTGGGACATGACAAAGTGGGACATGACAAAGTGGGACACAACAGTATGGGATGTGACAGAGTGGGACAAAGCAGTATTGGGTATAACAGATATGGTTAACACTAAAGTGACAGACAAGAGTAAGACTTCTATGAAATAGTAGGTCCATTAAATATCCTGTCTTTCCTAAATGTCAGTAGCCAAACACAGGAGATACTGTACAAATGTCTTAGAGACTAATGTACCAGTTTGGCAATCTATTGAGTCTTTGACTGAATGAAATGTTGGAACTTCATTCCTCAAATTTTTGAAAAGTGTGTGAAATCTTGACATGAAAATGAAGATAGATTGTTATTTTACTTAGTAGTTGTTTGCAATGTTGCAAATGTATCATTTAACTTTATTTCTCTTCAGCACTTCCATGGTCTGGGAGGCAGAAAATCAATGTAAACATGGTTTCTCTGACACTTAAGGATTCAACAGAGACAGTGATCATAGACTCCATGTCTGTCTCACATTTTATACCTGTCTCGCTGTAAACCATCCTTCTACAGAACAGACTGATGGCTTCAGTGAACATCTCCAATCAATTACCATCAAGACAGGAAGAATGCAAAATCAATGTATCTCTTAGATGTAATATGTTATACTGATATGGCAATCATATATCTTATTCTTGGTAGAAGTGATAACACCACAGAACTGCAGTCTTACAGTAGACACAGCCAGCGATTGGCTACTAATAAAACTAATTACTCCTTATAATGAACTACCACAAAAATACTTTATATGATTCCTGGCATTGTATCTAGATTGTAATCCAGATCTGTTTTTAAACAAGAGATCCCGAGGAATCTTGGTGCCCACCATTGTTCGATCTTTATTTGCTCTTTGAAAGTTGAATCTTTTCTCTTCTCTGTTTTTGTTCTTAATGTGTGAAATTTCAACATTTCTTTGCAGAAATAGCAATGATAATATTTACCTTCCAATTCAAAAATGGTCGCCAGGAAACCTTTTTTTTCTTCTATTAAGTACCAACATCAAACAAACACAAGTA
This sequence comes from Ylistrum balloti, assembly GCF_031769215.1. Classification (NCBI taxonomy): domain Eukaryota; kingdom Metazoa; phylum Mollusca; class Bivalvia; order Pectinida; family Pectinidae; genus Ylistrum; species Ylistrum balloti. The sequence continues at coordinate 855,954 of NW_026782219.1, read as the reverse complement.
GAGACCAAAGGGAACACACAGATGAAATTTAAGAGGGATCCATTCAGTACTTCTCAAGAAATAGTGATAACAAAAATTGTTTACGGACGAATGGACAACTGATCACGGATGTAGGGCGATTTGAATAGCCCATCTGATGATGGCAAGTTAAAAATTTCCCGATAAAATTTTCAACTGTCTAAAGTTAAAGTTTAAATGCATTGTGTATATATTACGTTTATTCATATTTATTGCTGTTCAGCAGACAAGAAAATAAATACAATCTCATTGTTCTGTAAAAAGTCATGGACTTATGGCATGATAAATGTTAAATACTGGAAATTCTGACAACTCCTTCTAGACTTGAAATGTAGCCCACAATCCTTCACTTGCCTGTCTAAAAATAGGTTACTGAATTCTGCTATATCAAAATCAATCACAGGTATTCAGCATTGTAAAGTTTAATCATGTTATGACCCCACAAGCAGAGTGCACAAGTCCCATTGTGTGACATCTAATCTATACTGTCCTTTATACTTCAGCATTCAGACTGATCGACGCGAGTACAGCACACTTTATCTTTTTTAATATGATTAAAACTTGTTGAGACCAAACATATCTCAGACCTGATGATTAATTCTCTGGCGCTGTGAAGAACGGTTTGTGTGGTTATGCCGTTCCAATGCATGCAGTGCTGAGTTCGATATTATGACTTCCCTTAGATATCTTTTCAAACACATTTAAACTAAATGAGTGGAAGTCTTTCCTAATGACACGAAATACACTAATTTATCTTTTCAACAGTATTGTATTTTTGACCAATCAGAAGATCACTTTCCATTCTCTTCTGAAAAGGATGAGATCACAATTAGATTTGATTTGTTTTGATACCTCGAGCTCTGTCATCAGTTGGCATATTTGCCAACAATTTTCTCTGCATTTTCTATAAAGGGGTTGCTTTGTGTACTCCTTAATTAACTGTAAGTGAATCAATTATGATGAAAATGTTTGTCAGACATGAATGCCCCTACTCCAAATGAATATAAGTTTCATTGTTTCAGAAATTAGCATAAGTTTTCTCAGAATATGACAAAGAACTTTTAACCTTGACTGATGACCACTTTTATACACCAATGTGGACATGAGATACCGACTGTCGAAGTTTTTTCAGAATATAACACAGATTCCGACTGTTTGAAGTTTTCTCAAAATATGACACAGATTCAGACTGTCGAAGTTTTCTCAAAATATGACAAAGATTCAGAAAGGGGAAAACATGATAAAGAGAACACATGGATAACAATATATTCCCCCTCCCCCACCCACCCACCAATTTCTAGGGCACAGAAAGCAAATCAAAGTTACCATGTAATTAATAACCTTATGCCTGGTTATCATAGTAATCCTGATAACTGCTGTTTCATTGTGATGAAGTTTGTTCTCAGGACTTTGAGTCAGAGGGAATGTGTCGACTATCTTTGCTTATCAGAGAATGATTCTGGGAAGTTTCAACCGGACTGTTTCAACACCGAGGTACCTGACTTCAGGTCATTTTCTGGGGCCTCAGTGGGGCTGAATAAGGTCCCATTCTCAATTGTATTTATTTCATAATATGACCAAATTTACAAATTATATAATTTACTAAAAAAAAAATTCATTCCCAACTAATATTTTTCCCCCCAAAATTGAGATAAAAAGGCCTTTTCATAAACAAGAGGAAAATAGCTCCGTGGAGTTGTATCCAAACTCCCTATATTATCAAAGACTAGCTGTTGTTGTCTGATAAATTTCAGTACACTATGTGTCAAAAACAATAAAATCCTCCTCTTCAAAAATCTTATCTACAATGGTGCCATGGTAGAGGTGCCTATGTCTCCTCAAAATACTTGTTCTCAATAGACTACAGGCACAATTGTATGGGGATAAAAGCGAGAGTACAGACGGTATTTCAAGTAAAATTCATTCATAATTCATGTCCGTGGCGAGGAAAAGACAAAGCATAAATAACCAATCAGGCGCCTTTCTATCATACAGCAGCTATGTTTTTCCTGGCAAACTGCCAATTTGAAAAATCTCTCGTACTCAGTACAGACTCCCGGATTCATCAGTATTGAAATAATCAATACTTTATCACCTCGCCAGATACGAAAAAGTGAAATAGCTTTTATTTCAAAATTAATGACCGTTTCTGAAAAAGTAATTGTTGATATTGGTTGTGTGAATTTTTCAGATATCAAAATTCATTTGATAAATATATGTAAGACAGAATTTTGATTCTCTATTTGAAAGTTAACAAGTCCTTCAGCATACTATACAACAGTAAAAAAGCCAGCTGCTTTAGAAGCCTGTATGTTATTGGAGCTGAATAAGTATTCTAAAAGAAAATCAATACTGGCTGCTTAATAGGTATGTTCCCACCTAGTCCTGAAAACAAAGGAACTAGAGAGCCAGATAATATGTTGGGTCAGATTACATAAGACCTCAATGAACACAAAGATAGGGTTCTGATCTACAGTTAATCAACTCATTTTCCCATGTGTCTTATTGTATAAAAGATATATTCTATTTCATTTCAGAATGAATGAGATCAGGAGAGATTCCCTGCATATAGGAAAAATTAATTCACTATGAAAATAAGGTGATTTCTTTTACAAAGTTCCATAAAATTGTTTCAATTAATTGGAGTTTTTTAACACCTCGTTGTATAGAGCAGATCTCTTTCTTGCTTAAATTGGTAAGAATTTCATTTCCTTAACCAACTCTCCACTGTATTTGTTGTTTTCTTTTTTTCCCTCTGTACAGAGTTCAGTCACCTTAAACCTACCAGATATACTTTTCTATACAGGTTTATGAAATACAGCCACATGATGTTTTTCTATACAAAGTTAACTCCCCTTATAGTCTCTAGAATTTTTTTATACAGAGCGAAGTCACCTGATAGTTAACTTTTCTACAGAGGTAAGATGCCTTAGCAGCCATACAAGTTGTTTTATTAATACATTATCATTTTGGTACCAGATATGTTTTATTGTATACAGAGTGATGTCCCCTGATTGCAACTAGTCATGTTTTATCTTTAGAGTTAAGCCCCTTATAGGCACAAAACTCTCTACAGAGTAATGTCCCCTTATTACCTTATTGTACTATTATAGATTGAAGCTCACTTAAAGGCATGAAACATCTTTTAGTCTTTTTATGGTCAGCAGCTGTTTTCTGTACAGAGTTAAGTCCCCTTACTGCCAAAAGATCTGGTTTTTCTCTTTGACCTCATCAGTGCCAAGACAAACATCCACAAATCCTCTCTTAGCCAAGCATTAACATGACTCTGCTCCTCAGGGGAATTACTGCCAGTTTTTGGCTGAGAGGGGTAAGTGCTGGTCAGCATCACAAGTATAGACAAGCTGACTAGAAAAATCACTGGAACATTCTCAGCTCTAACACTTGTAACATGGAATGTTATACTATTGATTGCTGAAGCTAGCCACAGGGCCTATCAATGTCATGTTCAGAATCTGTGTTTTCTTCACTAATGTATTTCTGTCAAGGTTTCAGGTGCTTTCAGTCAGGAGAACTATACAGAAAATACTATGCTGTGTTAACATTTACTCTCCTACTTGTGTATATTTACATATCAGGAATGCTGCCCACAGCCAGATAATTTTAACAAAATCATATTAAACATGTCTTTTTTTCCCCAATCCACAACAGTAGATAGTTTGTATATAGAAAGGCCAATCCTTCCTACAACTTAATGGTCAGATTATATGCTTTGGGGCTGCATGATAAAAGAGGCTTGCACAGTAGTTTTCTTACGTATGATTTATATAGGTTAAAGGTTATCAGTCTGTAGGTTAGAGGTCATCTACCTTTAATTATTATACGTCATCTGTCTTTATATCTTAAATAATGCATCTCATGCAACCTGTAGGTTATATGTCATCTGCCTTTAGGTTACAGGTCATCTGCTTTTAGGTTATAGGTCATCTGCCTTTAGGTTACAGGTCATCTGCTTTTAGGTTATAGGTCATCTGCCTTTAGGTCACAGGTCATCTGCTTTTAGGTTATAGGTCATCTGTTTTTAGGTTATAGGTCAGCTGCATTTAGGTTATAGGTCATCTGCTTTTAGGTTATAGGTCATCTGCCTAGGGGCTATACCTCATATGCTTTTAGGTTATAGAAGTCAGATGCTTTTAATAATTTAAATAACCTGTCTTTTAATGTCATAAGTCATCTGCCAATAGGTCGTCGGTCATGTGACTATAGGTTTTAAGTCAAGTGTCTTTAGGTTAAAGGCCATCTGCTTATGAAACCTACAGAAATGTACTGCAGACTCAGAAAAAATTGCTTTGTAGCAATAACAAATGCTGAATGATGAAATTTACTAAAAGTTCGAACTGATCCACAAACACTACCAAACAGAATGATATCAGACAAAGAATTATAAATGAAATTTCTTTTCATTGTGAGAGTTGTTGATATAATAAACTTCACTTCCATTCAGAAAAGAAAACTTAAAACTTTATAAATAGATTCAAAGTAGACGGAATTTTGTGTTGATTTTATTCACAAATCAATCTAGAACTGATAAAAGGCAACCGAAGCATTTTCTCCCTCACTTTCTATGTAAATTAGCACAAAAACGATCAATTTCTCTTTTTAACTGTATATACCAGAAATTGATGAACTTTCAGATTGTAACCATAAACACTGTTGGATTCTGTTTGTTCAATACACATCTGTATGCATCAAAGTAGTACTGGACAGACGAGACAACCCAGATTGCCCGTACATGTGATCATTAATTCAGTTACATGCATGCAGAGATGTTGTAATCTTGCAGAAAATCTATGCGTCTCCTCAGAAGTCTGCGCCTTACGTGTAATTATTGCGACTGACCGCAGTCACAGCAGACAATTACTTCATAATGTCTCCAAAATCAACAACTTGAAAATTTCAATCACAAATAATTCCTGCATTTTCACGGAAATAAATTCTGGAAAGACGAGTACTTCTCCGAAAACTTTGATCCCCCTCCTTTCCGATTTCTTAAAAGAACATACCATATGTTGGATGTTGGTGAAAGGTACTTTGATCAGAATTATAGGTCTCAAGGTATTAGTTCGAATGATACTTCTTGTTTAATTTGGCCCTGAGCCAAAGAATAAATGTCCTCTCGATTTTCCCATTTATTTCCTTAGCTGTATGCCTGCACTTGTGCATGTATCACAGATATTGATATATAATCCTACCAGATACAGCAGACTATGCTTCGTCAGCAATTTTACTTGTGGAAGAAGCAGAATATCTGCATCAACTGTAACAAGTCTTAGCGCCAATATCAGATACACTGGCTGTGTCAATGATAATTCTATTGTAATGACTACTTAAACATAGTGAGATGCAAACTTTTTTCAGTGTCCATTAAAACACAGAAAATAACAAAATTATCATTATATTTCTTAATAAACATAGGTTTCATTAAGATATGTAAGGAATGAAAAAAAACCACTGTTCTTCTATATTTGTACTTAAATGAGGATCCTGATAGCATCCCCCAACCCCCTAAAAAACCAAAAAAAAAAGACCAAAAATAAACAAAAAAAAAAAAAAAAAAAAAAAAAAAACAACAAAAACAAAAAAACATGCTCCCAAAATTTCAATATGTTTAACACTGAATAGCTGGGTAAGGAATGAAAAAAACACCCACAAACTTCTTCTGTGTCTGTTCTAAAATAGGAACAGAATCATTTAATATATTTCAAAAAGAATGACCCAGTCCAAGCGAGTTAATACTGAATGAAAGCAATACAAGAGAGCTTGGCTACCAATACAGAACAATTAACAACAGAGTTTTCAGATTTAATAACGAAATGGTATAACTGATAAAAACACGCTGGAAGAAGGGAGGAATTGATGGAGTGAAACTGAGACTAATATAGACATAGTTATATAGGTTGATATTAAACACTAGTTAGTCTGGATTGAAATGATAGACGCTTGCAAGCCTGTGAGGGGTATTTATGTGGGACCAAACTGGAGTACCTCAAAACACCCATATAGTTAGAAAGGTGCCCCTAAAACCTCTTCACTCCATTCCTGGACCCCTGATTAACATGGGTTAAGTGTGTTGCCACGGTGCCAACTGACCCAAAATTGACAGACACAATGATGAAGAGAACTGGAGGGGTTTAACAGGAATATGCCCTTCCATCAGTGACTTTTAATCACATTATCAACTAATTTCAATTCATTTGGCTGATAATGATACAGGCTTTGTTTTGGGGAAGCTTAATCTGCTTTTCAGTGTGAGCAATCGAGCAATCAACAGCATAACTACAGCAATAAATGTCAGTCTGACATTCAGAAATGAAACACACCCTACATCTCTGGTCCTTCTCTTCAATCTAATTTTAAGCAGAAGAAACAATTTTGTTTACCATGCAGAATTAATGAAAGGACAATAATATTTTAATTATCAAAATAATTAACACATGAATTTATCACATTTACACATAACTTTTATGGAACTTAAATGGAATTTTAAATTCATACAGAATTTAATCAATTGTTTTAATTAAAACAGTGAGTTTGTTTCCATTTGTTCTTTCCTATGTTACCAAAGCGCTTTATCTTATAGACCAGCCAATGTAATCAACTAGACACTAAACAGACCCTAGATGGAACATTTTACAATGAGTTACAATTATAACCCAAACAATATGTCCTGTCTGGAGGTAGGTATATCTATATATAAGTAACACCCTCCCTTTATCACAGAGAGATGAGTAACACACTCCCTTTATTACAGAGAGATAAGTAATCTTTCTGTTTCCATTTTAGAAATTATCTATATTTAAATCAAATTAACTATTGACCTTGACCTACAATAAATATTTGACCTCAAAAAGCAATAACCCAGATTACCATCCATCTGTTTGGACACTATAAGAACCAGAAAGATATGTATACATTTTACACAAAACCATGTAATTTAACAGTCCCTAATAACACAAAACCATGTAATTTAACAGTCCCTGACAACACAAAACCATGTAATTTAACAGTCCCTGATAACACAAAACCATGTAATTTAACAGTCCCTGACAACACAAAACCATGTAATTTAACAGTCCCTGATAACACAAAACCATGTAATTTAACAGTCCCTGACAACACAAACCATGTAATTTAACAGTCCCTGACAATACAAAACCATGTAATTTAACAGTCCCTGATAACACAAAACCATGTAATTTAACAGTCCCTGACAAAACAAAACCATATAATCTAACAGTCCCTGACAACACAAAACCATGTAATCTAACAGTCCCTGACAACACAAACCATGTAACTTGAAAGTCTCTGACAGTGGAATTACCCCAGCAAGTAGCCAACCCCTAACTACAGAAAACAATATAAGCTTGAGATTCAAGATTACTGTACTACAGGAACTCTCCCTTGATAGAGAAGCAGCCAGGCGGATCACCAATAAATTATTCAGCACGGCATCACAACGAGTCTACAGATGATTATCACTGTCTATGTATCTGGACAGGTATATTGTGATCATCAGGGATAAACTGCTCAAGTGTTACCTAAAGGCACAAGCCTACACATCCTGATTGAAAACAGACAGCATGTTATGTTAATTCATTATAGTGTGTCATTTTTTACCTTACAAACATTTCACGACCATTTTATAACAACCATGATATGACAGTCTGTACTAACCATAATATGACAGTCTGACAGTCTCAGTCTGTGCTAACCATGACATGAGTCTGTGCTAACCTAACTATGATTTGACAGTCTGTGCTCAACATGATACGACAGTCTGTATTCATACAAATAACATAGCTGTTATGCCTGGTCTTAACTCACCACTCTTTAGAATAGTCACAAAGATGTTATCAAATTCTCATGAATATCTGATTTGTTCTAGACCTGATGCACACTATATCTAAACCATTTATAATCTTGTATTGATTTCTAATGCATTAAGGTAGAGAGTTCCAGAACAGTTATCTATCTCTAATACTGAAGAGTTCACTATTTTTCATGAATTGGATTTCCTTTTAAACATCAATATTAAAGTAATAGGAAAGAAATTCATATTGAAAAATAATCTTTTTATATAGAATGCTGTTCAATCCCTGCTTGATATCAGAAAATAATTTCAGAAATCTTCAACGTGATTAAACATTAATATGGAGGGAACACACATGTAACTACAAATTGTGCATGCAGTAGTGACATACAGCCTTAAATGTTCTCTAATTCTGGTGCAATATGTTACATTTATTTTCTATACATATGGAGAAAGTCTGCTAATAGACTAAATCTGGTACATATACATTACACAAAGCACCTTTGTCAGGTCAGTTCCATACAAGATGGAGTCTGTTTATTATCTTAAGGTCAAAGGTCAAAGGTCCATTAACCAGCAGTGTTGTGAGATTTTCTGACCTGAACAGTACATGCTGTTATACATATCCATATCCTGGCAAAGATAATTCTAAATTATCCACTGCAAGATTTTTTTTTTATCAAGAACTTTGTAAATGTGTGACAATCTATGACCAATACAAATATCAGTGAATCAGAAGGGAAGGACGGTTATCAGTGTGAAACAGGTGAAGCTTTGTCTATATTTTGTTAATCATAGGACAGAGGGCTGTCTGTGGGAACAAGGAAAGCTAATAACATATGACCTTTCTCAACACAAATGTTCAATCCTCCCTCCCCTATTCCCTCCATCTGGCCTCACCAACTCCCCCCCCACCCAAATTTGCTTCAATTCTAAATTAAAAAAATACATAGCATATGCCAGTGGTTATTGTATGCTTCAAGGAAAAGATGACATTTCCTACACAATACTAATATGAAGAAGCCAGATTGATCCATCAGAAATGTTACATTCCATGTAAGATGTATGAGACTAACATCTGTTAAGACTTAAAATCAATAAGAATAATTTAAATGTATCCGAAATGAACACCTTAATACCTGGTCTTAAATCCTATACACAAGAGTGATTTATTACCAATACCTAGTACAGCTAATTGGCAGGAGAGATGAGTTTCTCCCTTGACAAAGACAGACATAGAATGTTAAGTGGGAATGTTGAAATGACAGAACAAATATTTAGCCAGACTAACTGTCTTCTGACATGACAAAACCAAATCAATGATTACATCTTTATAAATCCTCACTATAATCTGGAGTCTGCACATTCACTTCCTTTGCTGTGCTGCTATATTCTTCAATTATTGATTATCTGTCCAACATTATACTTCGGAAGCCATTAAACTTTAGAAACTTCGAGGGGTTCTGGTTAAATGATTTCAAAAATAAACTTAATTTACATCAGGTTCGTGTTAACTTACAAAAAATTATCATCAAATTTACTGAATTTCCTAGCTCCATGCAAATCAGTGTCATTGTTTGAAAAATTTCTACAGATAGTGAATGTGACCTTGACCTCAGAACTTGATAGCAATTACTCATCTGAGGTGATCATGTTGTAGTCAAAATTATAATTGATGAAAAGTTTTGTTTGAAAGAATAAAGAAAGGACAGACACAGGTTACCCTTTTTTACAGCCTCCAACTCCTCCACCAATTTAATGGAGGATGGAGAGCTCTAATATTAGGAAAAATTAAACAAACAGTGACTATTTTACATTTCCCAATGCAAATAGAATCCCATGTCTCTTTCTAAACCTGAATCTCATTCCCCTGTAGCTGTGACAGACTCTACCAACACTGACAGTTTGATGGGAAACAACTTAGAATTATTGGTTTCTTCGGTCGAATTTTCCTTATACTGGCGTATAATTTGTCAATTCAGAAAGATGAAGGCAACATCTAGGGATGTCATCCAAGGTCCCAGAGGTTCAGCGATCGATTCATCACGCCCCAAGTCTAATAAATAGATACTGTACTAGCATCATCATCATGTTTTTTGTTCATCGTACGCTTAAATGATGTAAGTGTAGTCATAGCGACTACCGCACGTCTCGTGACTCAGTTCCCGTCAGAGCCACAGTGTGGTTCAATATATTGATCCTGATGCCTTATGTACCAAACCTGAGCTATTGGTTTCAGCATTCAACAACATGCGACAGGTCGATTGCATTCATTGTTGAAGCCCTCAACTATCCTCGGTTGAATAAGTCTAAATGGATGACAGATCAATTAAAATGTTTGTATACTGGTGATTTTCCATTTCTGTTTCCCGTGACATCAGATAACTATATTTAAATTAGTGGAACACCAATATTTGCATATTGTACCATGTAGCTGCCTATTGCGTATTGTGTCCTACGCTGTGAAATTCAATATTTGGCTATATCTAATTGCAAGGTTATTCACTTGTGCCAGTTTTGTATCTTTTGTGTAAATCCTTGTGTTTCAAATAACAAATACACTTACTAAATCATTACAGCCGCACATTCTAACATGTACATGTTAAATACAGACTCTTTTCAATATGCTATTACAGATCTATTATGACTAATTAGTACAGTGATTAGAACCTATATGTTAATTTTACTAGACATTATGCTCATGTTTGGTAATAAGCCCATCTCATCGGAAATTTAGCAGGACTACTGAAAAATTCAGTTTCATTGTCCTATGATGAGGCTACTCCCTGACAATAGGTCAAAGGATGATTTTTCTAAAGCTCTGAGCCCAACACTGAATGAGTCCAGCTTCCAAATGATCTTAACTGACACCATTATACTGGATTCTTGTATACCAATGAATTTCCTATGCTTGCCTATCCAAACTTAATGGAGATTAACAGAAAAAATAATAAATTATACTGTACATATTGACAAATTTGTGATATTCCAGATCTAATGTAAAATAACGACATGTGTTTGCGATATAAAACAATATCAGGTTGAACAGGGACTGTATAAGATTCCTCCTAGCACACCATCTCACATAAATCTGTCTTGTTTATAACAGATCTGACAATAACGACCATCCATGATAAAAAGCCTTAAACTCAGATAATTAAAAAAAAATCATGAAATTATTGATCTCCTTTTATATCATCTATAGAGAGTTTGCCTGAACATCTAGCTTGAACAAAAATATTCTCTGGACAAAATTTTATGACCAGATTATACTGAGTTCCAAATCATTATCTTCTGTACACATAAATGATACATAACCAACAATCTGAAATAAAAACGACATGTTGACGCATTATATAACCCTGTGATTCACCTCACATGATGACACACTCCACGGATGTATTCTACGAATCAATACAGAAGGTCTGGGATTGCATCAGGTCTGAAAGCCATTCCAACACAACATAGCAAGCCTGCCAAATCCAGATTCCTTTGTACTGAACATTTTTTTTTTCGTCTGATCACATGTAGCACAAAGCTTTCTAGAAACTTTACAAATAATACATCTGAATTAGCAAATTTTGATATATGTTTCCGTTGTTTGAGTATATAACTGCAAATACAAATTTTTATAAAAAATTTTCAAACTATGAATGGATTTATATATAGCCTGCCAACACTAGACTGTGAAACTACTGTAGTCTTTTTGTTTGTCTGGAAAGGTTAATATGTTCTCATATCATATGGTGTGGTAAACCTTGCATATAATATACTGTACATAGGCTTTTTTCATATTAGTTCTCAGTTGCATGCTGTAGAACATTAATGAAACACAAATTCAGGGCCTATTTGATATTGAAAAAAATATGTTAGAGCATCTGACTCCTGTGACCTTTAAAGTAGGTCAAGTTCATTTACTTAAATTTATCCCAACATACTTAAGTATAATATCAGTATTCTGGGCCTTGTTATTGAAAAGAATTTTGTTTAAACTGAAAACTTGATGCTAGACTGATGGTTGACTCACTTGTCAACCGTTCAAGCAGGTCAGTCAAAAAGTGAACAACACGAACAATTCATGAAGTGAGCGTAATGATTGTTTTTTATCTGTACAACTCACAATGCTCTGCTGCAGAGCGATATGAATCTTGCAAACATGTATGAGAATAAGTCTGACAATTTATGAGGTAATATGAAGACGATTTTTACAGAAAGTGTCCTTGTATGTAATGACAGGTACATATAACATCAATACTCTGAAATTATTCATCTCTGTAATAAATTTCATACAAACAGCCACAAAAACAAGAAAAGTCCACTTATGGAATAAATTACTTACTTCCCTAAAGAAAAAAAAAATGAATACATTATACTTAGACAAAATCAGTGAAGCTTAACGAATGCTAATATTACACACCTGAGTGACTTTTAAAGATGTTCCCATCCTATCATTGTGTAGGCGATCGAAATTCACTGTTTGTTAACTTAGCTGTAAAATTTTACTACATGGAAAGTGACATGTATATGATGTAATTTTAGACCTTTCATCAAACATAAAAAATCATTTAATGGAATTGCTTGCATTCTTGTTACAAAAACTTTCAGCTTTATCATACAGAAAAATCAGAGAGCAGTTCTAAATTGACAGGAAGAAAATATTAAATGTTAAAGGCTAACAGAAAAGGATACAAGGAATATTTAATGAGTAGGCTTTAATGTTTATCATGTGAGGAAATTAGGAACTATCTATATACCAGGTAAAATAATGACATATTTATCCTGAAATAAGCCCAGGGGATAATCGTAAAAAATATAATTGGACTTATTTCAGGCCGATAAACATTGACTTGTAATTCTGATGAACATAATAGATAGGGGTGGGCTTATTACCAGACATCGTATTGTAGAATAATCATATATGGTATGTTGATTTAAAACGTAACCGGACCTGATGTCAAAAATAATTGAAGAACTGTTTAAGTTGATATGGAAGCTTTTATGTTATTTGTTTGATAGCTGGCCAGATCAACACCTCCACAGTCAGAGACATTTTGAAGTAGGGTCTCTTTGTCTGTTGGCTACCTCACTGAACACCACACTGGAGGACCATCACATGCTATCCAAAGATAGTGGGATTAAGTGTCTTTCCCAAGGACAAGGAGTACTACAGCATGATATTAAAGCTAATCTGATAAAAAATTATTGTGACCTGAAAGTAAAAACTGCTTACCATTCTAAACTGAATTTCAGGATTAGTAAATTCATTTATATCGTGTGCTATATTTCAAATATTCTTTTCTGTAATTGTCTGGACTACCACTCAAGTAAATTGTATATTCCTGTCTGAGAGTTTTCTGCGTGAATTCCTCTTTTTAATCTTTTGAGTACATAGCTGATATGTGAAGAAAAACTAGTGGAGACAAATGTTTGCTACACTCACTACAGTTCCTGATAAATATACTAGCCTAATGAAACTAGACTCGGACATCAGGGAATTTGTAAGAACAAATCCAAACCCATCTCCATGGCTTTCATAGAGTTCTAATCAATGAAATGCTTGGAAGATCAACTTCTCAGCTGTCAAGATCGCAGAGATGCTTGATGAATTAGGCATGAGGTATAAGATGGCTGAAGTCAATATCAGTAAAAAAAAATCTGGTAAAATGATGGAAAATTCTTGATTGGAATATTCCTTTACCTTGGTTTGACATCTAGGTGACATTTTATTAAAGACTTAACCCCTTTTTTTAAACAAATTGCAAAAAATCAAAGCTGTATTCACAATTAATATTAAAACATTTATCACATTACCAAACGCTTCCTTTTTTGTGTACTTACCTTTCTAGTGTTATAGAAAACTTTCTTCAACAGGTGTCTTAAAATCATGATAGTTCTAAATACGTCAGTGTTTCAAATAGAACAGGATTCGAAACGGAAGTGTTTTGTAAATCTATACCTGTAGGCGGACCTATTACAAGGAATGGGCTTGGTTATTGATAAGGTCACAAGCAATTAACAAGCACTAAGCTGCACTGATAGAATCAAGAACAGATCAAACAGTTGACATGATAAATATCAACAATTTTGTCTCATTTTGCAATCATTCGCTGTCATGTTTCAAAGCTCTATCGGAACTAACATGCTACACACACCTCAGATAATCTCCTGTTTACAAAATACAAAATCAGACACAATGACATCAGAGCTTGCATTTTTGGTAGCATTCTGTTTTGCCAGACCTTTTCTTTTAAGGTAATTTTTTGAGGGTGGAAGAAAAAATCCTGTCTATGGATGACATAAAATAATTTAAGGGAAATAATCAACTGTATCCATCTGTCAATAAGCTCATGACTTGTTATAAGCCTATCTTTGTCTACAGCTGTTACACAGCTGTTTAATAGAATTACAAAGATTAGCCCACTTCTTATCCATGAATCTGTGATAATATGTTACATCCTAGAAAAAAAAATCAAGGGAGATAATTTTCACAAATACAGTGACAACAACAGTGACATACCTGTGTTGGGGGGTTTGCAGCAGACATACTCCACACCAGAGTACAGACCAACATTACAGGGAAGCAACATGGAGAAGTTCTCCATGTACATGTTCTTGTCTTGGCAGGTCAAGTTTGATTTCTCCTTCCAGAATGTGTATGATGCACACTCATTGTACTTAAGATGCTGGAACTCACATCCCTGGGGAACCAGAAGGGCTTCACTTGTGAAGATTCCAGCTGTACACAGAAGTAAAAACAAAATAAAATTCGGTCCGTTGTATCTCATCATTAAATTAGTGTATACAAGTTTTTTTTCCTGTATTTTCCTTAGACAATGTAGATTCTGTTGATTTTTCTATGTTTTTTTAACAGTATTGTATCTCAACACCAGCTGTGGATGATTCACTATTGATTCCTTCACTCAAAAAGTTCTTGAAGAACCTATGATCTATTCACAGCTTTTTTGTGTATCGACATCACGTAAGTAACTTTATAACATCTGTTCCTTTCAGCAATTTCACGTCTTGGTGAATGTTTTATCCCTATTATAGGGAACCAGGTTCATGTCAGTGTGATTGCACTAGATATATCCAAAGCTTATATATATCTACTACTTCCCTATAAAATTTCCTTGTAATTTTCAAATCGATTAAATCGACTAACTTTGGAAACATCAAGAAAAGAGTTCCCTATTTTACTAAATACGGACACCGTATCTACCTCCTATAAGTTCTGTAGATACCTAGGTTTTAATCTCATTTCTCTGAAGCTGATATCAATATGAGTTGTTCTTACTTCCCTTTCTATGTAATCTATTTTTAGAAAAAAAGTAAAACTGAGAGAATAATTCATTAAACTGACAATATATCCTGGTTTTATGTAAATTCCCAATTAAATTTTTTGAAAAGAAAACTGATCTTTCAGGATGTGTATTTCTTCATGGGAATTCTACATAATTTTCTGGTACATTAGACCAATGAGAACAGTAGATCTTTTATCACAAATAATACCAAGTGATAGTCACTAGATATGGAACTGGTGTTTACTTTTATTGTGTGCTTCCCCCCCCCCCCCACCAAACAACAGCCAGGGCTATTTTGAAAGGAGGATTGGGTGGGTTTAGTCCTTTCTGTATAATGTAATAGATTTAGACGTCTAAACTAACAATCATATCAAAGACACACATCACAGGTTTGTCTGTATTTGAAGCTTCCTGGAATTCACAAACCCTCTGTGGGAGGAATCAAAATTTTATATCTGGATTCATGATCACCTGATATTTGGTCAGTCTGATTTTGTCTACTGACTATTTATTTATGTATCTATTTATTTATGTTTTATTTATTTATTTTTGTTTATTAATTGAATTAACAAGCTTGATCTCCACTACAACAGCCCTCCAGATGAGACTACCAACTGATCGAGCCATTGAAATCCCTCGCTATAAAAATACTCTCACACAGTTTAAAACTATTACTGATCATTAATACAAAACTTCTGTCAAAAACATCCAAGAATATATATATATTTCAAAATCTAATAGTCCTCTATAAAACCCTAACAGATTTCTGCTAATCTATGGCTTTTCCTTGAGTAGACCTGTAACATTTTAGAATCACCTAATATTTCAATATGTGAAGCCAATCCTGCAGAATTTAGATTTTTTACCATATCTAAATGAATGCATGGTAATAAACTTTTTTTAATTTCCTGAATTTTCTTTTTCATGTCTTCAACAAGTACACATACATATATTTTACATATATATATGAGTTTGTCTATGCATCGTTTATTCATCACGAGTGTATATACAGCTACTATTATTAGGACAAACATCTACAGCATTAGGTAGTTCGGTCTGGCAATCATTTCCTTGATGCAGCAACATCAGTCATGCATAACACTAGACACTACATGATAGCAGTTTCCTTTTGAAATCTTACAACCAGACCAACAAGTCATACAGTTTTTTTGACGGTAAGTTAAAGCCTTGCCATTTTGAAACGAAATCGGGCCACTTTTATCCTGAATGTCAGACTATTAAGAATGAATAATGTGATGTGATGTGATGTGATACAATTAGAAAAAAAAATAATCAAAAGATGAACTGTCTTCCCAGGACTTTCCACAGATGTTGTTTGCTGGTGAGTCTAGTTACTTTATACTTGAACACATTTAACCTTGGGACATAAAGAAGTATCATTCTCTGCAAAAAACACCAGGTAGCAAAATAGTGGCGTGACGTACTAGTAACTGTGCTAGGAACATTTTTGTGCTGAATATCTCGGTAAATAACCAATAATCGTGCCTAAATATGATGTCTTTACCAAGTATACTTCACTTACAATGACCTTGTCTTGACATGGCAATGACATTGTGCATGCATTGACCTTGCAATAACATTGTGATGACCTTGAATGACCTTGCACTAATCTGGGATGACCTTTGCACAACCTTTTAATAATCTTTTGTTGCCCTGTAATTACCTAGCAATGACCTTGGAATAATATTCCATGAATTTGTGACAACCTTGATTTTACATTGTAATGACCTTGCAATGACCTTGTACTGACCATGTAATGAGCTTCTAACACATTATCTGGTCACCTATTCTGTTTACATGTAATAACTTTGTAATGTCCTTGCAATAACCTTGTAAACACCTAGCAATGACTTTGTTAAGAATTAATTATGATCTTGTTTCAAATACTTACTGAGACAGCTGTACACCTGGAAGTTGCGGTCAGTGTGAAGATGTCCAAACTTGTCTGGCCATGTAACTTCGACATTCTCGACAGGGACAATGTTGGTCACATCAGCATCCTTGTAAACCTGTAAAAATTGATGATAGATAAGGTTAGACAATATGACCCAATACATAACTATTATAGATATAATCAGCCTAACATATATATATCTGTGAAGACTTCTTAAATTGAAAAAAATTTTTGACATAAATTTTTTATTTTTCCACACTAAAGCAATACACACAAAATTCATGGAAACATCTCTTATTAATATTTGTTCTTCTGTAATGATGCTTTTCAACAGACCAAAATCATTTAGAAAATATTCTTAAGTTAAGAGACAACTGCAAAACTGGGGTCACACTACTAAATCTTCATTTACAATGATAAATATTGAAAAAAATATCAAAACATTCTTGTCAGAATAACAACCTCGTTAAGATCTGTGTACAATTGACTGTTTTAAATGAAAAGATTGAATTTTCAATTTAAATCATAGTTCCCTCTGTATAATCATATTCTCCTTGTCACAATAATTGTTCATATTCAGAGACACACTTTGTCATTAATATAAAATCACTGACCTCCCCAAGACGGAGATTTGTCTAATCTATTCATTCATTCATAAAATATATACAATACAAGTGCCAGACCTAGACACACAGTGTATAGGGCCACACTGGTAAATAAGCGTGACGATAACTCGGGTAGGAAGGTACTTGAACGGCTGTTCTATCTAACTACAATGAATACTACCCTAGTATATGTACCTGACATGACAGTTCTAGGTCAGTATGTATCATATCTCTGAAATGGTGGGTATAAAAAGAAACCTGGCCTCAAACTTTCACTTACTTGGTCACCCTAGTCCTGTTTACACAGCCCCAACATGATGTATGTTTAAGACTTATATTACATATTAGTTTACCCACCTATTATTACTTACTATTCATAGACTAAGGTAATTGACACAGATATCGGTACTAAATATGAATAACTATCACATTTACTGCAGGAAGCATACTGAAACATTGTGGGAGAATGAAATAGCATTTTGAGAGCAAGTCGGTTGTAATAAAATTTTTTGAGAAAATAGCATTTTGGGAGCAAGTCGGTTTTAATTAAAATTTTTGAGAAAATAGCATTTTGGGAGCAAGTCGGTTTTAATCAAAATTTTTGAGAAAAAAGTTGAATATGACATACAATAGCCTGTTGAAGACGGAAAAGGTGATCACAATACTGATGGTCCACTTGAGACTTGAGGTGCTCTAAAAATTTTACCCTATACACTTATTCCTACGACTTAAAATGTTTACGGGGATGTAACACATACATGGACACCAGTGGAAAGCACATTCCTCATTAGCTCACGGTTACTTGTAATAATAATAATGATAATAATAAAACTGAAATCTTAAAATATTTTACAACAACTGTAAAACATGTTATATCAAATATATTAACAACCTATGTTTGTCTGAATAGCAGAATGTGGAATGTCGGACAGATATCTTACTGTAGGAAAACAAAGCCAATGGACTTGGAGAGTCAGACAGGAGCCCCCCTCCCTCCCCTCTCATGGAATTTGACCCCAGAAGAGTAGAAGGGAAAGTTAAGTATTCTTTAATCTTCTACAATATTTATTCATACATATATGTCCTAATATACCATCAAAACTGAAATTTCAATTTCTTTAAGACCTGTCCACCCTCCCTAATTCTGTGGAAGTCTTTATCATTTTCACTCCAAAGTGCTATAATTTAATTCTGTGAAAATCGATTCTTATGCCTTCCATCCACATTGAAGTTCAATTAATTATATACATATAATGTCTAGAATACTTTCTTCCTTTTTTCAAATTTTAGAAAATTTAATAAATTTACATAAACATGTACATTGTTCCTTTCTAAGACTCAGACTTACCTCTTTACAGAAATCGAAGATGCTTCGTAAGTTATCGAGACAAGTTGAGGGTCGTGTTCGGACGTCTGCCTCCCATTTCTGATCGGCACGTTTGTACATAAGTGGGGCATCTTTTTGAAGACAGGAATAAGCGACCATGTAGGTCATCTTTTCCTTTGTGGTCTGAGAAACGGCATCGACATTGGCTGCTAGAGCCTGAAACAAATGGCAATATTTAAATTGACAACGTCTTCTTGTTCACACAAATTTTACCATACTAGTCCTACAAAGAATACTACGATTTACTTCCGACTCCAGATAGAGATGGGTTTATTATGTAACGTTGACATATCATTCATTAATACCAGAGTTAAACGGGACTGATCAGTCAGCAGAAATTAATATGGGGGCCCAGCATTGCGCATATACTGTTTACTGTCACATAAATAGGGTAGATAAAAAGTTTCTATCACATCTATAAGTTATCTTATTAAAAGATTAAGATTCATTAAGTAGAATATACAGAAGATTTCTCTGCCATATAATACACTTTTGTCATTGTAATCTTCTACACTTTTTTTTCAAAATGAAGTAAAATAATTTAAAACAGAAATAAAAATGTGTCTTTTAACAATGATCATGGATTTTTGCTATTCTGATGAAGACACAGTATATAAAACCAACAGACAATATAAAATAACAAACAAAATAAAAAAAAACATTGTTTATAGACATCATATATCAACACACATTTACCGTACACCTGCTACAGCTCAACACTCTCAGATTAATTATAACATCTCACACACACATTTACCGTAGCCTGCTACAGCTCAACACTCTCAGATTAATTTTAACATCTCACACACACATTTACCGTACACCTGCTACAGCTCAACACTCTCAGATTAATTATACCATCTCACACACACATCTACCGTACAACTGCCACAGCTACGCATATTCTCTTTGTACTTCTTCAAGAGTGTAAATCTAACTTTTGTTTACATTTTGCCTCCATTTTATTGGATCTAAGTTCAAATTATGATTATTTTCACACGTTGGTATTTTCGTGTTGTTTTTAAAGGTTCAACACCCTCACAATAGCCAGGCTCATGTAAAGGCTATGTTCATGGAAGATGGAGTCACTGATGGATGCTTTTATAGTTTAATCACACTGAAATGCCAATATAACCTGGACACAGCAACATGATATCCTACTTGGTCACATTACAGTATTAACAATATGGACGAACAAAACAGTTCTTGTGTAATACTGAAACACCATGAAGTATTATTTCAATAGAGGCTTGTATACCGGTATATGATTACAAGAAAATGATGAGATCCCACAAGGACCATTCAACACTTTTTATGGATATACATTGACAATCTAAAAATATGTTCATATGTTTGTAACATTTCTACATTTATATTTAATATCCAATTAGACAAAATGAAAAGTCACAGATCCTAAGTAAATTAAATCTATAAACAGCTAATATATGATTTATAGAATTTCTTACTTTTTATAGGTAGATTTTTTTTCTAATAATTTCCTATAACAGGTATTGATCCTGATTTTCCTGGTAACACTAAAACAGTACAGTTTTATTACGAATCATGATACCTAATGGTTCTCTCAACCATATCTGATGTACATTTCCGTTACAAGAGAAATAGTTAATATAATGAAACCTACGTCCCCGACAAACTAATTATGCCCCCTGATCCAAGTGTCATGGATGAGATGCTGATTCCCTAAAATGAATCCCCAAGGCTGGGGGCAGGTAGGGGAAAGGGGGAGGGTAAGAGGAGGTTTGGGATTGTGTCAATTGCACTTTTCATTCTTAAAGGTGCATGGCACATGATCTTTGATGAGAATTAAAAGAACCCAACCAGTATGGGTGAGTGACCCAGGGAATGACCCTTGTCTATAAGAACTCAATCAATTATCTATAAAACAGCTGACTAGCCTACAACACATGCTGACAGAGTGAAATGGAAGATAAAATTGAATCAAAATGAAACAGGCTAGTACACTTTACACATTAAAACTGGTTTAGTACATTTATTCAGAAGTACTTAAAATCATTAAAAATTTGACAAACAAAATTGTCCATAACTCTAAAGACAGTTAAACAGACCAGGCAGCTCATACAGATATTGGATGACAAGGTGATTTAACACCTTGAATCTAGGATGAAAAGGTATACTGTCAATGCATACATTTTGGTGGTAAACTTATTTCAGCACTGAAAGTATTGTGCTAGGAATGCAGATTAATTTTAGTGGATGTATGAGTTTGTCATTATGCTAATTTGGCAAAAAGTGATAATGTACTTATATCACACTACACTAACTTAAAATTTGTATGTTAATTAAAGAAATTGATGAATTATTTCTTTGTGGGTCATTTTTTACATAACTACAAATCTAGAATATTTTGCAGAAGATAAATTTGTGGTATAAAAACATGTGATGCTGATACATTCGGTAGTGTTCTGTGAAAACATCTATCTAATTCACCAGAAAAACACTGATTTTAGTAGACAGTACAAAATAAATTGGTCTACACAAATTCAATATCTCATGTCTGATAGCATTTTAAACAAAGCATGCAGACCTAAAGTAATAAATATCATTACTTAGAAATCCAATTACCCACAATAAGGTTACAATACATTAAAATCCTTCTCTAACATTTCTGAGGAGGAAATGCAGCCTTAAATTTTCCACCGTGCTAAAACACATTGGCCAGATCAATATACTGTTTAGACCTTTCTGCTTATCCTCCGTCTCTGTCGTGGTATCGATTTTGTTGGTAGTGAGCTGTTTAGCATCAGTATGGTTCTACTGTTAGGCAGAACTGACTGCTAAATAATCAAATATTCCAGCAGTTTCTGCTTCAATGATGTATGTGAACTCTCGTAGCTTATAACATGTATTTACACCACTGGATGCTGGTGATCTCTTAAAGCTAAATGTTGACATGATTTTCTGTACAGACAACATAAATACCTGCCAACTTAGGGGATTGTAGTTTTTGTGCTAGTTAGACACATGATGTCTTGTCCTAGTTAGACACATGATGTCTTGTCCTAGTTAGACGCATGATATCTTGTCCTAGTTAGACACATGATGTCTTGTCCTAGTTAGATGCATGATGTCTTGTCCTAGTTAGATGCATGATGTCTTGTCCTAGTTAGATGCATGATGTCTTGTCCTAGTTAGACACATGATGTCTTGTCCTAGTTAGACAAATGATATCTTGTGCTAGTTAGACACATGGTGTCTTGTCCTAGTTAGACACATGATGTTTTATCCTGGTTGTGTTTTCTTTATTTATAATATGATAGGATTTTCAGGATGTATAAGTCTTTCAGTGGCCATTTTAGCTTAAGTTCAGAGATTCTTCCAGTAGTTCATCAAGAACTACAAAAAAGGATTTTCTTGAATTTAAAAACTTATGATTGCCATTCAGCACATATTTAATCATCTGTTCTTGGGAAGTAAGAGCAAAGAAGGATTTGCACAACATATTCTTTCAGCATGAAATGCGTGTGCTTGCTTGGTTGCTGGTTTCAGGACAATGAAAAGCATTACAGTTTATAATTTCAGTATTTCATTTAATCCCTTAATTATACTACAAACCTCTAAAATTGGTAATATTCAAGACCTGTTTTCCCAGTTTTCAATAACTCTCGTTATATAAACAATATCATATTCAAAGTACAAGGGAGAACAGAAATGTATATGGTTAGGACTATTTACAGTATGTACATGTGACTAGTGAAATACGGTATTAACATTATCTAAAGCAAAATCTAACCTGTTACACCAACTCAGCAACTCAAAGCATAAAACTAGAACACATTCAAACTGTACCTAGAATTACCTAACGAGAAAACGTGAATTTGCACCTGTGCCAGGTGTTCTTTAAATTATATTTTAATACTATGAAATATTTTTTTTGTTCAAAATACCATATATCATTCTAGTGTTTTATATCTAATGGTAAAAAAATACCTTTTTGATTCTACTGTTTTTAAACGTTACTCAATTTTTTTTCTTGGTCTTAATGAAGAAATCAGAAAATGTTTTTACTTGTGGTTTTTGCCTTTGATATTTAACCCCCAGGATTTGAGTCATCTTCCTGTATCCTGTACCGTATTTAATCTTCAATAAACACAGGACAAACATAATCAGCCCTTATCTTAAGTCAAAGGGTGGGCTTATTACAGGACAAGGAAATACAATGTTTGTGATTTTACTAACCAACTATACACATGAATGACCATGAATTAACAGTCGTCTGTTACTCTATATTGGTTTTTATTGCTCGTGTGTTTGTTGTCGCCACAAATTACGAAAATAATAGTCTATATTAATTGCTTCAGTGTTGCCATCACATAGTACATATTAACTGATTATATGTATTATATGTTGAAATACAATATACACATCTTAAGTATGTCAGCTATCTACATTATGTCAATCTTACCTGGTAATGATCATCAACAGTATACCTGGACAATGTCCCCTTGTACGTTATTTACAGTAAATAACAAGCTTACACACCACCTGGAAGCAGGTGATGTTTGGATCATGTCCCTCATTCCTAGTAAGCTTAATTCAATTACTGTTTATCATTTTTCTTAAAAATTCTGATTTCAATTTCTTTTAGAAATTTTTAGTTAGTATCATTCAAACTTTATGATATATGAATTATGATAATGAACAAATTTTAATTTATTTTGATAATTGTACCTTAAATATTGCTATCACAGTATTTGTATTCTGTTAAGCTGACAAGGCTTTGTAAAAAGACAAGAACGCTACAGGTAAAGGATCCTCTCCCTATTACTACACAAACCTCAGACGTTGGCGACATACAAAAGTCCTACACATTCTTGAAATTGAACAACTTAAGCATAAACTGTATTTTGTGCCCTACCTATATGTGTAGGTAGACAGGCTGGAGGTGGTTACAGATGTATATGGCTGTACATCTTTGTTATAGAGATCTAACAGCTTTAAATCAGACACCAGCTCCGGTGTCTGCAAGGACAATCCATTGTACACAAAATCATCACTTACAATGGAATAAAAAATTCTATATAGAAAAAAAAATTGTTTTAATTAGGAAACTGAATAAATGTTAGGATGCTAATTTGAGAAGCTGAATAAATGCTACTGTCACATTTGCAGTGGTTATGTTTGATCTGTTTTAGACCTAAAAAAAATGCTGTTTCACTAAACCAAAATGTATCATTTTCCCAAAATGAAGCAAGACCAATCCAGATTTTCTCATTTTATGAATGCAGAGACTGCTATAAAATCGAGAAACATTGACAGGGCCAGACAAGAAACACACCACATATTATCTAGTGTTGCTTGGTAGAATATCTTAGAAACAAATACTGCCATAGTTTTGTCCTATGATAATCCCATTCCTTTACATTAAGTCAGTGATAAATTTTTAACCGTGTTAATTGCAGAATGAATATTAATAAAGGTTGTCGGATGATTTCGAATCCTCTAAAAATTAACATGTTTACTAAAGCCTTTCAGACATTTTGTTTTGATTTGACACAGGGAATTGGTAGGTTGGAATTATCTAAGAATAAGAAAATGCTTTATTTTAGTGAATTTACAAAGCAGATTTATAAATTAATAAAAGAGAAAAAGGGGCGTAGGCCTAGGGGGTGGGGGTGCTGAAAGATCTGGCCCCACTTGTATAAAACATCTCAACTTGAGATTTCCTCAAGTCGAGATTTTCCTCAGCTAGTATCTCCTTGAAAATATCTTGTATGAAAATTCCTCAAGGAATTTCAGGACATCCTAGCCGATAACTTCTTCCTCCTGTTCCTTGAGAAAATTTTATACAAGCCGTTTTTGAGGAGATATCAGCTGAGGAAAATCTCGACTTGAGGAAATCTCAAGTTGAGATGTTTTATACAAGCGGGGCCTGGTCTTATTACAGGATAAATAATATTGCGCTATTTGTAATTATATTCTACATCAATATTAGTGTGTCGGCTTATTTTCCAAGCATGGACTTATTGCCATATAAATACATCATTTATGGAACCAGAAAGATGCTGATTGATGTGTCATATACAGAAGAAGAAAGTCAATAAAGGTTGCCTGTATACAGTGTTCTGACATGATTCACCGCAGTTTCTCCATCGTAGATCGGACATTTCCAAGTCCAATACTGGAAAACTCCACATTGTCTCCAGAAACAGTCGGAATTGCAACACAGTTTCCAATAGTGTTATCATAACTTTTTATGGCCTATAGCTAAAGGCTACCAGTCAGAATCTCTTACTCGCTCAATAAATTCATGATACATATGTAGGGAACAGCCGACCCAACCTATTACACAAATTGATTTTTCCGACTCAGTCAATTATCATACAAAGGCTGCTTTATCACAGGCTCCAGAAATTTCTTCAAACATTTTTTTATCTGTCCTTGATTTCATTCTGTACCATATAGAGATATTCGGGCCTTCAGACATTTGAATTCTGGACTTATGATTTTCCTGTGGGACTCATCTAGATGTAATGACAACCTCTAGCTCTTAGAAATGGGACTCAACATTATTTTGAAAATGGTGTTTTAGACTCGCTTGGAAAAAAAAGAAAAAACTGACAAAACTGCTGATTGTACAAATTAATTACTTTTCAATTTTTCATTCTGTTGAAAAATAATTAATGACAGTCTTCCTGTATGACTAAGGTCCTATTATCTGTCATACAAGGGCCACAAGGGTCACAAGTCTACAGCTATAGCCTATAGCTGTTGAAACATACATGTCTGATAATAAGCCCAACCATATTTACTGCAGTAAAGACAATATTCACCAACAAATGCTGCAAATATCAGTGACCTTTTAAACCACATCCGCAAACTTAAAAGTCATATCTAGTCAAGCTAATATGTCAACCTAAGTGCCTTTGCAATTGGCTTATTGCACATTAGTTACCATTATTCCTGTATCAAATGTGTACATAATTTTATTGTTGACATAAATAACAATACCAACAGCTGTATCTGACTAGTACTTTCATTGCTTGGGAGGCTTTCAGGTATATTTCAATAGAAAATGATGTCATTATTGATGTGACAACATCTTGTACAAAACACATGAGTAAAATGTCACAATTTTATTGCAGCCTGTTTAGGTTTCAAAATTTGTATTAATTGATCTTATACATCTATGTGTGTTTTATAGATCATTTGAAATTTTAAAACTAAAGTTTTTGATAGTTTAGTATAAGCATATTCAGTTAAGAATGTATTTCTTAAAGAAATGACTGCAATAGTGTTATACATTTGATAAATCAATACAGAGCTTTGACTAAACTACATCACTATTGTACATTAAATATGAATGAAGAAAGTCTTTCCTGACCAAATTACATCATCTCTCATTCTTGTGTACAGTGACTAGCCGCCCTTTATATGGGCTGGTGTGATTGCCAGGGGGTTTACTGCTCTTATACAGAAATATGTACAAAATGAACTTGACACATCTTAGCCACACCTAAATATACTTGTGTACAGGTATCTATATATATACATGATTCTGTTAAATCTAGACATCCATTTCATTTCTTTGTTATATCGACTGGTTGATACCATGTTCATTATGTGAAGACTAACCTTCTTTTTATTGTTACGAAATCTTATTGCCAGGTTTTGGCGTTCTGTCAATATGAACAGTGTGTATTTCATAAAGAACAGCTGATATACTGCACAGTGATTTCCATATGAAATTGAAATAATCCATTATAATACATATAGGTGTATTATAGACAATAAAGCTGAGAAGTTGACAGCTATGTCATCATACATTATCTTCATTGCACTAAATTTATCATGATAACTGATCTTAGAGAGAGTTGCAATATTCTAATATAAAGATAAGGCAATGTCTGATTATTTTCTTCTAATTTGAAATTCATATTAAATTAAGAAAAGAATATGAAAATAAGTCAAGCTTGTAGGAATGATCTTTGTATCTAAAATTAAAACCTGTATTTTCTAATATATCTATCTGGATACAGATGCAAAGACCAAAATAAAAGAGAAAAAAACATAAGGTAATCATGACCTAATATTTTGTAAGGAATACTTTGGCCATATACCTGTATATAAATCTAGAACAGTATTTATTTAAGAGATGAAAAATATTTCAAAGTTTTCCCTGACCCTTCAAAATTTGTGTCTTGAGCTGCTAATTATAAACAAAGTCATTCATTACTGTTAACATGAATTAATGACAAACAGGATTTCAATGTCCTGTTCTGAGTGCATCTACTTATCTGGCTGTCTAGCTAATTGTAGAATTTATCAGTCTTAATTTATACATTATTTCACAACAATTCTCTCTTTTCATAATGTAGAGTTATCTGCTCTTGTGAGCTGGTATGGATTGTTATCTCATAAATATTAATAACATAAAATCAATACCTACCCAAAAGAGCAGATAACTCAGTATTTTGAAAAGATGGAAAAATTGTATTGTATTTCAACTTACAAAAAACAGAAATAAAAATTTTCTGTCTGAATTGAAGTGTGCAAAGTGTGTTACTATGGACAGAAACTTGAATACCCGTGAAAAAACCCAATAGGGGAATCAAACCTAAATGTCTAGAGGTGAAAGGTGAGTTTCATATCCACATGAACCATCACTACCGTTTCCATTAAATGCTGGTTGATGGCAGAAACACTGTTATTGATTGATCATCTTGTTTTTACAAGGTTGAATGTCCTCACAACAGCCAATGTCATACGAGGTCGGGCAACAAGAGGAGGCGCACGCAGAGAGCAACATAAAGCGCAGAAAGAAAGCTCAGCAATGATAAAGATCTAAAGTAATATAATGGAGTCAGGCGATCCATTTTGTTACCAGCTTATATTTTAACATATAATAGTTAATTTTCAAGTCAATGTTCAGCTGACAATATTTTCATATTAACCATATGTTTAAACATACAGTGAGAACACAGTGATACAAAGTCAAAATTATTTCTATCTGGCAATAAGCCATGTCTGGTCAGTAAAATTAAAAAAAAACACTATCAAAATACCCTGAAATATGCCTATCCCTCGATTGATCAAAATTCGGAAGCTAGTCCCGAGGCGGTTTGATTACTGCAGGAGAAACAGACAGTAGTGCATTAGGATCAAGAAATCTATTCTATATTAGGTTTGCTGTAGTGTTCTGTTGTAATAACCCTGATGACAGCAATTACATTCAGTGAATCATTTGAAAAGCATTTCCTGGTTCACTCGTAATTCCTATGTATTTATTTATGAATTCATTGGAAATTACAAAATTTCTGTAAAAAATATATTTTCTGCTCTTTCCTAAAAACAATTTACATATTTTGATTTCTGAGTTATATATTATTGTACCAGTTATAATTATACTTATAAATTACAGACGTCGTTAACTATTCACTCCTGATTGCTAACAGTAAGAGACAATTTTCTTGGCAATTTATAAAGCAAGATATTACAAAAAATGTCAATTACTACCATTATGAGATGTCATTTTAATTTTGGGCCTCCCAACAGAATGACGTCACACATTTATAGAATTAATTACGTGTCTTAGTCACATATTCTACGAAGCATACCAAAATAACATATGTGTAACCATGTTACTTCCTTTTTGTTTCATCGCCAATTTGATATTTAAATGACAGAGAACTTCCGACACCTTATCCTACTCTGTTTCTATAAGTACTGTAATACAGGTCTTTTATCAATGGATATAGGTCATGCTGTGTGGTCTATCAGCTCCCATCATTTATGGATGATGAGACAGACATTTCGGAAAATAATTATTATGTTATTTACTCTGTTCACATAACGTTTCCTTAGAATTCGTTTCATGTTCATAAAAATACAATGTGCTTAATAAAATTACAAAAAAAAACACTTCTACATCAGCCGGTCGTCGTGGCGAATCGTGAAATCTGACATCGTTCCATTCTCACACCACACTCAACTAACGAATAAAACAAAAGAAAATAAACAAATCTTTACCTCAATGTACCCAAAACTGACCTTCAGTGTCGCTAACACAACTATAAGCACCAATGGGCCGTTCTTAGGTCCCATTTTGAGGAATCCTAGCAATCCAAGTTAGATGTTTCTTCTTCGACTCTAATGTCGGGCACTGGTTCTGAATACACACTGACAGTGACGTCACTATATCATTATGCGGTATACTGACAGATGATTTGATTGGTTCTTTCAGTTTCATTCCATGGGAAATGGCATTAATATTTTATGATAAAATAAGAATTTGGTTAGATTACAAAACATTGTATGAGTTGTAATTTGATACAATTAATATAAAAAGCTGTTATAAACTTTGAAAAATAATATAAAAATCGACGAAAAATAAGAAAACCGTGTTATTTTCAATATCAGACGAAAATCTGCTGACCAATCAGCGTTTAGTTTACAAAACCAGTAGGGATATTGCTGAGTGTAAATAAACAGATGATGGCGGCTATCATAAATTTGTGTTCGTCGACCATATGCCGGCGCTTTTGAAGGAAAATACCGTAAATCGGCTGCTGATGCATCGTGCACACAGGTCGACATTGAATCTTTGCTCGGAAAACATTTGAATCGAGGTTAATATTCGTTTGTGCGTCTCTACAACCGATAATAGATGTCTGTTAAGATTTTTTACTGTCCTACTTCTGTAATTTACAGACATTGCGACAGGTAAACCCCCAGGCTATCTGAACATTTGCCCGTGGCCTAATCGGATCTACTTAACTTATCATTGACACAAAATTACATCAGAGTTACACCGTGTAGGCATAATCCCTTCCCTGCACCGCTTTACCCATTATCAAACGCCGATAATTCATTTGATAATTTTCAAATTAAGTCTTGCACTAAAGCGCTAGAGACATTACAAACAAAAAGACAAGGTATTGAAAAAGGCTGTTAGCTACAAAATTTTATAATTTGTCTGATTTAATTGATAATCACACATTATCCTAAACGTCTTTTGTTTAAAATGTCTATGTCTTGAATTTTGATGATTCATTTCCCTCTGAAGTTGTGATTTGGAAGCTTGGAACATGACGAAAAACGAGTTACATATTACAATTTAAAGTATTTCAACTTTCTATGAAATTAGTTTCAAATTTTAGGTATCATATAGGGCCCACTCATTAATAAAATACAAATTAAGTCTTTCAAAATCGAGGCAGCATCACTTTCCGAGGGACCTCCAACCTATGTAACAGAATACTATGTTCAAAAACATGCTGTTGAAGAACATTTCACAAAAATGTGATAGTTTCCCCAAATTTATCAAACTTTATATAATTTTGCAGAAAGTTTTAACCATTTGACACACTGACAAAGCTATATAGGCAATATGTATTCAGTTAGGGGAGGGGGTCCTGGGCATGGTAATTTGTTAGTTTCTAAACCAGTACTTGCTGGCTGGTTCAAGCATGTATATGTAAATTTTCTAACAACATAATTCTGATTGTTGAGCAGCTAGGAGAACAGATGATCTTAGTTTGATATAACATTTTAAGTTTAAATTTCAAAGGATTCTTCACTGGATACTAGAAATGTTCATTCCTTAGTGAATGAGAAGTCTGTTTTTATTTTTGTTTTCAAAAGTGCATGTGATATAAATAATCACGTTAAAAAATTTTTTCTCATTTTTTTTCAGAATTTTATTATCATAGATAACAATACAGGATGACTGATTTAAATAGATACACTGGATTGGATGAAGCGTACAATGAGAAGCAGCCAATCAGACCAGCAGATGAAAGTCATGAGGGCTGTGAAAGAATTTGGTCGTTGCGAAAATTTCCAAAAAGATACATTGTTGCAATTATGGCATTTTTTGGGTTTTGTAAGTTTTTCATAATAAGTCATTTTGTTTTTTTTTTGTCATTAAAATAATATACTCATACATGGTAAATTCAGGTAATATTAGGACTTAATTGCATAAAGTCAGCAGTTAGTCATGGGGCATATTATAATGAAATTTTTGTCACTGTACTGAACACCAGCAGGTGTGGGCTTTTTAGCCCACCATCTATTCAAATAGATGGTGGGTTATTCAAATCGCCCTGCGTCCGTGGTCCGTGGTCCGTGGTCCGTCCGTAAACAATTCTTGTTACCGCTATTTCTGGAAAAGTACTGGATTCTTTCTCAAATTTCATATGCAGGTTCCCCTTGGTCCCTAGTTGTGCATTGTACCTTTTTTGGACTGATTCGCATTCAAGATGGCCGACAGATGGCCATCTTGGATTTTGGATGTAAAAGTTTGTTACCGCTATTTCTGTGAAAGTACTAGATGGATCTTCCTCAAATTTCATATGCAGGTTCCCCTTGGTCCCTAGTTGTGCATTGTACCTTTTTTGGACTGATTCGAATTCAAGATGGCAGACAGGTGGCCATCTTGGATTTTGAATGTAAAAGTTTGTTACTGCTATTTCTTGGAAAGTACTGGATGGATCTTTCTCAAATTTCATATGCAGGTTCCCTTTGGTTCCAAGTTGTGCATTATACCTTTTTGGACTGATCCAAAATCAAGATGGCTGACAGGCAGCCATCTTGGATTTTGAGAGTAAAATCTTGTTACTGCTATATCTGAGGAAGTCCAGGATGGATCCTTCTGATATTTCATAAATTTTTCCCTTGGTCCCTAGTTGTGCATTGTACCTTTTTTGGACTGATTTGAAATCAAGGTGGCCCACAGGCAGCCATCCTGGATGTTGACAGTAATACAGCACAAGCATATTGTCCATTATCCACCTGTAACTGACTGCTATCTAATAATACTTTGGGATCTTTTTCAAATGATATTTGCTAATAGGTGCTTAATAAAAATATCTTGTGCCATCATTAAGTACATTCAATGAAGACCAGTTCATGAACATTTACAACACCTGTAACAAACAAACAAAAATCTTCAAGAACTGAAAACAGATCCTCAAATGGTGGGCGCCAAGATCCCTCTGGGATCTCTTGTTTAATTATTGCCTAATGAAATTTTGTGGTTGGATTTCTTTTAGAAAACAACAGTAGAAAGAGAGTATTATAAACAATGGAGTTCAGGCAGTGTTGAACTGCATGTATTGGAATAATCAATATACCTGGTATATATGGTGTTTATTTCAAGTGAAAAAATGTCTTCGATGAGTTTCATATTGCCCATAAAGTGAAAAACAAATTCATGATAGATTCAGTTAATGTACAATATCCACACATTTTTAAATTCTATTTTCTTTTATCTTGAGAAACAAACTTACAAATTGAGATTTAATGCTTTGTTTTGATAATGCAATTTATTTTTTTCATTTTAAGAGATATTTGGTCCATTTGTACAGGTAACGTGTACGCACTACGTGTAAATCTCAGTGTCGCTTTGGTTGCCATGACAACTAATTACACTTATTACATCAATGGAACTAAGCAGGTATGTTGCATAGTGAAATAAGAAAATTACTACTTTTAATGACTGTGAAGTTTCACTACAATCCTTAAATGGAAGAAATTCCTTTTTAGTATTGCAATTTCAAAAAAATGTTTTTGATGTAACTTTCAATTTTTGAGAACAGATTTCATGATCATTGAAAAATTCTGTTGATATTTGAAATTTGAAAATTATTATTATTATTTACCCGATGGTTGAAATAAAAAAAATGTCTGTTTTCTCATTGTAACAAGAAATTTAAAAACATTTACTGGTACTTCTGAATATGGATTTCTGCAGTGGAAATGTTAAAGCAGAGGATGGGCATGCATTTCCAGTTGTAGGTCAGGCCTGTCTATCTCAGTCTATCCCAGATGAAAAGTAATATTCTATTATTTTTGCCCAGATGGTTGGCCCTGAGTTCCAGTGGACCCGTCAGCAAGAAGGACTGATTCTTGGAGCTTTCTTCTATGGCTATATTGTTACACAGCTCCCTGGAGGTAACACTTCATTTATCACATAACTGACCTGAAAGGTCATGTAATATATGACACACCTGTGATAACACTGTTGTGATATCAGATTATAGTATTAGCTTATGAACTGGGGAATTTGCAATAATTTTTTGCTTATTTTCTCATAGCAGGATAGTGATATTGAAGATAAATAGACATATATTTGTACAGTGTGTTTTGAGAAGATGTCGATTAAGTTCATTTTTTGTTCTGACAGTGACAGCTAGCAAATAGTTCCAGAGATATAATCCTTTGACTTTCAAAATTTCCAGAGGCACCTACAGTAGTTTTCTTAGTGGTGAATTTAGGTGTTGAACTGAAATTCAACATTAAGTTCATGTGCATACCTAATTTGTTCCTGTGAACTTGTAATTTAGAGTTACTGCCCTTGGATTTCAAAATCCTCTTAATTTTTGTTAATTTGCTTGATAGATGAGGATAATGAATTGAAATTTGACAAGTACTTGGAGTTATGTTGGTTTTGCTATTAATTAGGTCGCCTGGGGCGAAGGCTCGTCGTGCGTCGTTAACTTTTCACCTATTCGACTTCTTCTCAAGAACCACTGAATAGATTTTGACCAAACTTGGCACAAAGCATCCCCATGGGAAGCCTCTTCAAGTTTAAGAAGGAAAAGGGCATGGCCCCAATAGGGCCCCCAGGAGGGGGAAAAAGGGTGTAAAATTAGGTAAATCTTTAAATATCTTCTTCTCATGAACCAAGAGTCAGATTAAGTTCATATTTGATGTTTAGGGTCCTTATGGCATGGTCTACAAAGTTTGCAAATAAAAAAAAAATGGGTAAAAAACGGCCCCACTAGGGGGCACTCAATAGGATCAAAAATTCAACTTTGACCGATTTCAACCAAATATGGTAGAAAGCATCCCTTAGTGAAGGACATATGAAATTATGTTGAAAAAAGTGATTATGTCCCCTTTGGGTCCCATAAGGGGTTTAAAAGGGGCCATATGTAAAAACCTTCATTAAATGACTACTTCTCAAGAATCAGTAGATGGATTTTGACCAAACTTGGCACAAAGCATCCCCATGGGAAGCCGCTTCAAGTTTGGGAAGAAAAAGGGCGTGGCCCCAATAGGGGCCCCAGGAGGGGGGAAAATGGAAACTTGATACGAATGTTCTACACAAGGTCCTGGCAAGTGTTTTAACTTTTTGGGGTGATTCAAAATCCAAGATGGCCACCCTGGCCTCTGTTTGGCTAAGACATTATGGACTTCCTCTCAAGAACCATTGGGTGGATCATGTTCAAACTTGGTACAGATGTTTTATACATGATCCTGCACAAGTGTTGTTACATTTTTGCAACATTTTAAAATCCCCAGATTATTGACATATATTCCTCAGGTGACCGTTAAGGCGCCTTGGGCCTCTTGATTTTTATTATCATGATTTTCAATAATTTGTACATGGTATATATATATATATATAATGTATGTATTAATATTTAGTAATTTTGTTGAATTTGCAGGTTTTTTAGCTAATATCATCGGAGGAAAACATTTGTTTGGGGGTGGTATCCTGGTGACAGGCATTTTGACCTTGCTAACCCCTGTTTGTGCTCGCTGGAATCTCTACCTCCTCATTACCATCAGAGTAATTGAGGGGCTTTTTGAGGTAATTTGTCGTTTACACATGAATTTCTTGTTTGTTATCACTGCAGAGACACATTTGTATCTTTTAACTTATGCAAATTTTCAATATGTGATGAAAATTTTTCTTTTATTAAATCAAAATAAGTTCAGATCTGATAAAAAGAAACATTTTGCAATAGATACATTAATATGCACAAAGGGTTACATACTTGCCAACCTTCCCGATTCAGGTTTGTGTCCTAATTTTCCCTTCCTGGCCCTGCTTCCCATAAAATAATGGCATTATCTTCTGATGTCAGAGATTCCAGTAGGTAGGTTGCAACTAACCTTGCTATGTTTGTCAAATCGGAACAGTAACAGATAAAATTGACCGCTTGAGCACATAATCAAGCTAGATGAGTATATTGCGAAATTATGTATCAGGGTTGCATAATTCTCTGTAACACCCACACTTGGGAGCGCACCTGTGTACTGCCTGGTGTTCACTAATTAATAGACAAATATCATTAGGCCATTGGTAAGGACTCGGGGAGTTGCAACCGGCAAATAGCCAAGTAAGATTAGGTCATTATTTAGACTGTTAAGTAGTTATTACCATAGTAAAAGAAAAGACAGGGCAAATACTGGCTAGGATTGAATAGTGGATTCCTGGGCTCCTGTGTCTTGATACACAAAGCAGGGAGATTTAAAGAATTAAATATTGAAAATGTAGTGGTCTATCACAGAAGGTGATGAGACCTGATCCATCAGTTTGTTATTTACCAAGGGGAGGATAACTCTGTTAGACATAGGAAGAATACACATCCCAGATATACAAAAGAACTAGCATGTATGTGGGTGGTCAGGTGGCACAGTGGTAACGCACTCACCTTTCACCTAGCTGACCAGGGTTTGAATCCCGGAACGGACGTGAAAAGGTAAGGGGTCACCTGCCTGACCACGTGGGTTTTCCCCGGGTACTCCGGTTTCCTCCCACAATAAGACCCCTCACACGCTTACATCTGGGCCAACAAGAGTGATTAGTATAAGTTGACATTACTTGTTTCACAATTGTTGTGAAATAAATAAAGTTTATATTATACTAGCATGTATCAAAGAGAAACTCGAGGAAACAAGCTGAAAAACTGTCAAAAGACCTTTGAAGTAGTGATTAACGAACAACTGGAAAGGACCAAGTTCCTGATTGTACCAGCTAATGATACAAAGTTTAGTAGCAACAAAACCCCAACAGTTGTTGATGGGAAAATGCTTCGCAAAGACTTAACTGTCATTAATTTGATCATATTAATCTTTCAAACTACTCCGCATCCTGAAGTGAAAACGTGGATTAAATATGCATTTCAGTTACAGGAAATTTGATGAAATTCAGAAATGTGGGTTATTTTTTTTAAAAACTAAATGGGCGAACAGGAAGTGACTACGATATGCAAAATAGAAACGAATCTCGACTAAATTTTCTATTTCTGTCTGTCTACAGTTATTTCATAAACATCAATCTCAAAGTGAAAACAGAATTTCAAATATCATGGACCATATGTTCTGGATTAAGATATTTTTAATTTAATGAAAAAATTATTTCATTTATCTTTATTTTTTACGTGTTTTCCCACAAAAATATCGTCAGTAGCTTGAAATTTTTATAACATATCATCAATTTTTTTTTTTTCATTTCAATTTAACAAATTCTTCCTGAAGCATCATATTTAGAGATACATATCATCAATATCCAGATAATCGTTAATGTTATTATCTGTCATCGAGTGAGTTCATCAATGAAAGTTTTAAATAAATCTTATGGCATAGAGAATCTCATTATTTGTAAATCCATAGTTGACCCTGATTATTAACTTTAATAATTGTTACATTATAGTTGTGCATGTACATTACTTACTTCGACTCAGCAGATCGTGCTGCAAAGGAAGCGATAACTGATTTTAAACCATTTATCAAACAATTTTTAAAAGTTCAGTGGCAGGAGGATTGGAATACCTATACCAAAAAACAAATTGCACTCCGTTAAACCTGTTATCGGTGAATGGTCTCCAAGCTATAGAGACACATGCGAGACGAAGTTGTCCTTCGGATGGGTCATACATACCTTACACATTCAATTATGTTGAAAGGCAAAGATAATCCTTTGTGCATAGGATGTGATGAGCCATTCACCGTTAAACATTTTTTATTGGACTGCATTGATCTTCGGTCTACTGGATAATGTTTTTATCGTAATATTACATGTCTAATATTCCCTTTGGCTGAAAGATGTTGGTCTATATAATACACTATGATGTACCAATTTAATCTTTTGTGTTAACATACCCATTTAAGATTTTTAGCATTTGTCTTTTACCTTTTGGTTGTTTGAATGTCATTTCCTTTTTGGATCTCTGTGTCTTACAGGTTGATGGCCCTAATGACCTTTTATGTGTTGACGGGCCGTTAAGAATGTCATTATAATGATAATAATACTTCAACTTATCTAAGAATATTAATTACATATACATTAATTAATGTTCTCTTTACATTGTGAAATGTCGGAATGTATGAGGTATTATGTTGTGTCAGAAATGTTGGTCACACATTTTTCTCTCCAGTGAGACGTTGGCAAGACTGTACAAAGCACACACAAGTGACCAACTCCTTTTAATAAGAAATTAGAATTAGAAACGTTAGAGCCAAACAATCCAAACAATGACATAAACATTATCATAGAACTGTTTTGTCCTTCATGGACTCACCAGAGATAATAAGGGCCTCTGTTAGGGAAATCTAGAAGGCAAGTTTGAAAAAATATAAATTTGCAAGTATCTTGGATATAACAAAGATTTTTTTGCTTTTTCTTAAATGGAATTTTAAAATCGAATATAATTAAGAACGATACAGAAAAAAGAATTGAAAAGATCGGAAATGAAACTTTTACAGAATGAATAGAGACCAAACAATGTAGGGCACCACAATCCCTCTGGGATCACTTGTTTGAAGTCTTAGAATTTGTAGCATGTTATTTTCAGAATTTTTCAAAGGCAATGAAAACAACAACAAAAAAAATAATGCTCAAAACAATTGTTTATGCTCTGCACATTCACTCCACACTTCACATTTAAATACATCAGCTATGACAAGTAATAAAACATACCATATCTGTAGCAATACAAAAGTACCATTGCTTAAAAATGTGGTTTCTATATATTTTGCCAGGGTGTTACCTATCCTTCTATCCATGCAATCTGGGCCAACTGGGCACCCCCTATGGAAAAAACCAAGCTCGCTACCTTTGCATTTGCAGGTAAGTAATTTATAGTCTTCATTTAGGAATCTTTGGAGGCCTATATGCTTGCATCCTCTCAATCCATCCTTTCATGACCTTGTTGTTGGACATATTTATCAAAACTAAACCATTTACTGATACTTATGTCATACAGTGGATGAATGTGAGGGTGATGTCGGTGTTTGTTGAAAATGAGGTCACTGTGTCCTTCAATTTGACCTTTAATGTTGATCACAGTAATAGCTTGATTTAGCTTGTTGTCATTTGATGTAATGCTATCATATCTACCTATGTTTTATCTGGGATGAACCTTGGGATGAAGGTGTCCTGCACTTTTATGTTGATCTTTGACCTTGGATGTTGATTGCAAAAATTCTACAATGTGGTAGATTTTTTTTTTCGAAAATGTTTTCTTGACACATACAATGCATCAGTGTGAGACTGTGGATTGTTGTGTAATACCTTTGCCTTGTTTTCTGATATTCTACTTTACATACAATAAATGAATGAATTACAGCCATGCAGTGAGTCAGATTTTTACTAACTATGTACCGCAGATAACATTGGTTCCAGTGACAAAGGGGACATAACTCTTCCAGACTTGTGTGTTGACATCTGATTCTGACCCGTCTGCTGACAGGATACTTAACTTGTTCCTTTCTTTACTGACTGTCTTTAGGTCCATCTGTGCATGTCTGTCTGTCTGTCTGTCTGTCAGTCCATAGCCAAATGCTTGTGTACATATCTCATAGAGCTTTTATTCATACCATTGTATTGTAACACCAAGTCTAACATTTCATTAATTTTTGTCATTGTTCAAGGTTTAAGAGTTAAAGATCTTACTTGTTCTGATCAGTGGTTTAAGGGTGTAGTTAAGTGAACCTCTACTCAATTTGTTTTTCTTTGTTCTCATGTTTCAGGATCTTACTTTGGGACAGTTATATCAATGCCAATATCTGGTGCCTTGGCTCAAAGTGCTGCCGGTTGGCCTTCCATTTTCTATGTCTTTGGTAAGAGCTCTTTACTACACATTCAATATTGAAGTTAAACTGTTGCTAAGAGAAAAAAGTCATAAGTTATGTAATTCATGGATTTCAGATTAGTTGATGTCAAACATTAACCTCTGATGTCATTATTTACTGATTGTGTCCATAATTACAGGTACTCTAGCTGTTATATGGTTTCTGCTGTGGTGTTACATTGTGGTGGAGAGTCCTGCCAAACACACATCTATTTCCAACTCTGAACTGGAATACATCCAGGCTAAAATAGGCTACACAGAGGAGCAGTCCCACGTAAGTGATGTGTGTAAGATTGGATAGTCTGCAGCTGAACATGTTCACAAGGAAATAAAAATGAGTCAAAATAGTTCATTTGGCAGATCATCAGACTTTACAAGCTCTGTGAAGATCCAATGTGTACAGTAAAATCCCTACTGGAGTGGTTTGTTACTCGGGAATCTGAAATAACAGATCGTACTGTGCACTGATGTGTCCTGAGACCACACTGCTTTTGATGATATTTGATGGGACTCCTGCATGATGTTCAGTGAGGTAGCCCTCAGCTACTTTCAAGAAATCCAGTGTCAAAATGACCCTGGCTGTTCACAGACAATAACCCTTGCAAACAAAGAACAAAACATTCAACATTTGTTGGTCTTACCCTGTGAATGTCTTTATGAGTTAACATTAATTAACGATCTTCATTAGGCAAGAAATGAACTAATCACAATAGTTGGAAAATATCTTTGAAGTGTAGATTATTTCCTTTTACCAACTGAGTTGTTTATAAATTATTGATTTTATTTGTGACAGAACATGCGACCACCCTGGATCCAGATCATCTCCTCCCCAGCTGTATGGGCGATTGTGGTCGCTCACTTTGCAGAGAACTGGGGATTTTACACCTGGTTAACAGAACTGCCATCCTTCATGAAATTTGCACTGGATTTTGATATCCAAAAAGTAAGTATAAAGATTTAGGTGCAGTAATGTATCAAGCAACACGCCCATGTCTGGTAATAAGCCCACTCATCAATTAAAGTGTTAGTAGAATTATCAACAAATTATATTTGTACTATAAACACACCCTCTTTCTTTAAGCCATAATTTCTTTCTTGCATTTAACATGGGAATAGAATTACAAAATTTTTTTTTTCATTGTCCCACTGAAAGCTCTCCCAACAACAAGAATTTCCTCCTTGCCCTCAAGCTTATTTTGGAATAAATTTGGTACAAAGGATCCTCAGATGATTAAACAAAATAATTTGTGTTCAAAATTTTGTTTTCAGTAGTTTTGGAAAATGGGAAATATTACAAACATGCAACCACTTACTTTATTTGTCATTACTGTAATAATTATAATACTAATTTTATGTGAAATACATCAGGCTGGGTTCCTGTCTGCTCTGCCCTACCTTGTCATGGGGAGTGTGGTTATAGGAGCTGGATTCCTAGCTGACCATTTACGTGCACGTTTCCAGCTTAACACTGGATTGGTCAGGAAACTCTTCACATCTGGAGGTAAATAAGTAACACCAAATTGTTAGATGTAGCTATTTTATACTCATTGGAATCAGATCTGGAACTCTTTACACCTGGAGATAGATAAGTAACATCAAATTGTTAGATGCAGCTATTTTATACTCTTTGGAATCAGATCCGGAACTCTTCACAACTGGAGATAAAGAAGTAACACCAAAATTATCAGAAGTAGATACTTGACAAATTCTTAGTTAAATATGGAACATTTCACATCTGGAAATAAATAACTCTAAATCTTTGAAAAGTAATATTTACACATTTGGAAATGAATTTGAAACTCTTCACTTATGGAGGTAAAGGAATTACTTTGAATCTTTGGAGGTACACCAGATATGATAGTTTACACCTTATGAGTTAAATCTTGAACATGTTTGGAGACAAATTTCATTTCAGATCTGTGATACTCTGTCCTGATTAATCAATATCAAATTGGCTCAGTATCAAGAAAAATATTCAGTTTTGATGAGGATCAATTTGGGCAGAAGCTCTGTATTTTTAGCCCACCATCATCAGATGGTGGGGTATTCAAATCGCCCTGCGTCCGTGGTCCATCCGTCCGTCTGTCACAAACAATTCTTGTTACCGCTATTTCTGGAAAAGTACTGGATGGATCTTTCTCAAATTTCATGTGCAGTTTCCCCTGGTCCCTAGTTGTGCATTGTACCTTTTTTGGAAATAATGGCCTACAGGTGGCCATCTTGGATTTTGGAAGTAAAAGTTTGTTACCGCTATTTCTTGGAAAGTACTGGATGGATCTTTCTCAAATTTCATATGCAGGTTCCCTTTATTTCCTAGTTGTGCATTATACCTTTTTGGTAAATCAAGATGACTGACAGGCAGCCATCTTGGATTTTGAGAGTAAAATCTTGTTACTGCTATATCTGAGGAAGTACTGGATGGATTCTTCGGATATTTCATAGATATTGGTTTCCCTTGGTCCCTAGTTGTGCATTGTACCTTTTTTGGACTGATTTGAAATCAAGGTGGCCCACAGGCAGCCATCTTGGATGGAATACAGCACAAGCATATTGTCCATTATCCACCTATAACTGGCTGCTATCTAATAATACTTTGGGATCTTTTTCAAATGATATTTGCTAATAGGTGCTTAATAAAAATATCTTGTGCCATCATTGAGTACATTCAATGAAGACCACCAGTTCATGAACATTTACAACACCTGTAACAAACAAACAAAAATAAACAAATCTTCAAGAACTGAAAACAGATCCTCAAATGGTGGGTGCCAAGATCCCTCTGGGATCTCTTGTATATATAGAGGATATTCAACGGTTTCCTAGGGATAACATATTATTTTTATTCAAGAGTATGACAGAATATCTATATGTTTCAGCAGTGCAAAATGCACATGAAAATACAGATATATTCTATCCTACTTTTAAAATATTTATGATATTTGATAGGAAACAATTAGATTTTCAAAATTTTAAATATTTTTGAAGGGAAACAAATAAAAATAAGACCATCAAAACAGAAAATAAAAGTTTGGGAATTATTAATGTGTTCTTTGAGGTCAGGTAGTTTGTTATGCACTGCGAAAGGAGTGCATATAGTGGCTGTACTGTCTGTCCGTCATAATTTTGTCTGGTGCATAACACAAAAACTATATGAGTTATCAATATGAAACTTTATAGGTAGATAGATCTAAACAAGATGAAGCGCAGTGCAAAAAGCAGTACTTTCTTTTGTATAATTTAAGAGTTATTGCCCTTCATTATTTTTCATGCTTAAATTTTGTCCAGAGCATTTCATTAAAACTACATGAGGTATCAACATGAAACTTCCTAGGTAGATAAATCTCAACAAGAAGGAGGGCAGTGCACAAGAATCATAACTCTCTTAGCACCCTTTGTTCATTTTTATACTTAAATCCCAATTCTGGTACCACAACCCGTCTCTGATGGCCCTTGTTGTTACTAATATCATGATAATTTAATATTTGTGTTTCAGCGTTTGGATTCCAGGTTGTTTTCATGGTCAGTGCTGGCTATTCCACTTCCTCAACAGGAGCAATCACTTGTCTTATTTTAGCCGTGGGGCTTGGAGGATTCGCATGGGCAGGATTTAGTGTTAACCATCTGGATATAGCACCACAGGTATAATACAATTAAAGGTGACTTTTCACAGGTCTGGTGACCACTTCACAGATAAATACAGGTAAAATGTTCTCACACCAGGACTATAACACCACAAATATGATACAATTAAAGGTGACTTTTCACAGGTCTGGTGACCACATCACAGATAAATACAGGTAAAATGTTCTCACACCAGGACTGCTATGTAAGCTTTTGTACAATATTACGAAAATTTCCTTTCGTACAAGCATGTCTGCAACATATTCAATAATGTAACATAACAAATGTCCTTCATTGACAAGTGGTTAATTGCTAGTAATGCTAGACAAAATCTCAAATATATAGTACATTTCATAATACAGTTACTGATAGCTGACTGTAAATGTTTCCTGGGGGTACTGCTCTGTTTCTGCCTGACCATTTTACCAGCTCTAAGCTTGGTAATGAGCACACCAACCATATTATAATGCTTTTATGAGTAAAGGTTATTATTGTCTTGTATTAAGCTAACATCCTGATTTTCTTTTTACGTATATATCTTGTAATAAGCCTGCTGGTTGATGGATGGATGAAAGGGGGTGAAGGCACTCATGAACTTTGACTCAAAGTAGGGATGAGTTTATTACAAGGCACTGAAGATAGTATTACGTTTTTACTTAAAGGCACTAAATGGTTAGATATTCAA
The DNA here is from genome assembly GCF_031769215.1 of Ylistrum balloti. NCBI lineage: Eukaryota > Metazoa > Mollusca > Bivalvia > Pectinida > Pectinidae > Ylistrum > Ylistrum balloti. The sequence goes on along the minus strand of NW_026782219.1, from coordinate 812,750 downwards.
TTCATAACTGATAAAAGCATTATAACATTATTTTTTTTTTTAAATTGTGTAATTTCTGCTTATTGTAATATTTTCAAGTTTGCATCACCATTTCATTATCAACATGAAAATAGGAGCGACCCAACACTGATTCCTATTACGGTATCATTCAGAGAGTGTAAACAATGTCTTTGCACATGATATTATAGATTCAAATTAATTCAGATTTATTACTTTGCTCTGTCACGCATATAGCGTGAAACAAGCGGTCATTCTACAAAGGAAGAATTGAAACATGACAAGTTTTGGCTAATTACATAATTTTACATAGTAAGAAATTGTATCAAAATGGCGGCTTAAAACGAGGCTACAAAAAGTCACTTTTAGAACTCTTTATCATCTTGATAATCTTTATCAATTTCTCTTAGAGAGTGTGATAATTTTGTGAAGAGTATGAATAGAAGTATTATAAAGCTGGAGCGAAATCAAATGCATGGGAAAAAATATTGAAATCTAACCATTTAGTCCCTTTAATAGTTATAGACATGAATGGGCTTATTACCAAACATTGGCTTCTTAAGGCAAAGATATGCTTTATGTTAATGTAAATAGTATATTTGCTTTTGAATGCTATCTTTCAGTATGCCAGTATCCTGATGGGTATTTCCAATACGTTTGCTACTATTCCTGGTATTGTGAGTCCACTGTTGACTAGTGTCATCGTTGAGGACAAGGTCAGTATCCACCATGTTGTAAGGTAAAAAAATGGGTGGTCGGATGGTGCATTGGTAAGGCACTTACCTTTCACCTAGCCGTCCGGGGTTTGATTTCCAGAATGGATGTGGAAAGGTATGGGGTCACCTGCCCGACCACGTGGGTTTTCTCCGGGTACTCCGGTTTCCTCCCACACTAAGACCCCTCATGCGCTTCCATCTGAGCCAACAAGAGTGATTAATATAAGTTGGGAAAACTTTGCAATTGTAGTAAAATAAATAAAGTTTATTAAAAGGTAAAAAATTAATGAAGTGTATGTTGGATTTGCTTTTTATTTATACTTCCTTCAATGTCATAAGATGAAGTTGAAGAGTTCTGTATCATAAGTCGATAAGGAAATGAAAAGTTGTAGAATATTAATGTATTAATTGACAGAGAAACTCTGGATTATCAACAAAGATCATGTCCAATGTTATTTTTCATTGGCAGGGAGATACTGGTCTGTGGCAAATTGTGTTTTACCTGGCAGCTGGTATATACCTGGTAGGTGGTATCTTGTTTGGTCTGCTGGCCTCAGGGGAGCGTCAACGATGGGCTGACGTTCCGACTGGCTACTTGTCTCAACAGGATATAGAAAGGGATGACCTCTGAGCTTTAACCTATCCGTTGAACTGGATAAAGCAAGAGATGACCTCTGAACTTTGAACTTTGACCTGACCACTCTTAAGTTCCAACAGAAGATGACCAACAGTAAATTTCCTATTCTGAAATACTGAAAGAAATTATCATTGTTTGGTAAATTCAGGTACTGTCAGATTTTTGACATCAATGATCTTTGACCTTCTGAGTGACCTTCCTGGTATTGGTCTCTTCTTGAAATTCTAATTTATAATTACTACAAAACCCATTACTTTTTATTTTAAGGGGAAGTGGAGAAGGGGGAGGTGATGGTTACTTTTTTCAATTTTTAAGAATGCATAATTTTTTTATTAGCTGCAAAACAACACTACTGTCTTCCTGTCTCAACAAAAGCATAAAGATAAAAATGTTGGTCTTAATACCTATATATATATTTATTTAAGTTGTGATGAATGGGCTTGTCATTATTAAATCATTTTCACACGAGTGAAATCTGCAGTTCACAAACATATTCAATCCCACAACTCTTGTTCTTTAAATCACCGAATATAAACATCAAATTTTCTTCATGCCAAACAAATGCATCAAAAGAAATATTTATCCTGAAATAAGCCCAGGGACCAATACAGACTAATTGTATAAAGGTGGTCTTATTCCTGGTTAAATACAATTAAATTTTTCCTTATGACCTGAGCAGTGTCGCCGACTTACCTTCTACTGTCAGGTCAACCCGATATTGGCCATATCATAAATTACATCAATCTCGGAAACTGATGGAATCACCAGATGTAATAACTATGATCTGTTTCCATGATGCCCATTTAAAATGCCGTCATCCTTGATATTTGAAGGAATAATCGGATATTAGTTAACAACTAGATATTGGTGGCACTTCGTCATGAACAGAGTAGAATGTCTCTTAAAATGCCCTGTCATCTTTGATAATTGAAGGAATAACAAGATATTAGTTGACAACTAGATATTGGTGGCACTTCATCATGAACAGAGCAGGAAAGACACTGAGAGACTTATGTATAGTAGTTTTAAACTTTGTTGCTGCTACAGGGAAGCAAATATTTAGAAATCAAAGAAAATTTTATTCGAAAAATGAAAGAATATTTGCTTAAAGTTATCAGATGTTGTTTGAATTTATTTTAAACATTAATATAGATACTTAATTCTTGAGGGGTTTTAGCCATTCTTATGAATAAAAATTTATGCGAGATTTGAAAAGGACTGTTCATTGTTACCTGTATTTGATACACAAGACAAATACTAGCAAGCTGTATTACATGATATCAGAATTCTGATTTTTAATGCTACCTCATTTAATGCTGATAAACTTCACAAATTTTTATTTTGTTCCTTTAGAAATAAAATAATTACATTTCCCAGAATATAGTGCCAAACCCATTAATGTTATGCCAGCAATGCTGGACAAAAGGACAGTATAACTAGGTTTTAAATCACTGACCCTAATTGTATTTGAGCTGCAACAAGTGTTAACTAGTCATCTGTCTCACATCAACTTTCAAAACATCTTCAATAGAAAAAAAGTGGGTCAAAGTCATGATATTATTTTGAAAAAATTCCTTCAAAATAATGAGTTATTTTGTAGTTTATGCTACAGGCCAGTTTGACCTAATGTTTTATGAAGTGTGATGCTGGAATTTGACTTCTTATTAATTGTGTAAGATAATTTCTTTTTCAAAAAAGATTTTGGTTCACCATAAAACTTAATTTTCAACACATTTTGAATTGTTCTTTGAGCAAAAGATTTACATATTGTGAAAGAATTAAAATAATAGGGGAATATTGTAGTTTACACTACATGCCAATTTGACCTTGTTTTATGAATATGACATTGAAATTTGACATCCTGTTGATTGTATAGGTCAAATAATTTCTTTTTAAGAAAAATTTTGATATACTTTAAACATTAATTTTCAACACATTTTGGATTCTTTTGAAGAAATGACTTCTGATCTGGTTTCATAAAAATACAGAAGTACAGTTGAGACAGGGAAGTAAGAATTCAGTAATTTTGTGTGAATGAGTTAAATATCCTCAGTAAGTAGTGTTACAATAGACCAACCATTCACAAGTTTAGTCATGTGTATTTTTCATTCACCTAATCAAAAATATTCATACCCTATTTTTCACACAATGTATTTTTCCGTAATTCTATCTTTCAATAAGACCATGCATGGTAATAAGCCCACCCATAACTATTGCTGTTAAAACATAATGACAAATAATAAAATTTCCACAATTTTCCTTTTCTGCACTATTTTATAACAATATTTTTGTATTAATATGGTCATCTTCGATTATTTTATTGGGATATTTATTTTGTTTGGGGCATGTCATTTTTTTTGAGATTGTTCTAATTTACAAACGTTGTTAAAGCAAATCTGTCAAAACTATTTGTTTTTTACAGTATTTCATTGTCTTTTTAAAGCCCATGTAATGTGTACAAACCCTGGGCTTATTAGGGGTTTCACAGATATAAATAGGATAAGCAGAAAAAATTTGTACCACTGCTGTTGGAAATATTCCATCACAATGTGATTACTTGTATGTATTATGATATTGTTTTGTGATTAAAAATGTTGTCTGTGATTGTTCGGCTACAGGTTACCTAGCATTGAGTATTGTTTTCATCAAGGATTTACATACAGAAATATATATATTTAAGATTTTATTTTTTTTAACAGTTTTTTCTAATCAATGAACTCCCGATATTTAGATTCTTAAATATTTTCAACTAGTCAATGAATTTCTGATTTCTTATTTTTCATTTATATTGTCAATTAATTTTTTTTTTATTGATTGTTCAAAATTTGAATTCAAATATTTTAAATATTTTCAACTTGTCAATTAATTTCTGATTTAATAATTTTCTTATATATTTGCTTGTCAATTAATTTTCTGTTTTTTTATTGTTTATCTATTTATTTATTTTGCCAGATTTTTTATATCTAGTCAATTAACTTGCAGCTGTAATATAAAGATGCTACGTCATATTTAAACATGTATATATAAATATGATTAAAGACAGCTGTAAATCTTAATGGTCATGTTTGTGTTCAAGGTATTTTATTTTCATTGATATACGGTACTGTAAACTTGTTATTTCCATTTCGTGACTTCAGTAGGAAAACTGTACATGCAAGGTTCATATTCAAACTCATACATGTGGTTGAAATTTACGCAGCAGAATGACTAAAGCGTATTTAGAATAAATTCCTGCCACTCAGTAGATATAAAATTGCATTATATAGAGTGATGAAAATTATTTACATGTTGTTGATTTTTATGTTAATTGTTGTTTACTAATTTGTTTTAATGAAACTAATGATACTTATTAAATTATCTTTATAGTTATATCCAACACACATTTGACATTCAGACTTCAGACCATTCCAAACAATAGAATTAGGTAGGGCTTTTTCAGGGGCCTGTATATGGCTGAATATAGGCGCCATTCCCATTTGGATTTATTTTATTGTATTACCAAATTCACAAAATCTATAGTTTTCTATATAGTTTACATCTTAAAATTTCTTTTTCATTTCAGCAATTTTCTTCTGCAAATGAAATAAAATAGCCCTTTCCAAAATGAGTGAAAAAAGCCCTGAACATTCCAATATTTTTGAGAAGTCAGTGATGAAATCAAAATGTCATAATGCTGTTATGTATTTTGAGTTTTAAAAAATAGTAATATATACTCAGAAAGCTGGAAACATGTCACTTACTGTCCTCAATTTTCACTTCATGGAAGAATGTATAAAAGAGGCAAGTGAATAGTACCCTTTGATACAAATAAAATCAGATACAGTTCAGCCAAGCTCTTTATCTAGGACTCATCAATGATGCTAAAGGTTTATATTCAGAAGCCTAGGAGGCTACTGAGGAAAACCCAAAGTGATCGAAAGTAATGTCAGAGTTTAGACGTGAATGAACACTAGCTCAATAATTCTATAAATAATTTTCATATATCTGATAATTAGAGAAGAATTTCAAGTAAATGTGTATATTATGTACCTTGCTATAATTGGAAAGAATCAAAACGTGGTATACATGTTATGGCTATAGTGAACTAAACACTCACCAGCAATGTCTACCATCTGTTACTTCAAAGGATTGTAGAAAAGACACAAATGAATAACACCTTTTACTTCAAAGACCTATAGTAGAAGTTTTTTTTTAAAAAGTAAGCCTTTTGAAAAGCGTGTTATTTTCTAGGGGTTGTATTTTTCCACAGATGGAATTAAAAAAAAAAATCAATAAATAAAATGCACCACGAGAAATGAAATAAATACATAAAAGAGAGGTCCATTTCTCATGAATGCTATAAAGTATCCTTGTTGCATCATGCTTTTGGTGAAACCATGAAAATTTGAACCATCAATACTGAATTTTAAAGTGTTCAGCTGTTACAAATTAACAATTTATTTAGTGGTTACATCAATAGATCTATTTAGAAATACATACATACTTAGCCATATGCCCACTTATATTCTGTTTATTCCAATTATTAACAATTATATGTTTTGGTTCCTTTGTGATAATACTTTCACCTGAATTTTGTTAGACCTAGATGTAATGTATTGGCCTCAGGGTATTCTGTTAGGCAGTTTCTGTATTTGGAAAAATCACAGCCAAAATGCACAATGAATAAGCATTTTGGTTTTTCGTTTTACATGTGAGATATTCAGTGTTAATCAAAATTCATTTGTTAATAATTTATTTCTTGTTATAACTGACTTTTATTATCATGCTGTCCATGTGATAATGTTAATACATCCCAGATCTATTTATAGAGTTGATTTTTTTCATTTTATCTTATTCCCATCACTAATTTTTTTTATTAGGGACACAGTACTTAATTTTGAAAGAAATTATTTTGATGTTTCATTGTGAGTTATCTCCTCTTAATATAATGTATTTTTGATTTGATGGAAATGCCTTGAGACAGTAAACTTTTACCCACCAGATATTCATAAGGCATAGCTATTGTATATTTCATATAATATATAGCATGTAACAAGTTTATTTTTCCACATGCAAATTTCACAGTTTGTTGTCACAACCGGCATATCCAAGATTCTTGCCTTCGAAGGACAAGAACTAAATCATGTTCTGTAAATCTTTCTCATTAATACTTGCAATTTGATGTACCTCTTACAATGTACAGTGTTATAGGGGAGAGGGGGTAAAAAGGTTATTAGTTTCAACCCTACTATGTTGTGCAAAGGGAGGTAAAATGGAAATGAAACAAGAGAAGGGTTGTACAAAGGGAGGTAACTTGGTAATTAAACAAGAGAAAGGTTGTACAAAGGGAGGTAACTAGGCAATTAAACAAGAGAAGGATTGTTCAAAGGGAGGTAACTTGGTAATTATACTAGAGAAGGATTGTACAAGGGGAGGTAAATTGGTAGTTAAACAAGAGAAGGTATGTACAAAGCGAGGTTATTTGGTAATTAAACAAGAAAAGGGTTGTACAAAGGGAGGTAACTTGGTAATTAAACAAGACAAGGTTTGTTCAAAGGGAGGTAATATGGGAATGAAACAAGAGAAGGGTTGTACAAAAGGAGGTCTCTTGGTAATTAAACAAGAGAAGGGTTGTACAAAAGGAGGTCACTTGGTAATTAAACAAGAGAAGGTATGTACAAAGGGAGGAAAATGGAAATGAAACAAGAGAAGGGTTGTACAAAGGGAGGTAACTTGGTAATTAAACAAGAGAAGGGTTGTACGATGGGCGGTAATTTGGTAATTGAACAGTAGAAGGGTTGTACAAGGGGAAGTGACTTGGTAATTAAACAAGAGAAGGGTTGTACAAAGGGAGGTAATTTGGTAATTTAACAAGAGAATGGTTGTACAAAGGGAGATAACTTGGTGATTAAACAAGAGAAGGGTTATGCAAACGGAGGTAACTTGGTAATTAAACAAGAGAAGGATTGTACAAAGGGAGGTAAAATGGAAATTAAACAAGAGAAGGGTTGTACAAACGGAGGTAACTTGGTAATTAACCAAGAGAAGGGTTGTACAAAGAAAGGTTAATTGGTAATTAAACAAGAGAAGAGTTGTACAAAGGGAGGTAACTTGGTAATTAAACAAGAGAAAGGTTGTACAAGGGGAGGTAAATTTGTAATTAAACAAGAGTAGGGTAGATTGTTAATAAGTTGCCATGATAGAATGTACATGGGGAGATAATTAATTAGTTGTAGCTCTGATTAGATTTAACCCTGATATGATGTACAAGGGAGGTAAACACGTTGTTTAACATGTGGAGGCAAATGTGAAATTGATTCTAACTATTCCTTTCATAGCCAGTTTTAAGAAATGTCTCATATGATATGTGTATGTGCCGAATATTTGATGTCAATGTAATTTTATGTGTAGACAATGGTTTTGAAGGTATGATGTAAAAGCTGGATTTTGTGATGTGAAAGTAATATATATCTATAATAAAGGGTTGAATATACCAATGTTACATGTATGTAGGGTATATTTTTGTCATAATAAATTATTAGCAGTGTGTCGTTACAGAAATATATATGTTCCTGTATCAAACATATGTATTAAATGTTGAAAACAGACTTGCTGAATATTTGTTTCATAGCAGAATATTTCGTTATCCAGATCTCCTATACAATAAGAATGAAATAATAGACAAAATGTATGAACTCTTTCCTTACAGTGTAATGCAAAAAGTTGATGCCGGATGGCAACCTAACCCCTCTTGGCCCGATGGGCCAGGGTAGCTGACTTTTCACTGAAATGCCTTATTGCAGTCACATTGATATGACATCCCTTCAAATACATATATTTTTACTGACACGAGAATGGACCACATAATACTTCATTGACTATACCATGACTAGGTTTTACAAACCGTGGTTTCGTCTGAGAACGTGAGATTTCCTACTTGGATTGACGAAGAGTGTCTTCATTGAAGCAAAAGGCACTTACCCTCCTGAACCTGATTTATTCTCCAAGCAGTCTTTAAACGGTAACCGAGAAATATTTTCTTTAGTTCATATTTGCCATCATTACAGCGATTTTGAGTTTGAATTAAGATGTATTACAGGACATGGCAAAATACCGACGAGCAAAATATGAACAAAAAATACTTAGACGAACTCCTGAAAAATTGCAGGTGTTCCGGAAGAGTAAACATCTTCTGCTTAATCGTATACACTCCACTGCACACATACGTCGATCCAAGTATGTAATGCTTCGTCCCAAATGAGATTATTGTAAACAACAGCGGAACCAACAGAATCAAACACGTCTAACTTCATTTCGTGTAAGGAAACATAAATATCCCAATTATATCATTATGACGACAATAAAACTTTTCCATAATCTTTATCAACATGTGTCTCTCGAAACCCTGTGTTAAGTTTCTCAGTTGAGAAGCCTTTGAATTTCAAAGAAAAAACATCACGTTTGGGAAACGGTGATTGCCCTCCAGAAATGGAAAATTTACAATAGAAATATTGAAATTACGCTTATTAAACAGATTGGTATAAAGCTGTAGCAGTTGAATTTCCTATATGGATGATTAAGGAAAGCGACTGATTTAAAAGAGTCTGACGTGTCATTGATTGCCAGTTAAGTAGAGTGTATACGATGGACCTAGTTTATTGTTGTATTGTTACTCAAAGACGAGACGTCATCAACTACAAACAACAAAATGTATATGAAATTAAATGATTGATTTATTAGATATTTTAATAAATTTATAGTTTCTAAGAAACACATTGCAGACATTGTCATCAACTGGAAATAAATCAAACTGCATCATAAACTTTATGATATATAAGAAATTGAAATATTAGATAAATACTATTGAAAACAGAAGACACTAAAACCTGGTATTGTAAGTATTGTGCATTTTTCAAGGACCTGGGTGTAAATATTACTTTGATTTATGTTTTATGTTCTGCTGATTTCAATGGTTCAGTAGTCAAATTTTTATTTAAATCACAACAAAAAGTTCGTCGTCGAAGCACCGCGTCACATTGCAATGACTACCAATAGGAAAACATGTCGAAGCAAATGGCGCTAAACATGTTAGTGGTTATTATCTTGATAAAATGTATATATATATTAAAACAACTGTGTAACGTATTCATTTTTGTTGGTGACCCAGATACTGCAATTTACAATAGAAATATTGAAATTACGCTTATTAAACAGATTGGTATAAAGCTGTAGCAGTTGAATTTCCTATATGAAATTGAAATATTAGATATTTTGTAAATTAATGGTTACGAATAAATATAATACACATTGTAGACATTGTTGAACACATATATTTTCTAAACTCTAGATAAGTGAAACCCATTTTAGTATTTAAGTCTTATCATACAATGTTCAAAAATGTATTGAAATCTTTAACAAAATGTTAATTCGGAATAAAATTCATGGCATGAAAAACAACAAGGAAAATACCAACATATCAACATGATCATAATCTAAACTCAAATTTAGAACAAAATATGAACAAACGAAAGATAAATTCGCAGATTCCTGAAAAAAAAACACCAGGAGAATAAGACCAGGTGTTCCGGAAAGAATGCAAACTATGTTCAGATGCTCTAGGATACACTAAAATTTACATTAAGAGAGCCAATTATATCAAAAATACAAGTGTCAATAAAATGTAGGCGCTTAGCAACTCCTCTGTTAAATATACAAATGTAAATTGCTATGTATACTAGATGCAGTACAAATTATTATAAATTGATCAGAACCCATTTTCCCCCTTATATATCATACTTGTACATTCTTATTTACATTTTTGGGTGAACGTATTTCTTAAGTCACGAAGGAGATCTAACATACTGTGCAAGTGTTAATTTTCATGGGTCATTTTTAATGTGCGAATTCACACGTCCAAATATCGATTAAAATATGTATTAGTAGATAATTGAGCTTTTGGTATTGTTTTAAAAAGATTTAACAGTATTGACTAAATGTATAGTTGACGATACATATGTGGAATAATTTTAGTTGCAAAGTCTTTCAATACTTTATGATACTTTATATACAATACTTTTATGATATGCTTCTTTCTCTTTGTCGATTTTTTTCCTTACAAGCTAGAAGATATGACGAGCCAAAACGATCACATTGAAAATCTTGAAACCAAGCATGCTATTAAACGTTTCGATAATCAATGCCTTGCCGGAAACGTAAAAAGACACGAAGGTGGATGGCACCTTTCTATGTAAATTGATTAAGTGTAGCCAAATACATGTGATAAATCAACCTGCATCATAATATTGTTTAATCCGTGTAGTACTCAATTGATAACGACATTAAAAACCCCGGTCAATATTTGTTTTTTTACTCCATAAATTCTCATATCGAAAATATTGGGTGATTACATGAAAACGTCATGCACATGTTTACCTACAAAAAAAGGGGGCGACGCAGAGAAATCTAAATTAGACGAAATAAAAATAAAGATCTGGATGGGGCAATCTGACCGGGATTGATATACTATATTGAAAACAGAAGACACTTACCCGAAACCTGGTATTGTAAGTATTGTGCATTTTTCAAGGACCTGGGTGTAAATATTACTTTGATTTATGTTATATGTTCTGCTGATTTCAATGGTTCAGTAGTCGAAATTTTATTGAAATCACAACAAAAAAGTTCGGCGTTGAAGCACCGCGTCACATTGCAATGAAACTGAGAAATGTCCTAAATGTACCTAAAAGAAATGTAATGTATACTTGTATATTTTCAACCGTGCCATTATTCAAATGACTGAAGAGGTCACAGTTTGGTTACGATGGTGGGTTAAAATTAGCAAAATAAATTGAAATCTGGTTCATGATATCCGTATAAAATACATCCTTATGTTTTCGTTGTTGTCACTGTTTTGATAAACTGTAAAAAGATATTAAACTATACACAAGGAAATGCGGTTAAATATACGAAAAAGGATCATTTGTTAATTCTGAGTTACTCTGATAATCTTCTGTGTGGAGGTTCTATGTCATAGCCGAGAAATATGAAATCTCTCATGAATACTATTTGTATTTTCTTTATCGTTTCATCATTTACGTTTTCGTAGGCACGACGCACAAACATCGCTCTTTGTTGCTTTTTCATGATATCTGTCATAGGATAAGATTCGATATAACGGAGAATTATTGAAGTAATATTGTCGGCTTTGAAATCAAAACTGTTTTCAAAGAGACGTTTTGGGAACAAAGCATCTTTACTGACATGTCCTTGTATCTGTAGAGTAGCCCAGACCTTCTCCATGTGTAAAACACGAGACGGACAATCTTTCTGGTAAGTGGTATAGTCTGACAAATACGAGGCAATGAGTGAATGTATCGTTTGTTTAATTCCCTTTGGACTTGTAGCTGTTTTTATTGCTGCTCTTTTGGTCTCTGTCAAGTTTACCTTATCAAGGAGGTATAGCATGTCTCTGTTTAATGATTCTTGTCTACTCAACATGTCGTATTTTATTCCGCAAACATCACAGAGGTCAGAAACTGGAACCAAATGTTCGTTTATTTCCTCACCTGCCAAGGCTGTCTCTGTGACGTCATCCAGAAACTGATTAAAGGTAATACTATATCCACACGTATTTCCGTCGTGTTGATAGGGACCTGCGCCAACAGCTTTCATAAGAGATCTCCCAAGTCTTCCGAGTAGAAAATATTTATCGATAAATACCGAAAACAACCGAGTGTAAGGATCCCTTGTGATAAGTACTTTTGTATCGAACTTCGAAACACTGTGTATATTAATTTCATTATGACCATGAATGGCATTTCGGTTGATATTAAATACATTTTGAGACATATTGGTTGATTCAATGGCCATGATCACTGCTCCCCAAAACGAACTTCCTGCTTTCGGAACTTTACAACACGAAATATTTGTTGATTTCGATCGAAAAAATACTGGTTTTCTTCCATTTATTTGTGGAAGTGATACGTTATAACTACAGGCTTCCTTCAGATGAATCAAACGATGTGTCAGATTGTCGCCAGCGTCAAATGATGAGACTTTGTCTATCGATAAACCAGATTGTTCAAGCGTAAGAAATTGGAGATGTACATAGGTTGATTCAGTTGGACCTGTTCTTTGTATTTCTTGTCTTACTGAAATTAAAAAAAAAACAACAACAAAAAATGCAATATTATCGTTTTATATTGGTACCATAACTAAGACGCACAATAAATGTTTAATAATAATGTAATTACGTAAATACAAAAGCGGACACACTGCAAATATTTTAAAAATAATGTAATTACGTAAACACAAAAGCAGAAACACTGCAAATGTTTAATAATATTGTAACCAACAGTCCAACTAACGAACATCAAACGGGTCCAGCTTCATATCACACAAAGAAATAAAGTATTTCTCAGTGAGATCAATATGGCGACTATAAACCTACCCCATAATTACCACCAACCTGCATACAACTAGCGTGTGAAATGTAAGAGATTGTTTTCAGGCAGGTGATTATAAACCTAGTGAGGAAAGAATCTTGTTTCAAGTGCTTAAGAATTCGACACTTCAACAGAGAAATATGAATATGATGATAACATGTTCGTTTTTTTTCGAAGCTAGGGCAAACATGATGATTTTTTATATTATGAAAGCTACCTAGAAAAAGTCGACGACAATGATTTGTCAGGGTTTACATAAAAGTTAAATGGTAATGCGTACCTCTATTCCGGTTCTATGGCATTTTTATGATAATACCTACTTATTCATATGTATTAGTGCAGGGGAGTTTCATGAACGATTTTTAATTAAGTGTCAAGTTGTCGAAAACGTATTATTTCATGAAAATATATAGTAAAATTTGTATTATTTTTGAACTCCTTAACAAGAAATAAATAAATTCAATATCGATTTTTATTTTAGATTGTTACAATGCTTTCAGTAGTTTACATTTCTTATCGATAATTAAGAAAAAATATATATAACGTGTTCCAGATTATGTAATGAGCGTTAAGCAAATTATAGGCTTTGAACTTGTGTATTTATGAGAGAATACTCAAGTCTTTGTATGTACTCAACATGACATTACCGACTGTCAATCAAACGGAGATGATCAATACATATTTTTAGGGAAAAAACGTATCCTAGAAGTGATTTTTGTCGAAAAGATTTGTTTCTTTCTCCTTCTATATTTCTGTATGAATCCGTTTAATTTGCTACCATAAACGTACCATGTTAAGGCTAAAGTACAAAACAGTACAAAACAAAAAATCCAATATCTGAACAGTTGACACAGGTGTTGGGTCCATAGTATATAGACGAAAAATGGAGATACACTGAATGAGTAATTTAAAAAAAATCCCGAGATTGTTTTCTAGTGTTTTCTGTCTTGTAAAAATGGTTATTGGTTATTAATAGGATACCCTGTGTTGCTTACATAAAATCAGTCACTCAGTCTTGCATCATATTGTGTTAAAACAGCTAGCAAGTATACCACATTTTTCTTTAACAAGGCTGCGACTTTTTCACGTCGTATGTAATGTAGGCAGATATAGAGATAATCAACCCATAAGTGAAGAATATGGTATTATATAACATGAAAGTAAGTCAGTATCCTTGTTTTGCTAGCATCGCAATTAATTTACAACAACACCAATCCTTGTCTTCTTTAAGGCTTCCAGGACGTGCAAATTATCACATGTAATGTAATACCGTGACGACCTTGCAAAGTCGTTTAATTTCACCTTCAGATGAATTGACAACGTCCATTGTATATATCCACCAGAACAGGAAATCAAAAATACGACAGACGAAACCAACGTTTACAGCTTTCCATCAACCAGCATGATAAACGTTATGATTTCAATTTCTTTATTGTGATTTGTTTCCATTTCTGAATTGCAATATCTCCAACCTATGTCATTATAAGTCACAACTAATTCGATATTCAAGAGTCTGTTCCTATTATCTCGATTTCCATGTAAGAAGTCGTCAACTAACTTAACAAAAGGGTTTAAAAATGGAGGCTGATGAAAATTATGGGTTTTATGGTCGCCATAGTTATCCCATTGACAATTTCTTTGTGTAGGATGAAGATGGACATATTTGATGCACCTGGTCTTCTTTTCATTGTACTTTTTCAGGAGTTTTCGTGTAGATCTTTCTTTTGTTCATATTTTGCCCTTAGTTTACGGAATGCGAGTTTGAATTATGATTATGTTGTCATGTTGGCATTTCCTTGATGTTTTTCATATGGATGTTTCTGTGATACCACGCTTTGAAATTAAGGAATTTGGTCTTGGTGATTTAGGTTACAATTAGTAATCAATCTGTATAAGAATTAAAACGGAATTCCCCAGCAACTGTCATAAACGTCATAATTATCTGAACAAAACAAAATAAATAATCAAATAAATACATAAATCCAAAAAATAAGAACAAAAAAGAAACAAAAACAAGAAAACAAAATAAAAATTTGAAAAAAAAAAAAAAATTCTTTAAAAAAACAAAAATTATAAAACCAAAAAATAAATTTAAAAAAAATCGTTGAGCTATTTGGCTTCAATGTACATGTATCTTATTGTTGATTTGTGTTGAGGTATGGTAGTGGACTCATTTCTTAGGATAACTGCACTTTTTTTAAAGAAAAAATCCTTGGTCGCCTCCAAAGTTTGAGACTCTAGGTATCACAGATGTATTTCAGCTGGAAGAACTTTCTGAACAATGCAGTTCGCCGCTACTGCATCTAAATGTTATTTTTTTAGAATGGTGTTATTCATTTGGTGTTTTTTGTACAATACTTTTAATTTAATCCTAAATCTATAAGTCAAACCGGTTTATTATTTTTTTCCTGATAGAAACGAAAATTTGTTTCATCTGATTGGATAATAGATTTGAAATACACGTGAAAGTAAAAATAACTTAATTGTTTCGTTTAAAATTATTTTCATTTCATCGAATATTCGAAATGTGATTTAACAATATATATGTGCATGATATACATCCCCTCAAATCGCGCTGTTTTATCTAACTTATTGTTTCCTCGTGGCTCCTGAGACATTGAAGGAATTGGAACAATGAATGTTTTGTAAAAGTTTATATTTTTCGCATTTAGACATTATGAAGAACAACGATGATATTTCACAGTAGTCATGAAACGGTATTTGTTTCATTTTTTTTACTTTGATTTCAAAGCAAAATAACAATAGTTTTTGCAGTAAGAAAATCAAGATGAAGGAAGAAATGATCATAAATGGTTAAACGCTCAATACGGGAAACAAAGCGAAATAAAATTGAATTACACGTGAAAGTAAAAATAACTTAATTTTTTGCGTTTAAAATTCTTTTCATTTCATCGCATATTCGAAATGTAATTTTACAATATATATGTACATGATATACATTCCCTCAAATCGCGCTGTTTTATCTAACTAATTGTTTCCTCATGGCAGCTGAGACATTGAATCAATTATCGCATTTGTGTTAAGAGTTTGTCTATTTGCTTTGGGTCCTGTATCAAGGATATACATACTTTTATGAATGATTTGTAATAGTTTATAGTTTTCGCATTTAGACATTATGAAGGATAATATTTCACATTACTCGTGAAATGGTCTTTGTTTCATTTTCATTCATTTTATTTTAAAGATATTTATGTTTGCGATTGCATTCCAAAAACAGTAAAATAGCAATAGTACTTACAGTGAAATAAGTAATCTTTTATGACCCTGGTTAAACGCTCAATACGGAAAGTAATACATAACATATTTAGCAGGTTGTTTTTACATAAAATCAGTCACTCTGTTTCTTATTACATTAAAACCCACACTTACTTGAGAAAGGCTGCGACTCCTGCAATTTCCCCCCGTTATAGACATAAATTATTGATAATGTGCCAGCTAGTAACATTATCATTAAAACATTCCACCTGGTAGTCATGACATAAAGTTTCACCCGATACATATTTTGCGTCTGGACTGAATGTTGAACAGGTAAGACGAATGTATTATCAGCAGGTATGGTAATCGGGTTACTACAGATACCCAATCTGATTGGCGGAAAAGCTTGTTACTTCCTCTTGTTCTTATCAATCCACATGCACTTTTTTTTTTGAGGGGGGGGGGGGTTGGTTTGTTTGTTTGTTTTTTTTTTTGTTTCAGTAAAAAAAATTAATGATTGAGAGATAACTAATAATAATTTTATAATTCCCTTACAGCGTTTATGGCATAACTATCCTGTTATCAGTGGGAAAAAATCCATTAAATGACTACCATATTATCAATGTGATTAACACTCATTAGATAACTACTCCGATAATTAGTGTACTAAAAAACATTTTGTAATGACAATGTTATCATTCTGATAACACTCATTTCATAGCTTTCCTGATATAACTGTGATAATCGTTATATACCCCATGATGAGTGTGTTAACATCAAATACGTAACTACCATTATATCTGAGTCATGACAGTAATTAAATAGATCCTTTGTTTTCAATGTGATCATACACTTCCTTGAAGTACCATGGTATCAGTACGATTAAAACCATTTCATAGCTAACCTGTTATTAGTATAACATCCATTTCATAACTGCCATATTAATAAACAAACCATAAAACATTTTAAGAAAACAAACTATCATCATTTGCTTACATGAAATATGTCACTCTATTTGTTCGTTACATTTAACCCCACACTTAACTGAACAAGGCTGCGACTCTGCAACTTTTTCACATCAAAGACATAAATGATTATATACTAACGGAAAAAAGAAACTGTGCACCGGAGAAACGTTTATAAAATCTATAATTCTTATAATATTAGGTTAAAAGTTTGCATGTTGCTTTATTGATTTCATTACAACAAAATCAATATGGATTTTCAAATTGATTTGAGTAACAATTCATAACACAGGGGTTCAAATCCTTATGGGGTCAAAACCGAGTTCTCAATGTCAATTATATATAATGTGCCATCTAGCAACACTATCATGAATAACTTCCACTTAACCAGCACATAAATGCACCCGGTGCATATTTTTGTCTGGAGTGATATTTCTATCAGATAAGAAGGAACTAATGGTCTGGAAATCGGGTTTCTGCAGACACCCAATCTGATTGGTGGAAATGCATGATACTTTCGTTTGAACCAAAATCAATTCATGAATATTTTCTATTTCATTAAACATTTCAAATTATAAAAGTATTATTACTACCACGTGATACAGTCATAATTCCTTAATAACAACTAATTTGTTATCAGTGTGATAACACCCATAACATAATTATCCTTTTATCAGTATATCACATATCACATAACTAGGCTTTTATCACGATGATAACACCCAATTCATACCTTCTCTGTTATCAGTGTGATAACACAACTAACATAACTATTCTGTTATCAGTATAATACACATCACGTAACTAGGCTGGTATCATTATGATAACACCCAAACCATACCTTCTCTTGTCTCCATGCTATCAGTGTTATAACACCCAATACATAACCACCTTGTCAGTGAAAGCTCACAACTTCCATAACTAAGCAGTGTAATTTTATCCATCTCATATCTATTCTGTTATCAGTGTGATAACACGTATTACATAACTACCCCATCATCAGGAAAACAAAACTATTAACACCTTTACACCGTAATCAGCTTAAAAACACACAACGAAATAACTACCCTATTTAAGTGTAATTAAAGTACCTTGATATCAGTGTAATAACACCCATCGCATAATTGTTATCAGTGTTAAAACACCCATTACATAGCTACCTTGCAGTGTAATAACACCCATCGCATAAAGACCTTGTTTTCGGTATGATAACACCCATAACATAAGTATTCTGGATATCACAGCAGTAACACCCATTACATAGCTACCTTGCAGTGTAATAACACCCATCGCATAAAGACCTTGTTTTCGGTATGATAACACCCATAACATAAGTATTCTGGATATCACTGCAGTAACACCCATCGCATAAAGACCTTGTTTTCGGTATGATAACACCCATAACATAAGTATTCTGGATATCACTGCAGTAACACCCATCGCATAAAGGCCTTGTTTTCGGTATGATAACACCCACAACATAAGTATTCTGGATATCACTGCAGTAACACCCATCACATAGCTACTAGATTTAACGTGTTAGTCATGCATATAGTTAGACGGAATGTTAACAAGAAAAGGAAAAGCTGTAATTAGTCTTATCCTTGTGTACTTATTACATGATGAAATCTGGATATTCCATCAACTTCAAAATGTCATATGGAAATTTCTTAAACGACGTTGATGGTGTTTAAACGTCACAGTTAGTTCGATATTCAATGACTTGCTGTCAATGTATGATTTTTGAAGCAGTATGTCGTCCACTGACAAACTCACAATATAAGGGTTCGAGAGATGCAGGTTGACGAAAATAAATTTTACGGTCGACATAGTGATTTCATATGGAATTAATCTATTTCGTCGTGCTGTATGAAGTTGAACTTTCATTTGGGAACATGACTGTACTTTCTTGGATTGTCCAAGTTTTACAAATCGCAGAAGACGCCCTTGCTCTTCCGGAACACCTAATCTGTTTCTTTTTGGTTTTTAAAGGACTTTTTGTGTCATTCTTTCTTTTGTTCATATTATTGCACACTAACAATTTACAATTATATTTTACTTAATTCCTTCTCTCCACACCTGACACCTTAAATCACATGCGTTACGTTGCTTCTGTGCTATTGATCAATACGTTGTAGCCTCAAGAGGTTGTTTATATCACCATAGACACAACCTTAACTGATGTCTCATAAAATCTAAGATTTTAGAAATACTTCGCCCGTACGTAACCCCGATACAACTAACCCTCAGTACGCGGTTAGTAATTTATGTGCACGAGAATTACTGCTTCCGGTCTCGTATGAACCCACAAGTAATACTTTGTGCACATAAATATTATAAAAAAGCAGAAAAGAAATGAAATAGTTTAACAAACCAAAAAGGTAGATATACGTGAGGAGATTATGTTGTCCTGCAATAACAAAATGAAACGATGTTAAATGAAGAGAAAAAAAAAATCAATACCAACCTGAATGCCACCTCAATATTTCAATGGTTAAAATTTCTATCAAATGGACAATACTATTTGACTTTAATACATCTAATTGTTAATTTGTGTTAAAATATGAGTTATTATTCAATAGATGCTTTAGTACAATTCGACTGTGGACTGGAGAATTTAAATAATACTATATGACACGTTTGGAACGATGACAATATTATATTTTCAAATGTTCTTAACGTAGAAAAGTTGATTTATTGAAGGAGTTATTTCATAGTATCTTAAATATCCCCTCCTGGAAGCCTTAGGCTCTTTATAAGGAGTAAAATCATCTTAAGCTGATGTTTGATAGTTATGCTGGGAACTAACATTATCCAACTGCTCTTTTCGAACTGTAATTACATTATATAGTTGTTATTATTAGTCATCTATAGAAGGTGTAACATATGTTATTTGGATTTCGCCTTTCACTAGTATTAACGTTATATTATCAATGCATTGTACTGAAGCCTTTGATCAATGATTCAATGATATTGTGTTTTGACGGGAAAGCTTGGTGATAGGAGGAGGTTACAGGTCAAACAATGCTTAATACCATAAGGTTTATATCCGTAGTGAAGTATCAGCATTGCTATCGACCCAAACTGTTAAAGCCAGACTATAACTTGACAAATTATCAATACAAATATCACAAAATGAAAAGACAGAAAAAAGTTAATCAATTCCATGTTTCGTTTCCAATGAACTTAGAAATTATTAACACATAAAAACGTCATATCATATTTTGTATCCTTTTCTGTTAGAGTTTATAAGAGGACATTTCTACTTTTGGTTGATTTTGTTTTGATAGTCAACTCCGGTTAGAATCATCAATCAAACCATACAACCACTTATAATATTTGTAGATGGGATATGGAATCCTGTGCTCTGTAAGATTGTATCTCTGCAGTTAATATTATTTACGGAATTTCTGATATTTGGATATTTGAATATCGAAAAAAAAATTAATTAATGAATAATACAAAAAAAAAATTAAAAAAATACCAACACATCAACATAATCATAATCCAAACTCATATTCAATAAAACTGTTATTAATCTCTCTCTCGCTAAATGCAAACAGTAAGCACAGCACGTCAGCACTTTCTAAAGATATAGCTTATCAATTTCTGCTTCAACAACGACAATATCCATGTCAGTCCTAATCAATTCCGTTACGTAAGTTTGTACACGCCAAGCTCCCTATTTATTAACGACCTAGCGTGTTACCTGCAACGCTGAAGTCAATCGTGATCGTGCCTGTTGATAAGAATATTAATTCTTACCCTGCGTTTACTTTGTTGCAATAGGAATCACCTGTATTGTCACCTATTCGATTCGTTTCCTTAAGACTGACTACTACTCCTCTGAATGAATTCAGCAACTGATAAAATATAAAATTGAACGCCAATGACATTCTAATTACTAGTAGATGGAGGAATATTCATGTACATAATTGGATCGGAGACCTACAGATGTATAGATATGTTCAGGTAAAGTCTAGAAAGGAGTGGAGAGCCAACATTATTTCACTACATCAGTTAAGATTTGCCGACAGGCTTAATCTTTGAAGTTCCAACTTTTATTCGGTAAGAAGACGGATGCTTACGCTACTTTTACGCAAATGTTAACTTAATTGATCCTCAATCCAAAATTCTTAATACAAGAAATGTACAAATATACTGATACATCCAAGTAGTACATTGCAGTTAAAAATCAAAATGTGATCTTGACCGGCCCAATCACAGAGTACTGTTAAACTCATCTGTGAGATATGAAGGATGTGTTCTGATAACTATGTTTAAAAAGCGTGTACAAAATACTTTAAAAGATATTGCAGCGAATCATATGAACGGGCGAGGGTCTTTTAAGTATTCACAATATATAACATTTAAGTAAAAGTCACTTACCCTTCTTAACCACCGGACTGATTTATTCTCCGTGCAGTCTTTCAAGGGCAACCGAGACAGATTTTCTTTAGTTCATATTTGCCATCGTTACAGCGATTTTGAGTTTGAATTAAGATGTATTACAGGACATGGCAAAATACCGACGTCAAATCCAATAAATCTGGAGCAAAATATGAACAAAAAATACTTAGACGAACTCCTGAAAAATTGCAGGTGTTCCGGAAGAGTAAACATCTTCTGCTTAATCGTATACACTCCACTGCACACATACGTCGATCCAAGTATGTAATGCATCGTCCCAAATGAGATTACTGTAAACAACAGCGGAACCAACAGAATCAAACACGTCTAACTTCATTTCGTTTAAGGAAACATTCATATACCAATTATATCATTATGACGACAATAAAACTTTTCCATAATCTTTATCAACTTGTGTCTCTCGAAACCCTGTGTTAAGTTTCTCAGTTGCGAAACCTTTGAATTTCAAAGAAAAAGCCCCATACGTTGGGAAACAGGGTGGTTGCCCTCCAGAAATGGAAAATTTACAATGGAAATTATTAAACATATTGGTATAAAGCTGTAGCAGTTGAATTTTCTATATGGATGATTAAGGGAAGTTTTTAAAAAAAAAGATTTAAAAGAGTCTGCCGTGTCATTGATTTCCAGTTAAGTAGAGTGTATACGATGAACCTAGTTTATTGTTGTATTGTAAAGACGATCTAGATTTACTTATATCAATTTTAGCAGTACATCGACATATAAATTCGCGGATTATGATTACCCATGAAATCAACCCAACAAAAATGAATCATTTTACAGTATTTTCGAAAAATATTCTGAGGAAATTCCAAAATACTTGAAAAAATGTCGTGATGTATAACTGTATATTTTCAACCGTGTCATTATTCAAATGAACAAAAAGGTCGCAGCTAGGTTGCGGTGGTTGATTAACATTTGTGAAATAATCGTAGTTTGGTTCATTACATCCGTAAAAGATAAATCCCAATGATTGTTGTTTTCGCTGTTTTAATAAACTGAAAGTGTAATAAACTATACAAATAAAGGACCATTTGGCGTGTTAATTCTGAGTTACTCTGATAATCTTCTGTGTGGAGGTTCTATGTCATAGCCGAGAAATATAAAATCTCTCATGAATACTATTTGTATTTTCTTTATCGTTTCATCATTTACGTTTTCGTAGGCACGACGCACAAACATCGCTCTTTGTTGCTTTTTCATGATATCTGTCATAGGATAAGATTCAATATAACGGAGAATTATTGACGTAATATTGTCGGCTTTGAAATCAAAACTGTTTTCAAAGAGATGTTTTGGGAACAAAGCATCTTTACTGACATGTCCTTGTATCTGTAGAGTAGCCCAGACCTTCTCCATGTGTAAAACACGAGACGGACAATCTTTCTGGTAATTGGTATAGTCTGACAAATACGAGGCAATGAGTGAATGTATCGTTTGTTTAATTCCCTTTGGACTGGTAGCTGTTTTTATTGCTGCTCTTTTGGTCTCTGTCAAGTTTACCTTATCAAGGAGGTATAGCATGTCTCTGTTTAATGATTCTTGTCTACTCAACATGTCGTATTTTATTCCGCAAATATCACAGAGGTCAGAAACTGGAATAAAATGTTCGTTCATTTTGCTACCTGCCAAAGCAGTCCTTGTGACTTTATCCAGAAACTGATAAAAGGTAACATTATAGCCACAGGTACTTCCGTCATGTTCATAGGGACCTACGCCAACAGCTTTCATAAATGATCTCCCAAGGCTTCCGAGTAGAAAATATTTATCGATAAATGCCGAAAACAACCGAGTGTAAGGGTCCCTTGTGACAAGTACTTTTGTATCGAACTCCGAGACATCGTGCTTATTAACTTGATTATGACCATGAATAGCATTTCGGTTGATATTAAATACATTTCCAGACGTTTTGGTAGATTCAATAGCCATGATCACTGCTCCCCAAAAAGAACTTCCTGCTTTCGGAACTTTACAACACGAAATATTTGTTGATTTTGATCGCAAAAATATTGGTTTTCTTCCATTTATTTGTGGAAGTGATACGTTATAACTACAGGCTTCCTTCAGATGAATCAAACGATGTGTCAGATTGTCGCCAGCGTCAAATGATGAGACTTTGTCTATCGATAAACCAGATTGTCCAATCGTAAGCCATTGGAAATGTACATTGGTTGATTCAGTTGGACCTGTTCTTTGTCTTACTGAAATTGTAAAAAAAAAATTTAAAAAAAAATGCAATATCATCGTTTTGTATTGGTATCAGAACGAGGACGTACAAGAAATGTGTAATAATATTGTAATTACGTAAAAACAATGATGGAAACACTGTAAATAGTTAATGACCATGTCACTACGGAAACACAAAAGCGGAAACACTGAAGATATTTAATAATAATGTAATTACGTAAACAAGGACGTTCTGCAAATATTTACATGAATACGGAAGCACAGCAGATATTTTTATAATTAATTGAGATTTTTGTAGATACATGAAAGCGAAAGTATTACATTTGCATACTGATAAATGGGATTTGGATAGATACACATATCTATATATCATATATGTATAGGCGAAAGCATTGTAATTGTTTAATAATGAATGAGATTTTATACTTTGAAAAAATGCATTCTGTTGCTTTAGGGCTTTACTAGAAACATCAAGAAAATACCAAAATGTCAAAAGAAAGATTAACACATGTAAAGAATGTGATAAAACGTTCTAAAACGAGAACAATGTATACAACAACGAAATGATATTACTTTAGCAACCGAAAACTTAATTTCTTATTAGCCTGCATCTTTTGAAACACTCTCTTAATAGTATGTGGGTAAGTTGACGAATTCTTGCATGTGCCACTGGGGAAAATACCTTGGATATCTAACCAAATGTGACATATATATTGTAACATAGGTTGAGAACGGAAGGATATTGCTATTCAGAACTGGAAAATTCACATTAAGGAAATTTAAATTATCACGTTTATCAGACATCTTGTAGAAAAGCTATCCATATTGGTTTCGTTTAAAGAAAAGACTGAAATAGTCAGCAGATGTAGAAGAGTCTGTCATGGTTTTGATTTTCAATTCTGTTGGGTATATATGTTACGAGTTAAATACATTTCTTAGTTTTTAAAGACAAGACGTCATCAACATATCTGGAAGTGGAATTAACCGAACTTGAAAGGTCTGTGTGACCTATTTTAATAAGCCCTTCAATAAATTCAGCCTTGTATGAAAGTAAAAGCTAGTCAGCCACAGAGGGGCGTAGTTAGTTCCCAAAGGTATGCCAACCGTCTGTTGGAAGATCTGACCATAAAACTCCACGAATATGTTGTCAACCTAAAACTCAATCATTTTTATGATTTCGTCCTCATTATATTTCATCTTTGATTTGGATCTATTGTTTTTAACGAAATACGCTCAAATAAATTTCACAGCCATATGTTTATACCGCTGTTCACCTTTCCTGGAAAAACTCTCTAAGCAAGAGAACGAAATCGTTCCTTCAGTTTAGAATGGGGTATGGTGGTGTACTGGGTTGAAATACTAAATGTTCTTATAGAAAAAATGTCTTTTAGAAGGGGTTGTTGAAGAATGGTCAAAAGCTCTCTGGAGTTCTTCAAAATCCACATACTATTTATTCCACTTTTTGAGTAAACAGTATAAAAATAACTAACCTAGATTAGAGAGTACTTGGTGGTTAGTAGTTTTGACAAAGGATTGGTTGAACAGCTAGACGAGCTAAAATAAACCTTTGAGTATAAGGAATAAGAAATATATACCATAATGAAGAGAAGAATTTCAAAATTTCCATACAATGCATCGAATTGTCCCTGTTATTTGCATTTACATGTATTTGTTTTGTTTGTTTGTTTGGTTAATCGGTTGATGAACAATTTAGGTTATTTTTTTTAGGTTATTCTGTAGCAACTTATTGCACAACATACGGGAGGCCCGTTGCATGCCGTCCAGAGGAATTAGGGAATTTTTTTGCTATGATAACCAATTGCAACGTAATCACTAACACCAGCCTCCTTTATTTCTGACCTTCTTTCTAACTTTATCTAATAACCATAACCCAAAATCAAATTCAAGAAAACTATGAACAAGATGAACAGAAGAGAAATTTGCATGGCCATTCCTGAAAGCCTGTAAAGGTACAGGGAGAATAAGACCATTTTAAAAGTTATGAATCTAGTTTCGGTTCGTTAATAGCTATGTTTCCTTTTAAAATTCTGTTTACTTTTTATGTATGTATTTATGGTCTTGTGCCGAGCAAAATAACCGATAAAAAGACCAGCAAATTTATACTTACTTGGCACTGAACTTTGTTTTCTTTCTGAAACACTCGCCAATAGAAAAGTTATTATTCCAGTCAACATCAATAGCATTAACAACGTCCGTCTGACTGGAACCTTAAAGTTTGACATCGTTCAGATGTGAATCGTTTAACACGTGTTGTATGAACTGTAGTAGTCACTGTCCTTTTCGTTTTTATTATGTTTCCAGTAAAGGTTTTCAGCTAACTGTTGTATATCAAATATTTAAAACATCGAATTTGATTGGTTGTTCATTTCATCTGTTTGTTACCGCTTGTTGCAGCTGATGAGTTATAGACCTATATGTAACAATACAAAACTTTTCTTGTGTTTGAATGTTATTGATACTTTGCATCGTTTGTTCGCCACGTGTTACCATCTGGATTTGAATTAAATACAGTACAGAGAAATAATTATTCAAATTGCGTCATACAGACGTTCTATCCTTCCAGAATGCATCATTGATGTTAAAGGCCTAAATTCTGATCGATCATATATACTACATATATATGTTGTTGAAAGAGATATTATTTTTTCATCTTGATTTTCAAATATGTTCTAAAAGTCTAACTATTAGCCCTAATTCATAATTAGAATTAATAAATATAAGTTAAATTTTGTATATACATCAATTCCACAACCGGTGAATATCTTATTTACGGGAGCTGAGTGTCACTTCAAGAACGACGGTATCGTACCACTGAGGAAATTCCAAAATACTTGAAAAAATGTCGTGATGTATAACAGTATATTTTCAACCGTGTCATTATTCAAATGAAAAAAAAAAGGTCGCAGCTAGGTTGCGGTGGTTGATTAACATTTGTGAAATAATCGTCGTTTGGTTCATTACATCCGTAAAAGATAAATCCCAATGATGGTTGTTTTCGCTGTTTTAATAAACTGAAAGTGTAATAAACTATACAAATAAAGGACCATTTGGCGTGTTAATTCTGAGTTACTCTGATAATCTTCTGTGTGGAGGTTCTATGTCATAGCCGAGAAATATGAAATCTCTCATGAATACTATCTGTATTTTCTTTATCGTTTCATCATCTACGTTTTCGTAGGCACGACGCACAAACATCGCTCTTTGTTGCTTTTTCATGATATCTGTCATAGGATGAGATTCGATATAACGGAGAATTATTGAAGTAATATTGTCGGCTTTGAAATCAAAACTGTTTTCAAAGAGATGTTTTGGGAACAAAGCATCTTTACTGACATGTCCTTGTATCTGTAGAGTAGCCCAGACCTTCTCCATGTGTAAAACACGAGACGGACAATCTTTCTGGTAAGTGGTATAGTCTGACAAATACGAGGCAATGAGTGAATGCATCTTTTGTTTAATTCCCTTTGGACTGGTAGCTGTTTTTATTGCTGCTCTTTTGGTCTCTGTCAAGTTTACCTTATCAAGGAGGTATAGCATGTCTCTGTTTAATGATTCTTGTCTACTCAACATGTCGTATTTTATTCCGCAAACATCACAGAGGTCAGAAACTGGAATAAAATGTTCGTTCATTTTGCCACCTGCCAAAGCAGTCCCTGTGACTTTATCCAGAAACTGATTAAAGGTAACATTATAGCCACAGGTACTTCCGTCATGTTCATAGGGACCTGCGCCAACAGCTTTCATAAGTGATCTCCCAAGGCTTCCGAGTAGAAAATATTTATCGATAAATGCCGAAAACAACCGAGTGTAAGGGTCCCTTGTGACAAGTACTTTTGTATCGAACTCCGAGACATCGTGCTTATTAACTTGATTATGACCATGAATAGCATTTCGGTTGATATTAAATACATTTTGAGACATATTGGTTGATTCAATAGCCATGATCACTGCTCCCCAAAAAGAACTTCCTGCTTTCGGAACTTTACAACACGAAATACTTGTTGATGTTGATCGAAAAAATACTGGTTTTCTTCCATTTATTTGTGGAAGTGATACCTTATAACTACAGGCTTCCTTCAGATGAATCAAACGATGTGTCAGATTGTCGCCAGCGTCAAATGATGAGACTTCGTCTTTCGATAAACCAGATTGTCCAATCGTAAGCCATTGGAGATGTACATTGGTTGATTCGGTTGGACCTGTTCTTTGTATTTCTTGTCTTACTGAAATTGAAAAAAAAATGCGATATCATCGTTTGGTATTGGTACCAGAACGAGAACGCAAAATAAATTTGCAATAATATTGTAATCACGTTAACACAAACGCGGAAACACTGCAAATATTTAATAAAAATGTAATTACATAAAACAATGGTTAAACACTGCAAAAGTTCATGACAATGTAATAATGTAAGCACAAAAGCGGAAACACTGAAGATATTTAATGATAATGTAATTACGTAAACACAGATGTTCTGCAAATATTTACATGAATACGGAAGCACTGCAGATATTTCATAATTAATTGAGTTTTTTTGTAGATACATGAAAACGAAAGTATTGCATTTGCATATTAATAAATTGGTTTCGGATAGATATATATATCTATATATCATATATGTATAGGCGAAAGCATTGTAATTGTTTATTAATGAATGAGATTTTATATATAGAAAATAAAACTTATAGAGAAAACGATACCAGTCTACTTTGAAAAAAATGCATTCTGTTACTTTAAGGCTTTACTAGAAACTTCAAGAAAATACCAACATGTCAGCATAACCATTACCAATACCCAAATTCCATAAGACTAGGGCAACATACTAACAAAAGAAAGAATAACACATGTAAAGAATGTGATAAAACGTTCTAAAACGAGAACAATGTATACAACAACGAAATGATATTACTTTAGCAACCGAAAACTCAATTTCTTATTAGCCTGCATCTTTTGAAACACTCTATAAATAGTATGTGGGTAAGTTGACGAATTCTTGCATGTGCCAATGGGGAAAATACCTTGGATATCGAACCAAATGTGACATATAAAGACCATAGGTTGAGAACGGTTTCGTTTAAGGAAAAGACTGAAATAGTCAGCAGATGTAGAAGAGTCTGTCATGTTTTTTATTTTCAATTCTGGTGGGTATATATGTTACGAGTTAAATACATTTCTTAGTTTTTAAAGACAAGACGTCATCAACATATCTGGAAGTGGAATTAATCGAACTTGAAAGGTCTGTGTGACCTATTTTAATAAGCCCTTCAATAAATTCAGCCTTGTATGAAAGTAAATGCTAGTCAGCCACAGAGGGGCGTAGTTAGTTCCCAAAGGTATGCCAACCGTCTGTTGGTAAGATCTTCTAGTTGACGGTTGTCGAAGTTACAGGAACTAAATGTGCCCCTCTGTTGGCTAACTTGTTTTTGTTTTCAAAACAGGTTACAAAGACCTTGCAAAGTCGCTTAAATTCACTTTCAGATATAGTAATGACGCTGAGAAACATATTTCTTTGTACGACAGATGGAAGATGGACGTGTTTGTTAGTGCTTGTAAGTTATTTGTAATATACTTGTTCTCATTCGACAACGTGACATTACAAGGCAGTTGTCATCGATGAAGCAGAAGACTGTTTCGGAACACCTGATCTTATTAGCATTTTACTTTTTCACGTGTCTCTGTGTAAATCGTTTTTTAATATTTTGCTCTACTTTAAATGAATCTGATTACGGATTATGATTGTGTTGACATGAGCAAAAATGCGTTTCAGTATTATACAAAACGTCGTGTACAATTACAAATATTTTACCTGTATCATAATAGCAAGATTTTGGAGGCAGTCCAATTTTACGTAGCTGGTATCATAACCGTTTTAAGACGGAGAAGTACCCACCAACTTCTCAATAACAACCAAAAATACCACCATGTGAACACAATCGAACCCAAAATAAAAAAGTAGGAGAAAATATTAACAAAAGTAATATTTACAGGGATACTCGTGAAATATTTCTTCGAAACATAAACTATGGTCACGAGTAAGTTGGAATGAAATATTGCTAGAACTTGAGTCAGATTCGAGGGAACTATATTTCAATCTTTATGTCATCTCTTCAAAGGAAACGAATCGGCGTTTCCAGGTGCATCATAAGGATCAACAGGTGTGCTGATAAATTTAGGGTTTGATTCAAATGATTGTACGAACGAAATTCAACTTTCAATATTAATTGAGAAAGCGACGGAGTAGCGCCAATCAAAGTTTATCATACAGTTGTTTCTTCCTTCTCGAATACGTCAGTGACATGAATATTCAAACAAAGGCGACTGAAAGTAACTTTAAACATCCTTTGTTTTGTTCTGGATTGTGATCAGAGTTTCACTACATAATCCCCATAGACATATCTACAGTTATATGTACATTGTGGCTTCACACGACTTTAGGAACAGGAAAACAGGACATACTTGTTTAAAGGTGTAAATGACAGTTTCTGGTGGAAAACACTTTCAATTTTCATACACATTGATAACTAATTGCAACGTAATCACTAACACCAGCCTCCTTTATTTCTGACCTTCTTTCTAACTTTATCTAATAACCATAACCCAAAATCAAATTCAAGAAAACTATGAACAAGATGAACAGAAGAGAAATTTGCATGGCCATTCCTGAAAGCCTGTAAAGGTACAGGGAGAATAAGACCAGTTTAAAAGTTATGAATCTAGTTTCGGTTCGTTAATAGCTATGTTTCCTTTTAAAATTCTGTTTACTTTTTATGTATGTATTTATGGTCTTGTGCCGAGCAAAATAACCGATAAAAAGACCAGCAATTTTATACTTACTTGGCACCGAACTTTTTTTTCGTTCTGAACCAATCACCAATAGAAAAGTTATTATTCCAGTCAACATCAATAGCATTAACAACGTCCGTCTGACTGGAACCTTAAAGTTTGACATCGTTCAGATGTGAATCGTTTAACACGTGTTGTATGAACTGTAGTAGTCACTGTCCTTTTCGTTTTTATTATGTTTCCAGTAAAGGTTTTCAGCTAACTGTCGTATATCAAGTATTTAAAACATCGAATTTGATTGGTTGTTCATTTCACCTGTTTGTTACCGCTTGTTGCAGCTGACGAGTTATAGACCTATATATAACAATACATAACTTTTCTTGTGTTTGAATTTTATTGATACTTTGCATCGTTTGTTCGCCACGTGTTACCATCTGGATGATTAGGTATTCTCCCATCATTCACAGCCATGTATCCCGTTTTAGCCGGGATAGATCAGCTTGTCACCTCCTAGGGTGAGATAGCCACGTGCCGATTAGCACGTGCTTAATCGGAAGTTCGACCGGAACATAGTGCCTAAGCTTTATGTGGCTGTATCGTTTCAATGCAATTATCTCACGATTGATATATATACTACATATATATATTTTGTTGACATCGTGGCGGAAATAATAGGGTGGGAGAATAATAATCATCCCCTACCCTCAGAGGTTGTGACAGAGAAATCTCCCACCCTCGGGTTGATTTTTTGTCAGAGCCTCGGGTCAGACAACAATCATGATATTGATATGGAATATTTTTTCATCTTGATTTTCAAATACGTTCTAAAGGTCTATCTATTAGCCCTAATACATAATTAGAAACATGAACACCACGTGACAACCGCTGGCGACGACGGTTGAATACGATGGTACACATGCGCAATCAGTTTGTGACAACTATTGACTTAATCAGACGTTTACTGGGTGCTGCGTGTCTGCCCAAACAATCGGCAGCTGGTTGAAAGTTTACCAGTTAAAAGGAAGGCGACCCTGCATTGGGTTCGTTTCAAGGAAACGGCATCGCAATAACGTCGGTGGTCCAGAGAGTCCAGAGAATAACGTTCTGCTTGTTGATCAACCATGATTAAGTGACGGAAGTCGGAAACCATCAAGGCGATAGGGAATCTTTGCTAGCGAGATAACACTGGCTGTGGAATTATAATAATTTGATGGTGATATTTGATTCTAACCATATGCCAACTGTTGTGATTGACGAGAGTATTAACCAATATCGTGACAACATGATAAAACCAATGGCGCCATATTGTGCAGTAAAACAAAAAAATAATATGATATTGTTGCGTCAATAACACAGAGAACAACTTAAAGGGAACTCACGGATAATACAATCATCCATTCTATTAACAGTATTAATCAATTTCACCTGAATTTATTGTTTATATTATTTAATTAGACTGTTAATCCTCGAGTGAAAGAGGGGCGGGAGATCATAACAAAATGTTCTCACCGTATTTGTATGGAAGATATTTTAAAGTCATAGGAATCATATATAAAAATATATATATAAAAAATTGCTATATAGCTGTTTGGTTCAAAATGTCAGTTTTGACAGCCACATATGAAACCAAAGTATTGGAACTAGAATTTTGAATCAGAAATGTGTTTAATTTGTATGTCATATAATTGACACAACTGTTGCATGCTTCAATCGTGTTACTAATAGGGAGAGAAGTGGTATTTGTTGTTAATAAAGAAAATTATATTTTTTTATGTGTATTTCTCGACTGCTAGTACATGCAAATGTTTTATCTTTTGGTTTGAAATCATTGGAGTGTTTAAATACATTTTTGATCCGTGTGACATTGATTATAGGTCATGGTTATCGCAATTGTTTGCAGACCTTCTAAGTACTACGAAATGTCTGTAAGTTTCTGGGTAAAGATCATAACCACCAACCAACTTTTTTTTTCAATAAATAGAAAGAAAACTTCATTTTATTAAATATGACCCATTTTTTTCAAGGTAAACCTTTGTTGACCAAAGAAAGCTAGATCAGAAGCAAAGTATCAGAAGACCGTGTTTGAGGGTTTCATATGCATTATAGAAGTCACCTCCTGTGAACTAGGCTATAAGTCCTTGGCATTTCAAAAATTCTGTTGAGTTTCCAGGAAGCTGTCAAGCAGGTATCATAAACCTACGTCAAATGGTTCTAAAGAAGTTGTTCAAAGAATGCGTTGCCGGAAAAAGACAGATCGAAATTGGACAACACTCAACTGTATTGAAGAAAAGTTAAGAGTATTAAAACATTAAGTCAATAGGTTTTGATATCTAATGCAAAGATGATGTCGCAGCCTGTATGCATACCTATGAAGAAAGGACCAGAATCTAGTAAACCTGTGCTTTGAAAGAGGGCCTGGGATATTCAATTCAATATACATTGAACACTTTTCATACAATGATAGCACCAGCTTAAAATATTAACCATTGAATAAAGTAAACATTTATTTCTATAAATCCAGTAAAAACTCCAAAATATTTTGTAAAAAGGATGAAATAATTATTTTTGATCTTGCAGATACCATTACAACAGCTATAAAACCAAATATCCAGCGATTCAAAATTGATATACAAACAAATGTTGGTAAAATGTGTTCATTTGTATTTTACAATTAAAACGCAGTTTCCTGATTTCATATCATCTGAATTATTTAAATTTGAAGGCTAGTACTGTCCAGCAGTCGAAGTTCTAAACCGATGCCGGACTGTCCGAGATCAATAATTATCAGAAGGATATTTTTGAGGATTGAAGTACTTAAATAGAATAAAAAATAAATAAAATATAAGCAGACATTATTATCACCAATTTTTGAAATTTTTAGTTTTAATTAAACAATTTTTAATTCAGCAAAATATCATACATATCTATTTAAACATATCCTCCAGGTTGGAAAACAAATCTTGATATGTTTCACCCTTGTGACATTGAACATGGGAGAAAGCAAGCAGACTTGTATATCTTTCATACGTACGTGGCATTGACCAAGAAGAGTCCCTTGGGCCTTTACGGTCATCTGACGTTAAAGACTTTTATAGGATTATCTTAATTCACAAAAAGTTCTTTTCCTCTGCCTGAAACTGATCAAACTGATCTTTTAAAGTGCGCGTTTCAATGTGACCATTAACCAATGTGAAGTAAAAGTTTTGTTTCTCAACTGTAGTAATATGAATAAAGTAGATATTTTTGATGAAGTGAATAATAACACCACAGAATGGCTTCTGCTTATCGCGATATTTTCCTACAACGAAACC
The DNA here is from genome assembly GCF_031769215.1 of Ylistrum balloti. NCBI lineage: Eukaryota > Metazoa > Mollusca > Bivalvia > Pectinida > Pectinidae > Ylistrum > Ylistrum balloti. The sequence continues at coordinate 779,066 of NW_026782219.1, read as the reverse complement.
AACATGGACAGCTTTCCACTAAGTTGTATGATAAACGTGATGATTTCAATTTACCTTTTGAGAATTTTTCTATTTCTGGATAGCAACATTCCTACCTTCCCAACCTATGGTGTGTATATGTCGCAGTTGATTCGATATTCTATGGCCTGCTCCCATTATCACGATTTAAGTCATCATAGTGATCTCATTGAGAAATATCTTATTTCTTTCTGCCATACGAAGAAAGATGTATTTAATGTTAGTTAGTTTGCTCGTTGATTCCGTTGTTCAATACCTTGTTCTCAATTGAGAACTTGACATTAACCGTGTTTCTATGAACAAAGACATTGTGCATCGAAAATAGCCCCTATTTTGATCGGTTGTATACCGCATATGTGTCTTATAGCATGACGTCACAGTAATGAATGATAAACAAATAAAGCATTTTATATTTTCATACACTAATAATATCTTTTTGTAGATAAACAGTAAAAAGTACAAATATAAAACAAAAAATACAGCACACGTGGGGATACGCACCCACTGTCATACACATAATTCGGAATCGATATCTTAAGTAATACAACTATTGTACTCACATAAATATCCTTAAGAGTAACAAGCCCTGTCAACAATGTTTTAATATAACACTCATTAAATACGTACCCGTTCTACATTGATATAAAATTGATAGCACTGAGGTCAGTTACGAAAAGGTGAAGGCCGCGGCAACGTCATTAAAGCATTACTTTACAGGTACAGCACCGTAAGAGCACATACCGTAAACCGGAATGAAATAAACCTCGAACTTTGTTTATATTAAAATAGTAAGCAAACGTGTCAATGACTAACTAGTACTTTTATTAATCTGCATCGGTGCGGTAGTTATCGCTTGTCTTTTCGTTTTGGTCTCCGGCAGTCATGCGCAAAACACTGTAGATTTACAGTAAACATACTGTAGTGTATTTTGTTTTAAGTTTGGTTGCCTTATTCTGTTTAAATTCCTACTGTCACATGTGACCTGTGTAAACGCAGAGATCAATGTCGATTGAAAATTACAATAGAGCTCATATACGGGTGACCGAACATGCTCAGTCATTGGGACCGAAGCCAAGAAATATTTACCTGAGATAAGGTAAAGCCTGAATGTTCGACACAAAAAATATTTTTTTATAGAATTTAGAAGGGATGACAATATATATTCAACAAAAAACAGTATTCAACTCAACAGTGTTCTAACCATTCGTGTTCAATTTACTAAGATAAATAGGAGAAAAAACAGGAGCGAAAAAAAAACATTCGAATTATCCGATGTAATCGATTAAAGCGTGTTCGACACAAGTGAGTTTTACTGCATTTGATTGACAAAGATTTATATTGCGGCTGTCGTCGATGAAGCAGAAGACGCTTACTCCTCCTGGACATCTGGTTTACGATCTCATTATGTACATGAATATTCATCCGTCTAATTAGAATGTCATTGAGGTTCAATTTGTTTATATTGTTTAATGTTCCATTATCAATTGCTGAATTAATTTAGAGGAGTAGTAGTCAGGAATCGAATCGAATAGGTGATAATACAGGTGATTCCTATTGCAACCAAGTGAACGCAAAGTAAACGCAGGGTAAGAATCAATATTCTTATCATCAGGCACGATCACGAAAGACTTCAATGTTGAAGGTTACACGCTAGGTCGTTAATAAAAAGGTAGCTTGGCGTGTACAAATTTACGTAATTGAATTGACTAGGACTGACATGGACATTGTCGTTGTTGAAGCAAAAATTGATAAGATATATCTTTAGAAAGTGCTGACGTGCTGTGCTTACTGTTTGCATTTAGCGAGAGAGAGATTTATAACTTTGACACCTGATTCTTAACATTAAAAATACCTAATCACACGTTTTATCGGGCTCAAGTTTCGTGTACCCCGCTTCCCTCCCTTTTTTAAATGCTTCTTTCGTTGACAGCCGATTATCCATAGACAGGCAGTGTTAATTTTATCCACTAAAAAAATGCTAATTTTGCTGCACATCGTGAAATATTGTTTCCTAAATTAAGAATATTCACGAAATCAGCAAAAAATCCCCACTATATAATGATGTTACATTTTGTTTACTCTTCCGGAACACCTGGTCTTATTCTCCTTTTACTTTTTAAGGTATCTCCGTGTTAATCGTTCTCTTATTCATATTTTATCCCAGTTTTATGTAATATTGGTTTGGATTATGATTATGTTGATGTGTTGGTATTTTTTTTCTTTTCGATATTCAAATATCCAAATAGCAGAAATTCCGTGAATGATATTAACTGCAGACATATAATCTTACAGAACACAGGATTCCATATCCCATCTACAAATATTATAAGTGGTTGTATGGTTTGATTGATGATTCTAACTGGAGTTGACTATCAAAACAAAATCAACCAAAAGTAGAAATGTCCTCTTATAAACTCTAACAGAAAAGGATACAAAATATGATATGACGTTTTTATGTGTTAATAATTTCTAAGTTCACTGGAAACGAAACATGGAGTTGATTAACGTTTTTCTATCGTTTCATTTTGTGATTTTTTTTATTGATAATTTGTCAGGTTATAGTCTGGCTTTGACAGAGACCGTTTGGGTCGATAGTAATACTGATACTTCACTACGGATAAAAGCCTTATTGTATTAAGCATTGTTTGACCTGTAACCTTCTCCTATCACCAAGCTTTCCCGTCAAAACACAACATATCAAATCATTGATCAAAGACTATGGTACGATCGATTAACCTTACAATGGAAAAGAAAAATCAAAATAGCACATCTTACTCTTTTATATGAGAAAAGTTCTAATAATAGCTATATAATACCTTTGGAGTTCGATAAGCTTGAGAAATCCCCTGAACTGCACACTGTACACGTACATTGTAACCCCGAGTTTCCTTTAACCAAGCCAGAAAGATTATCTGTCGAGCTACGGAATGTTTTGTTGACTCTTCGTCGCTCGAAGTTATCTCTAAATACAATTATGTCTTTATATATTTTGGCAATGCAATATATATTCGCTCGCACTATTAACAAAATTTATATAAAGGGAATGTTGTTTGTAAGTGAGGACAAGGTGTAAAGAAATACAGATGAATTCGGTATTACCTGAGTGCAATGGACAATTTGCCAAATAATATGAAAACATGCATTAGTTTAGATAAAACAAATTTACTTTCACTTTTTTTGATATTTATTAATAACGTGCGCATGTCAGAATAGTGAATGGTTTGAAATGTGCAATGGTAGGGTTTGTAATAAGCATGATGAATCTGGTGATAACTCCATTGATCTATTCCATAATGAATGTTTAATGGGAAAAACAACAAAAAATACGGTTAATAAATAAATAAATAAATAAATAAACATGGAAATTAGACTGAAATGTTAAACGCAAAATAGCTTACCTTACCTCTTCAGTAACATTGATATAAAATGATCATATATCTAAATAAGGATATAGATAAATAAATGATAAATAATAAAAAAAGAGAATAAAAAAAAGAAATCTAAGATGCAAAATAACTTCATAAAAAATATTCATATATTCAAATGAATAAACAAATAGATAAATAGAAATCAAAACTAAAACGCAAAACCGCTAACTTACCCCTTCAGTTACATCCAAATACATTAATCATATATTCAAATATGAATAAATACGTAAATAAATAAAAATAAAGCAATGAAAACAACTTGCCTCTTTAGTCACTATTTCAACGCACTTCTTTCCGTATTGAATTTTACCAATGACATAAAATATATATTTTTTGATTAAAACCTATTTTCGAGAATTGAATTAAACTGCATAAATGTAAATAATTAAATACAACAGAGATGTATTAAAGCTAAATATTATTATCCATTTGATAGAAATTTTAACTTTTGAAATGGGATTCTCTTCATTTAACAATGTTTCAGTTTTTTATTGTAGGTACTGGTGCTGTGACTGTATTGAAACTACATAATCTTCTCAAACACATTTACCATATTGATTTGTCAACATATTTATTATTTATTTGTATTTTTCATAATACTAATGCGTACAAAGTATTGCTTGTGGGTTCAAACGAGACTGGAAGCAGTAATACTCACATTTATTGCTAACCGCGTACTGAAGGTCAGTTGTTGCGGGGATACTTACGAGCGAAACATTTTTAAAAGATGATATTTTATTTGACATCAGTTAAGGTCGAGTCTATGGTGATATAAACAACCTCTTGTGATCACAACGTTCTGATCGATAGCACACAAGCAACGCGGAGCATACGCTTTAAAGTGTCAGATATGGAGAAAGGAATTAAGTAAAATACGGTATCTAATGAATGCCATGACTGAAAATATTTTAATTTTTAGGTCTGGAATAATAAGAACAAAAGGAAGAATTACACAAAAAGTCCTTCAAATACAAAGAGAAAAAGGCCTGGAGGATCAAGATCGTCTTCTGCTTCATAGACAACACCCGCCATGTTAATCTTGGCCAATCCAAGAAAGAAAAGTCTTGAAAACATGATAGATATCAATGAATCCAACGGGTATATCAAGGAACATCAAAAACGTTCATCTTTCCAAATGAAATCATCATGAGGACCGTAGAACTCACCAATTATTTTCGTCAACCTACATCTCTCGAACCCTTATGTTGTGAGTTTGTCAGATGCCGACGTCCTGCACGAAAATCCTTACATTGACAAGTCATTGAATATTGAATTAACTGTGACGTTTAAACAACAACAACGTCATTTAAGAAATTTACATATGACATTTTGAAGTTGATGTAATAAGTACACAAGGATAAGACTAATTACAGCTTTTCCTTTTCTTGTTAACATTCCGTCGAACCGTACGATTAACGAACAATCTAAATCTAGATATGCACTTCATGAATGCCTAAACAAGGTAATGATATAAATTATTGTTATTAGATAGTAACCCAGCATAATAACTGATGCTGAGTTTTAGGTTATGTAAAACCTTCATTTCTATATTGATGAATTCTATGAAGTTTACCTTTCATATGCTCCCAATTAGATATATATTTTTCAATAATCTTTTCGAATGTTCAAATAATTTGCTAAACTTCTAAACTATTTCAAACAGAAATTGCTTTAATTTTGAAGGCAATTGAACCGTTTGATTACTCATTGAAAAAAAGAAAGTTTGATCAAAATTATACATTTGTTTCCGTTTTTTTATTGCATACATTTATTTATCCGATTCTACTCACTTTAAAAGATACTAAATGAACGATTATTACGAGTGTTCTTTTTAGGAGAAAAGATATAAAAAAAAACTTCCTGCATATTTATGCTAACTTGACACTAATTTATACAGCCCTGCTACTAAAACGATTAGAAAAGGTAGTAATCTAATTAACAGTAATACTGAATTAGTATTGTTAACCACTGAGTAGAACCTTATAGTTTGTCAGAAACAAATATGAATCGTTTGAAACATTATTTTTGTTTTTTGAGAGGACAAACCTCAAGCTAATTTTATGTTTCTCGTTTGCCACTGCTATGCGTTTTATAATGAATACTATAGAAAGGTTATTATCACACTGATAACAAGTTATGGAACGGCTGTTATCGCATTGATAACAGGAAGTCATGCAATGATTGTTATTAAACTGATATCAGGGTACTTCTGTAAAATATGTTCTCACTCTAAAAATAAATAATTGTTTATTCAATGCTTTGACACTGGTATCAGGGTAGCTACGTTCTGGGTGCTTTCACACTCAGCACGGGGTATATAATATTTGTTGTCATATTTATAACAGGATAGTTATACAATTTGGTGTTATTACGTTGATGACATGGTACACATTTACTGGATATCCTCCGACTGATAACAGGGTTGTTTTTTCATAAACGCTGTTGAGGAAGTTTTGAAATCATCACCTGGAGGTTATCACTCAATTATTTATCATATTTACTGACACAAAAAAGTGCACGAAAGGATCGATAAGAACAAGAGGAAGTAACATGCTTTTCCGCCAATCAGATTGGGTATCTGCAGTACCCCGATTACCATACCTGCTGATAATGCATTCGTCTTACCTGTTCAACATTCAGTCCAGACACAAAATATGTATCGAGCGAAACTTTATGTCATGACCAGGTGGAAGGTTTTAATGATAATGTTTCTAGCTGGCACATTATTGATAATTAATGTCTTTAATGGGAAAACGTGGCAGCCTTGCTCAAGTAAGTGTTGGTTTTAATGTGATGAGAAACAGAGTGACTGATTCTATGTAAAAACAACCTGCTAAATATGTTATGCATTTATATTACTTTCCGTATTGAGCGTTTAACCAGGGTCATAAAAGATTACTTATTTCGCTGTACGTACTATTGCTATTTTACTGTTTTTAGAAAGCAATCGCAAACATAAATATCTTTAAAATAAAATGAATAAAAATGAAACAAAGACCAATTCATGACTTTTATGAAATATTATCCTTCATAATGTCTAAATGCGAAAACTATAAACTATTACAAACCATTCATAAAAGTATGTATATCCTTGATACAGGACCCAAAGCAAATAGACAAACTCTTAACACAAATGCGATAATTGATTCAATGTCTCAGCTGCCATGAGGAAACAATTAGTTAGATAAAACAGCGCTATTTGAGGGAATGTATATCATGCACATATATATTGTAAAATTACACGAAAAGATTTCTAAACGAGAAAAAAAGTTATTTTTACTTTCACGTGTATTTCAAATCTATCATCCAATCAGATGAAACAAATTTTCGTTTCTATCAGGATAAAAAATAATAAACCGGTTTGACTTATAGATTTAGGATTAAATTAAAAGCATTGTACAAAAAACACCAAATGAATAACACCATTCTAAAAAAATAATATTTAGATGCAGTAGCGGCGAACTGCATTGTTCAGAAAATTCTTCCAGCTGAAATACATCTGTGATACCGAGAGTCTCAAACTTTGGAGACGACCAAGGATTTTTTTTTTTAAAAGTGCAGTTATCCTAAGAAATGAGTCCACTACCATACCTCAACACAAATCAACATAAAGATACATGTACATTGAATCCAAATAGCTGAACCTTTTTATTTTGTGTTTTATCATTATTTATTTATTTATCATTTTTTATAGCTGAACGATTTATTTCGTTTTAATTTTGATTTATTTATTATTTTGTTTTGGGTTTGGGTTTTTTTCATGTCGTAATTTTGATGTTTATGGCTGTTGACGGGGAATTCCGTTTAATTATCCAGATTGATTACTGATTATAACGTAAATCACCAGAACCAACTTTCTTTATTTCTAAGCGCGTATTCAAGGCTTGTGGTATTGCAATAAATCCGCACGAACTATTTATATAAATCAGATGTCGTGAAAAAGCAGCTTATCGTACCTCTCGAGATCAGAAGGCGTTGAACAACCGCACGTAGGTAATAAGGTGTAAGCTTTGACAAAGGAGTAAAAAAAAATACGGTACCGACAGAATGCCAGGACTGGTAAACCTGAGGTGTGCGAATACCTTAATTTTTCAAGCATGTAAGTTTATCAACTTATCCAGTTACTACTTTCTTTGAAAGACAAAACATTCCGAAACCTATTATAATTCTTATGAAAATATGCAGTGCTGTCCTATAGATTGTGTTCATGAAATGATAATCCAGCAAAGTATATTAAAGAGTAAGTTTTGGTAAACAGATATAATATGTTTTTGTATCTGTCAGAAACAAGATTCTTTGCTTACTAGGTTTTAAATCAGCTTCCTTTATTTTGAGATCCCAGTTTGTTGGGATATTAATTTATTGTCGACAAAAGTAAATTGAAAAAAAATCTTGCTCAGTTGTTTTCCTATCTTTTAAATGAAAAATTTAAAAAACGTATCACTGCCACAAATAAATGGAAGAATCCAGTTTTTTTCGATCGAAGTCAACAAATATTTCGTGTTGTAAAGTTCCGAAAGCAGGAAGTTTGTGTTTGGGAGCAGTGACCATATTGAATCAACCAAAACGTCTGGAAATGTATTTAATATCAACCGAAATGCTGTTCATGGAAAGCAGTGAACAATGCATTATTTCATGATAAAAAATCCTCAAGTTTTTTCCTAGTGTGAAAAAATACAGACACGTTTCTAAGTTTATAATTTATCATCGTTTATTCTCTATCCATCTGTTAAAATTTTGATAAAAGATGCCTTGTTCACTAGGTTTATCAACTACCTTTATTGTGACTTTCCAACTTGTGATAAGAAATACATTGATCAGCATACCCTTACGTCTTGCCCAGCTGTATTTCTGTTTTTAGCCGAGTTCTGATTAAAACATATAAAGTCTTGTGTTGATTAAATATAGTTGGCAAGCCCGTCAATGTTGTAAGGTTTGTTAGTTTTTTTATATACTGTGGATTCATTTTATTTCGTGGGGGTCCAATTTTCGTTGTTTTCATGGATGAGCAAATCCACGAATTTAAAAACACAACGAAATATGAACTACTTACTAAAGTAATTTTGAAATTTGACCAAGTAATCTTTGCCGACACCGGAAACGTCCACCGGTAATGACAGAAGCCCCGTAATTAGTCGGGAGTCGGGTAGTCTGAGGCTCGACATGGATACGCTAAATTGGTGTCAACGATATATAATTATATATCATTAAACATAACAAAGGGTAAGTACCCATTGTGATGCTAAGTATGATGGGATCGCAGTCGTTAGCGATACTGTGGACACTAGGCTTGATCGGACCATCCTGTCGATTGAAGATTGGATCCGTATTTCTATCCGACTACAGGTTCACAATAATTATTAATAATGCAGATCTTGTTTACACACCTGTTTACACACATGGTCCCATCGATACGCGTGGTGTTTTCATATGACTGCGGTACACCGACTGATCAGCACACAATGTTTATCCACTGAAAACAATTGTTTCTGATAATTACCGATTGATTACACGCCAGGATATATACTGATTTGTGGTTTGATATTAATGCGAGACTGTTGTAAACAGCGTTATAAAAACACAGGACGCCATCTTGAAAAAAAAACGTTCTTTTATTCTTGTCATTAGTGTTAATTCCTGTGAACATAGCCTTAATACAAACAGAAAAAAATTCGACTGGAAGCAAAAAGAGAAAATTCTAACGTTTTTATTTTTTTCCCACAGAATCAAAAATCCACGAAGTTATGAGTCCACGAAACTGTCTAATTTGTAGAAACAACGAAAATTGAACCCAACGAAAATAAATGAATCCACAGTAAGTTAGAATCGCCTTTTTATAAATTTACTTGACGTAATTTCAAAATCATAAGCACTGAAAAATTGTTGGACTATTTTCTTCATTCGCATCCTAAAATTTCTATTTTGAAGCATCACTAACGAGTCATTGAAGGACAACAACTGTGTAATACAGACAAATGCACAGTTTTATCACGTATATGTATGGTATACTGACTTTTAAGTATGATATTCACACGTGTGACTTTGGAACAAATACACTCTTTTAAATCAACTAGTGCTATTAAGCATAGACGAAGTGCTTATCCTGAGAAAAACCTCAAACGTTTCGCACGTTAGTTGTAGGCTGGCTGATGAAAATTATGGGGGAGGTTTATGGTCGACGTAGTGACCTGTCATTTAGAAATCTTCCACTTTTGTGTGACATGAAGCTAGATGTACTGATGCTCATTAGTTTACCTGTTGCTTTCGCTGTTGTATTATTCCTTTTCTTATTTGAGAACGTGACATATTTACGATAAAGTGGTCCATTTGCCAGAAGTTTATACCCAAAAAAATATATATCTAATTTTATTCAAATACATTACATCTCAACACATTATACGAGAAGACATTTTATGATCTTCTGGTGAATGAATAAACGAAAATCGGATATGAAAAAAAAACTTCAGTCGAATGTTAAAGACAATAAGTATGTTATAACATAACGATTCTTTGTTTCAAAAGTGACACCAAATTGCGAAGATGGCTATCCAGAAATGTACATCATTTCGCCCGATCGAAAGACGCATGTTTTTTGTGCTGTTTGCTTGTCATTTTGCTTGTTTGACTGTTGTCAATAACTATTGCATCGTAAGAGGTAGGGCTTTCATATCTGATAGGTGTTTCTGGTGACAAACTCTTACTGGTTGTGCCATAATTTTTGACTATGTGACATTGACCGTAACCTTTGACCTACCTTTGAAAAAATGAATATTGGTTATAACTATTGCATCATAAGATATTTGGTTTTTTTTAATTTGGCATGCGTACTCCTTGTGAAAGACCTTTTCGGTGGTTTCCAATTTTTTACCGTGAACTTTGACAAACACTTCTAATGAAATAAAAGAAGTTATTGCTACAAAGGAAGGCATTAAGTGTACATGCAATTAACGTTTACTTTACTCAGTACAGTTTTTATGTCTCACTTCAGAATTTTATTCAAGCCGGGGGAAAAGCTTTTCATAAACATATCATGTTTTCTATATTTCAGAAACAATCAACACGAAACCAATACGTGTCGTTGACGTACAATTGGCCAAAATATTACAGAAATGGGTCAACTCAGGTCTGGCTAGTGTTTCATTCAATTCGAATCTTCTATCTTCAACTTATGAGGAATACAATACAACCAATGTCCTGAAAAACCGCTTGAACCTCATGTCAAAGGCATGTGATACCAATTACACCTTTTTAAAAGTAAATGGAAGAAAGCCAGTATTTTTCCGATCGAAATCAACAAATATTTCGTGTTGTAAAGTTCCAAAAGCAGGAAGTTCGTTTTGGGGAGCAGTGATCATGGCCATTGAATCAACCAATAGGTCTCACAATGTATTTAATATCAACCGAAATGCCATTCATGGTCATAATGAAATTAATATACACAGTGTTTCGAAGTTCGATACAAAAGTACTTGTCACAAGGGATCCTTACACTCGGTTGTTTTCGGTATTTATCGATAAATATTTTCTACTCGGAAGACTTGGGAGATCACTTATGAAAGCTGTTGGCGCAGGTCCCTATCAACACGACGGAAATACGTGTGGATATAGTATTACCTTCAATCAGTTTCTGGATGACGTCACAGAGACAGCCTTGGCAGGTGAGGAAATGAACGAACATTTGGTTCCAGTTTCTGACCTCTGTGATGTTTGCGGAATAAAATACGACATGTTGAGTAGACAAGAATCATTAAACAGAGACATGTTATACCTCCTTGATAAGGTAAACTTGACAGAGACCAAAAGAGCAGCAATAAAAACAGCTACCAGTCCAAAGGGAATTGAACAAACGATACATTCACTCATTGCCTCGTATTTGTCAGATTATACCACTTACCAGAAAGATTGTCCGTCTCGTGTTTTACACATGGAGAAGGTCTGGGCTACTTTACAGATACAAGGACATGTCAGTAAAGATGCTTTATTCCCAAAACGTTTTTTTCAAACATTTTCTGACTATAAAACCAGTACAATTACTTCCGTTATTATCCAAATCATGACGTCACGACCAATGACGATGGAAGAGAAGACAAGACAAAGGGAGATGTATGTTCGCCATGCCTACGAAGAAGTAGGTGACGAAACAATAAGGAAAGTACAAACAGTATTCATGAAAGATTTCTTACTATTCGGCTACAACATAGCACCTCCACACCAAAGGTTAACATAATAACCATCATACGATATCTACACTATAATTTGTTTTTGGCTTTCGTTAGCATTGTCTGTTTGATCACCTGTTGCTGAGAAAAAGTTGAGGCTTTATCTGAACAAATCCAACTTCAATCTAGATGTTGTTGTGTTTTTGATGTTTGTGTTTTCTTTCATCATTTCATGTTTATTTATTAATTTATTTATTGCCATGATTGCGTGATAAATACTAACAATATAAAGTTGAAAGCTCGTATTTGATATTTGCTACAGATAAAGAGTCTGACTTCGTAAATATCTAAAGCAAAATCTGATATTACAAAGTGACAATATAATGTATATATATAACGTAAAGAAAAGTATACAAATGAAAACAAACAACTGTTTTACTGTTTGATTTATAAATTCATACGCAAAATAACCGGATACCGAGATTATTTTATACCAAATCTTTCCTAACAATTGTAACCCTGGTAAAATACTAGCCGTTAGAGAGAACTTCTCTTTAAGTCGATTGGTGGAGCGTCAGACTAGTAAGCCAGAGATCCCACCGCCGCCCATCATTTTTGAATATGATGGGTTTTCTTGATTTGGAATAGGATATGGTAGAGTACATTATGGAAAAATCAAAGGCTCTTTTAGAAGAGGTATTTTTAGAAAAGGATGTTCACAATTGGACGTGGCTCTTTGAAGTAACCGTGTTTTGATAATACCATTGCCGGTAGTAAGATTCAGGTTTAGTTGAGCAACTAGACGAGCCAGCAACGAAACATGGTTTATATAGATCCTAGTGAAGTTTACGAATCTAGTATCAATAAAGGAGGTCCGTATCCTTACCATTACTTGGCACTCTGAATGATTGTAATACTGACGCGTGATCAGCCAGTCTTTCTTTTATGGAAAGATGTGATAATGTAGGTAAGGTTACCTCTTTTATCTAGCAAGGCAAGTACTTTTTCTATGTAGGAAATATAAATAATCTGTATTTTTTTTTATGTCTGGCAACTTTTCAATTATGGTTATATGAATACTAAGTCAGTCATGATATACGTAGCTGGATGGGAAGCGGCGATGTATGTTTTTCTATTTGCTGTTGACATCATTCAAGACAATCACGATCTATGTAACAAACTTTGGAATATCGAATCAACTACCGTCATGCAAAACTAAGGTAGTAGGTATGCTACTGTCTGGATGAGGAAAATTCACAAAAGCGACATCGAATCCGCAATCTGAAATTTGATTTCGCATTTATATTTAGATCAATTTCAAATTCATTTCATAATTTTTCAGATAGTTTAAGCAGCATTTTACTATTATTTTACTGTTTATGATGTTACTGAAAACAGTCAGTTACTGAAATAGTGATAAAATGCACTAAATGTCACTAGTAAACAATTATTATTCATCTTTGTGGTATAGAGTTTCGTATGTTTCAACTGATGTATTGGGATTAAAGTGTTTTCTTTTGATTTTATCAACAGAAAAAGAGGTGAAAGGAACGAATATCTATACTACACTGACAAAATCCCCTGAAAGACATTCTGTATTGATTGTTTCTACCACAATACCACGTGCTATTCAACTCCCAGGGCATTGGATAAGCAATGCAACTGTTGAATAACATTTTGTTTATACCACACGTTGTTGAATTTAAGGTATATGTCGAAAGATCAACATATTCAAGAACTTTGCCTTTTAGAGTAATTAATATGGCAAAATCAATTAGTTTCAACACCACAGCGCAGGTTCATGTCCAAAATAAATAAATTACATACTGTGACCACGTACTGCTTTTTTAGGTTACTGAACTCGCTATAAGAAGTTGATCGACTTGAGTGATAAAAGGCTAAAAGGATACATATTTATCAAACTGTTAACATTTTAAAGATAAATTTAATATTTACTAAAAGCTCAGAACACTTTTTACTTTATTTTATGGAGACATAATTATTATGTCTTAACCAAGATTATTACAAGATAGATAGAAATTCTTTCACGTTTCTTATCGAAAATCTTTATGTGGGCCCCACACGTTAGAAATATTTCAGTGAATCAATTAATTTTAATGTGGTTGAAAAGATTAATGTATAGGTCATATACAAGTAATTTGTCTCTGAATTACGGTGATATAATATGTGCAACATATACCGACGAAGGACAAAAATATAGCTGTTATTTGATGTAAATAGTGTATACATATTAGGAATTACTTTACATAGTGCATTTAGTTCAAACTCAAATTTGATGAAACTAGGGCAACGTCAAAAATCAGAAGTCATTGAAGTCATATCAGAAATATCTGAGGGGAAAAATTACGGAAATTAGCAGGAGAAACCAAGTGTCTTCTCTTAGATTATTTTATCAAAAGTTTGATTAAAAGCAAAATATTATGTGTCAGCCGGTTTGGTTTTCGACCAAATCATTCAGTGTTGTAGATGATAGGTTGAAGAACAACGATAAAGAACATCTTACATGTGTTGTTTTCTAACAAACGTTGGCAAACTTTTTAATACGGTTAACTATAAGGTAGTTTTACATTAACTTAAAACAAATGGGGTGTCCTTTTGCAATTTACAAAACCTTACCTCACTGAGAGAATGCAGGCGATCAGATTTATATGAACAAAAGAAAGATTTACATGGAGACTTCTGAAAAAGAACAAGGCCAACAAGACCAGGTGTTCTGGAACAGTAAGTGTCTTCTACTTCATCGACGACACCTGTGATGTAAACCTTGGTCAATCCAAGTAAGTAATGTCGTGTTCTCAAATGAGAACAAGGTATATAACAACGGAACCAACAGGCAAATTAACAAGCATCAAACACGTCCAGTTTCATATCACACAACGGAATAGGATATTTTGTAATGAGGTCACTATGGCGACTATAAATCTACCCCATAACTATCACCAACCTGCATACAACTAGCGTGCGAACCTGCATCTTTTAAAAACAAACATTATGTGTTAAAACGTGGAAATTGAAAGGATGACAGTGTCAAAATTTCACTAGTCACTCCTTTATCAAAGTTGATAAACAGAAAAGGTTCACTGACAGTCTGTAGATATGAATCAGACATCAAAGCATCGGTGCTTGATAATCTTTTAGAATTATTCAATGCTGGAAATAAATGACATGTATAAAAGTGTTAAAAGCATGTCTAAATCCTTATGTTTATTTCAACAGTTATGTCTGCTGATAATACTTCCTCCTCGTAAAAATGTCGACACTTAAAATTGCGTGAATCACTGAAAAATCTTGCGGGATTAAAACGCGTACTGTTTTATGTAATAATTTTTGTGTAGGGTTGTAATTTTTGTTGTTTTATGAATAGCCTGACTGTGGGTTTGTAGTGTACGGTATTATGTTTTCAGTGGTCTTTGAGTGACCTAACGGTTTCTCTGTACTTCACATTCGCATTCATTTAAATCGAATACTCGAATAACTTCACGCTTTCCCACGGTTCCGCCGACTTCGAGATAATGAGGTTCTACTGTCATATTTTCTTTTTTTTAAAGCACCATCCAATCTACTTTAATATTTAGACAGTTATCATCCTTTTCGATCAATTTTGATTTCCTGTTGTCTAAGTTAAATTTTCACTGACATGGCATCACTAATCCTAGACTGACGAAGCAGATGTATGGTGCAGTTTAATTCTATCTCGATATTACAAGGTGTTTAGAGTGTTTTGTACAATCATTTGATGTAAATGCTGCCTTTCCCTAGCCGTACAATCAACATTTTAATTCATATGGGTTGTTTCAAACTTACTGAAGTATGGGACGAGTGCACTTTCTTATCTAACCTATCATGTTTATTATCGTTAATACGGTAATGGTTGATTTTCCTTCGTCGCCTTCTAGATGTCAACTCTTCATGTCCGGGGCATCACTGACAGGTCAAAAGAACGAAGCAGGAGAGTAGTCAATCTTTATTTGGCTGCACTTCATCTTAATCAAAATGTGTTATTCAGTTGTATATCTCTTGTACAATTGTTTGTTCAATAATATTTTATTAATTTTTTTCAACAAATTTATCAATACATTCATTTAATTTCACTATGTCCAATCGACTTCTGAGTTTCAGCATATTTCATTTGTTTCTGTATACTTATATTCGTCGTTAATAATGTAGGTACTGTGGTTTTCTGATTCACATGCCCATGAACTTCCTGGAAAATGCCATGGCAAGAACACCAAGCACAGTAGTGACGATGGAGCACCGTTCTAAAACAGAAAACACAACACAATAAAAAAAGTGACATTTTGCCGAAATTACAATAGCACTTCATCATGTTGACTCCTTAAGCAACTCTTTAGTTCTACACAAGAGTAGACAATAGACTCTGAGTTAAGAGACCTTGTGCAATTGTTCTGAAATTTTGAAAACATTGCGTAGCATAGATGGTCCTTATACAGATTCACAAAGCTGTGCAACTTATTCAAAGACGCATGTTTGTGGAAACTTTCTCTCGTAGGTGTTCACGAGTCGATGGGTAGATTTTAAATCTGCACTTTAGAAAATATTTTCTCGGAGTCATTCTAATAAGTCTCTGCTCAATTGACACTATATTTTCTTAGCGACGCATTAGTCTCAGTAAAATTATCAAAATTTACTCATCAGTACAGAATATATATATACTCAAGGGATAAATAAACACAGGGAGACATTATTTGCAATATCTTGCGAACGCGTTGTTAAAAAACAATGAAAATCGGTCAGACACCTCTCTAGGTTAAAGTGCACGTGGTCCTGTATCGAATGTTGCATTATTGTATTGCATGACGATGTCTTCCGGGGAAAGCACGAAACGGGAAAATCTCGTGCACAGCAGTGTTGTGACATTGAGTTACAATGCTCGTCATACCATTAGGCAGTCTTCATAGAAACAAATCATTTTTTTGATATTTTGATTAATTTCTGATAGCATTAAACAATGGCACGGCTGACAGAAGTTCAAAGGGGTGCGGCCATTGGGATGGTTATGCAAAATTAAAAGCAAATACAGGTTTCGGTGTCCATATTTGCAGTATAGAATGTTTTCTTAGGCGTCTAAGGGAAACTGAGTTGGTTTCTGACCGACCTAGGTCTGGGCGTCCGCGCGTCCGCACCTTACTGCCACTGCATCTGTCCTTCATACCATAGGTACTCATAATCGTCCTATCCCTGCAAAAACTGTAAGGAAATGATTGTGGAAAGTTGATCTGCGGGCACGTCATCCGTTTGTAGGTCTGCCCCTTATCGCTGTTCGTCGCCAGCGTCGTATGGTTTGGGTGGCGGCACATGCCTCCAGAATATTCCCATTGAGGAAGTGGAGGCGAGTCTTGCTTACTGATGAGTCCCGGTTCACCCTGTTTCGAGCAGACGTTCGATGTCGTGTATACCGACTTCATTTTGCCGACTGTTGCGTAGTACAGATGGATAGATTTAGGGGTGGATCGGTTATGGTATTGGGAGGAATCTCACATGGAGTTAAATTACCACTGGTTGTGGTAGCGGGTAATTTAACTGCCGCTAGGTATTGAAATGAGATCATCAGACCGCATGTTGTCCCATTTTTGCGGCAAAACAAACTCGGCCCTTTGTAGCGAGGATCTGTCGCGACTTTCTCACAAACAACAATAGCCGTCCACTGGACTGGCCGCCATACAACCCCGACCTATCCCCTATTCAGCACTTGCGAGACCAGCTGGATAGACAGTTTCGACGACGGCAGCCTCCCCCTGTTACTCTGACAAAGTTAAAGCAGCTCTCTCGGAAAAATGGGCCAACATCCCAATGAGGAGGATAAACTCACTCATGAACTCCATGCCTAGGGGAATCAGGGTGATGGGGACATACCCATTTCGATTAGTGATTAGTTACTCACAATGCTGTAGACATTATTAACTCCAAGTCACTCACAAAACTTACAAATGACTGTATTTAACCAGAGTTCATAGCAAGTCTGTGTTGTAGTCAGTATTTCATTCGGAGTTCTTCACGGGCCTGTGAAGTGACTGAGTCACAAAGAGGCTTAAACGCACGCATCCTGTTAACATGTACACGCACCACTCACACGTCAGGTGGTCTTCCTTAATTGACAATATTTCTTTACAATACGTTTACAGGTATATTTCACCAAGATTGTTTGTTGCTCCATTCAATTTTAATGCATCTCTTATGACTATTAAAATTATTGTAAGCGTTAAAATATCCTTCCTGTGGTCACGTCGGACAGGCGAAATTGATGGAAACACCCCTTGACCACTTTAAGATTAGAATGAGTAAATATAGCGCGTTCATCACGTGACATTTTGGAAGCGAGGCTGCGAAGCAAAACCACAATGTCGTTGAAGTAATACTAACAGGTATTAATATTCCTGTAAGAAAAATAAGTGTTGCTACAAACGTGTCTCCGTGGGAGTCGCCATTTTCGTTTATTTCCAGTGTATTACTAGGCGCAAACCTGCTGTGACGTCATCAGGGGACATCGTGAACATTTGTAAAGAGATCCAATTTTCATCAAATTAATAGCGAAAGTTGATTTTTAGGGAAATCGAGTCCGGCAAAGAAAACATCTTATGAAATCCTAACTTGGGCGGAATATGTCTTTAATAATGTAAAACTAAACCAAACCAGCACAAGATACTTACTTTTGTCTGAGCTATTCCCATTCTGTCGTATTTCCAATGTCTTTGTCACCAAGTGATGGTCATAATCATCATCGTCTTCAGCACTCCTTTCTCCCCGCCTTACATCATCACATACATTCTGCAATACATATTATCCTAAGATAATAGGTGTCATGTCATCATTACTACCACCTTCGAAAATCACGAGAAAGACGTATGATTTTCTCTGTAAAGAGCAGATGAAGAAGCATAGCGCACACATATGCCATCTAAGCCACATACACATACGTACATAGATACACATACACCGTCTTCCTAACACACACGCACGCACATATATACAAACACATACACCGTCTTCCTAACACACATGCACGAACATACATACACAAACACATATACCGTCTTACTAACACACACGCACGTACATAGATACACAAACACATATACCGTCTTCCTAACACACACGCACGTACAAAGATACAAACATATACACTGTCTTTCTAACACACACGCACGTACATACATACACAAACACATATACCGTCTTCCTAACACACATGCACGTACATATATACACAAACACATACACCGTCTTCCTAACACCCACGCACGTACATTCATACACAAACACATACACCGTCTTCCTAACACATGCACGTACATAGATACAATCACATACACAGTCTTCCTAACACCCACGCACGTACATTCATACACAAACACATATACCGTCTTCCTAACACACA
Organism: Ylistrum balloti; assembly: GCF_031769215.1. Lineage (NCBI taxonomy): Eukaryota > Metazoa > Mollusca > Bivalvia > Pectinida > Pectinidae > Ylistrum > Ylistrum balloti. The sequence goes on along the minus strand of NW_026782219.1, from coordinate 760,045 downwards.
CGCACGTACATAGATACACAAACACATATACCGTCTTCCTAACACACATGCACGTACATAGATACACAAACACATATACCGTCTTACTAACACACACGCACGTACATAGATACACAAACACATATACAGTCTTCCTAACACACATGCACGTACATATATACACAAACACATATACCGTCTTCCTAACACACATGCACGTACACAGATACAAACACATACACCGTCTTCCTAACACATGCACGTACATATATACACAAACACATACACCGTCTTCCTAACACACACGTATACGTGTGCTAATTTTCCCTGGTTATGAGTACTGAAACAGGAAAAGTAAAATGTAGTGTATGATTACTAGATGATTATAAAATATCAATCGCAGGAAAGAAACAAAATCTGTCAAAATCCTTTTTTCAGAATACGAAAACAAAAAAAACCATAATGTAACATATGAGGATATATCTACCAAATTGCAGCTGAAAGATCCACGGCTACAAACACGAACGGAACATTCAAAATATACAGCGTGAGTGTTGTAGTCGGACCTGGATCCAAAATGGAATGCATACAGGGGTGCAGAAACCGCGGTTTGGTCATTGTCTCTGCTGACAAATTTTTCCATCAGATACGGCTCCAGCACACACCTAGATTATAACATAGAAACGTCTATGTACAAAAAATTTAAATATAGAAAACACCATTAATGACTTGTTTCATAATATCTCTGACGGTGTATATAAAATCGTATTTTCATATGAGTTGACCGAAAACGACTTCTTATTCTGTTGTCTACTTTCGCAAGATCGTCATTACCACTTTCAAACTGACGTTGAATTGATATCAATCATGAAATGTAAAGCTCGTGGTTTTGTTAGCTTTGAATAATGACCGAAGAGAGCGATAACCCGCGTTTAAATGCCACGACCTTTCTTCATCAGATAAGTTATTTGTGTTTGAAATATATTCTCCATTACATTATCCAACCTCTTCCGTCTTGTCCTAGACAAAGGAGGAGTCATAAATACAGTGTACATGGACTTCATGAAAGCCTTCGATAAAGTTCCACACCGTAGCCTTATGGAAAAATTGAAAATGTACGGAATACATGAGAGATTATGTATCTGGGTGGAATACTTTTCTATCAAACAGAAGACAATGTGTCCAAGTAAATAGAGCGCAGTCAAAATGGCATGAAGTTACCAGTGGAATACCTCAAAGATCTGTGTTGGGGCCAGTTCTATTTTCATTCTTATAAATGACCTACCGGATTGTGTACTATCAGAGGTGTATTTGTTTGCAGACGACACGAAAATTTTCAGAGAAATGAAGGACGGCAGTGATGCGTTACTACTACAACAAGACCTCGACCAGCTACTTCAGTGGAGTGAAAAATGGCTGCTTAAATTCCATCCAGATAAGTGCAAGGTCTCATCCATTCAAAAGAACCTTCTGCCTACTGTTTAAGGCACTAGTTCGGCCTTACCTGGAATATGCTAGTTTGGTCTGGTCACCATACAGAAAGCGGGACACGGAGCTACTAGAGAATGTGCAGAGAAGGACAACAAGAATGCTGCCACAGCTAAAAGACATGATCTATGAAGAGAGATTAAAACACTTAAAGATGCCAACACTTAAATACCGAAGAATGAGAGGCGACATGATCGAGGTCTTCAAAATAATACAGGGAGTATATGATAAGTAACAGAACATCTACTGAAATTAAATACAGCCAGGAACACCAGGGGAATTCACTAAAACTCAATAAATAGCAGTACAACAGGGACATCAGGAAATACAGCTTCACACACAGGATAGTGGATACCTGGAATAGCCTCCCGGAGCAGGTAGTGACAGCAACAACAACAAACCAATCCAAAAATAGACTAGATGCCTACTGGAACAAACACCCACTGGGATATAATCACACGGAAAACTATGGAGCAGACATCAGAAGGACAACATACACAAATTGTGATTAATTGGAGCTGCCTATAGAGGACCAACAGGTCCTGCAGGTAGAGACAACAAAGGAAACAACATAAGTAGTCTTGTAGGCTGTGATTTGTAACTTTTGATTGGTGTTGCTGCTAATTGGTTCCATAGTGACCAAAACTATCCTTGAAATATGTACCTGTCCTTCGTGACATCCCATAGTTCAACTGAATTATCTCCACCGTAATCGTAATACGATGCTCTGGCAGTACAGTTTTCTGGTCTCACAGCATAGTCTACAAAAGGTAACACAACTAGCTTCAGCAATAATTTCACTATGTTTATATTTCCGCCCAACCCTGTTGCATTTCCATTGTCACACGTCAATAATTAATTTGTTCTACAAAAATCAGAAAACCGCTGAAAGAACAGCAAATAAGCATTATTAACAACATGTTTTGAATGGCAGTAGAAATGGTATGAAGTGCTAAGTCAAACGGTACGAGTTTTGATAATGATTACTATTCAAAAATATCATCTGATATAGACAAAAAGCTACTTACGTTGGTCACCGCTACTGATGTGAACATATACCAAGCTTCCGGTGATAATATCATTATAATAGTCAGGATAATTTGAATATTGTGACTTTGAGAAAAACATTTCAGGTTGACGTGTATATCTCCGGTTATTTTCTGATTTCCTGGCGTAAGGTAGTGTCGGGATAACACTGGAACCATAACGAGAACTCCTGTGAAAAAAGTAGAAATAAAACTCATTAATCTGAGCTATTTATTATAACAATGTTAACGGCTAATTTTTTTTAATATCTCAGCAAAATAACTACTCTGTTTTATTTCTCATTTCTTTATTTTGAAAGATTATTATACAATGTCAACTTGTATTTGAGATAATTTAAACCTTTCAAATGTACAGTGTTTACAACAAATTCAGGAAAAGGCGAATGGTAGGTTTAACCTTACATTTGGTGACCTGGCCCCACTTGTATAAAACATCTCAACTTGAGATTTCCTCAAGCCCAGATTTTCCTCAGCTAATGTCTCCTTGAAAATATCTTGTATGAAAATTTCTCAAGGAATTTCAGGACATCCTAGCCGATGCCTTCCTCCTGTTCATTGAGAAAATTTTATACAAGCCGTTTTTGAGGAGATATCAGCTGAGGAAAATCTCGACTTGATGAAATCTCAAGTTGAGATGTTTTATACAAGTGGGGCATGACCATACATTTTACCTTGTTATTTAAAAAAATTCAACCCGTACAATTGATTAGCCATTTTTACATTCATTGATAATATTTAATTTTCTACTTACACAATATCAGATACAGTACCTGTCGTTGACATACATGTGTGTTACGAGATCGAACACCTTTCCGCCTGAGTGGATTTTGTCACATATCAGACGGAAAGGGTTAAAGCCATTCCCTCCAACGATGTTTGAGGACGAGTGACTGATCTGTATGTCAGCGCGATATAAGTACTTGTAGTACGGGTAGTTGTAATACTCATGTTGCTGAAAAAAACGGGACGTAATGTTTTCATTTCGAATTCTTATTTTTAAATCGATTAAAAAATATACTGTGCTTTGTTTTTTCCTCGTGTACATGTAGAAATTGTATATTCTTAACCATACCACTATCCAATGGGATTGAACATCGATAGGCGTGAAACGTGAAAGAACAGTCTACCATCGGCAATCACTAAGGATTGTACAAAAGACACACAAAGAACATCTTTTTTATACAATTATTTACAAAACATCATTCGGCTATTTCCTCTTTCTAGGAGTCGTCAGTGATCCCAAATGCTTTAAATGTCGAAAAACTAGGTGAATGATAAAAATGTAGATGCACTATCTTCTTGATGGAAAACATGTGATAGTTGATGTCTCCCTGTATGCATAATAGAATTATTCTTGATATTTTTGTCTCCAATTTCCTACATTAACGATGAAAATCTTCTTAGAAAAAAAAAACAGCATATGAACAGAAAAGAATACTTAAGAGAAAAAAGACAAACTTGAGAGAATGAACAAGAAATTACAAAAGAATAAAGGTTGAAAATTATCAAAACAAATAATAAATTTCGTAGTTTTCAGATATTTGAAATCATCAACAGCAGAGTCTACACATGTATGGTTTTAAAGCTTTGAATACTGAAAGTTGAGGCGATCTGATTGTTTGGTCAATTTTTGTTTCTTATTATTGGGTCTAAATTGATTCTTCTTATCCCGTACCATGCTGTACCAAATATTATTTTCCTCAAAGTATGTTAAATTCAAATGAATATTAACGGCAGTAAACTTCTAAAGCCACGACGTAATTTTTGTTTTATTGTTAACAATATCTTAGTTGAGTTTGGTGACAAGATTTTAACAGGCTCTTGACATACTTTTAGGAACTTTATGTGTCACTTTTTTTTGACAGACGAGTTATAATCACTAGAACATAACAATTGGGACATACTATATACGTCTATGTCCACCACTTACTTCGATTTTAACTAACAAGCCAAGCAGGGACAGCTCTCTATAATGGGCTGTCAGATTCTCATTCGAATTTCCCATTGTGAATTTCCTGAGGTAGGGAAGTAGCATCTCTGCCTTCCCAACCTCGTTTTGGTGTTAACAAGCCGCAGTTGATTAGATTTTTAGGGGAAAACCTGTAGCAGGATTGCCCATGAAGATATTCTTCCGGAAATAATTTGTTTTGATTTCATATGTCAAAATACAAATGGAATAACAGTTTATTTTCAAATTCTATTATTGTTGCGATTACAGTGCCAAATATTACTGATTTCGACTGAAACTTTTACCTTTAAATGGACGCTAGTATCCTATTGCAAAATATACTTCATTAAAACATTTATTATACCAAGGTATGAATATACAACACCTTAATAAACAAGTTTTAAATGATGATTTTCTAGTTTAGAGGATGCTGTATTATTTACACAGATACATAAAATATGTGTGTCTAATTTTAGAACACCCGAGTCCATGGACTCCATGGAATTTTAACATGGGACGAAAATTTGTCACACTTACCAAACCCATTTATATTGGCCTGGGAGGGTTAAATAGATATCAAGTGAATTCTTGTATAATTAATAGTACAAGGACGAAAATATCCCGATATGCAGGAAATAGGTAGCTATAAAGTTAAACGTTTAACATCAATAAACATTCATGATGATAATATTGACCGAAAAGAAAAAATGAATACCCTTCTTCTGTTATTTTAAATTCATATCACTTACACGGAACATATATACAAATTGTTGATTCTATCAAAATGCACACTATCTGTCCAAAAATATTTAAATGTTTCATATACCGTGCATGAACGTCCAAGGGCATAGTCATGTGCTTCGATCTGTGTCACTTGACAGCTAGATCCACCGTGGATACTGGTGATAGTATACCCCTTTGGAACTCCATGGACATGAATTATTCCATCTGGTAAACAGTCTAATAAACAAAAACAAAAGGTCAAATGTTGATAAATAAGAAAAAAAAAAAAAAAAAAAACACTACAAAAAACGGTAATCCCGAAAACGATACCGTTTAAATATCTCATTAGGATTCCAATAAAAGCAACAAAGTGGTTCTAGCCCAGCGCCTGCTAACTTTGCACGCACACATTAAAACCATCCATATACTGAGTTGTTGGAAAATCGAATAATGCAGTTTTTGTTTCTGAGTTTGTTATTTCCATTTTGTATATCGAATGTTGTGTAGAGTTTTAGTTTAAAAAAGGCGTGTTCGCAAATTCCAGTTGGTATGGATGTTCCCGTGAAATTGTACACAGAATTGAACTAAGTGATCATTGTCAGATTACAAAATGTTTGAGGTTTTTTTTTTTCTTTAAAATCACTTTTCCTAGAAAGGAAATGTTACTCGTTTTGAAGCTGATTTCTTAAAAACGGCTTCTTTATTTATTTATTTATTACAGTTTTTAAGATTAGTGTGCCAATTATACATACGGCATCTGATGACGTCACTTTCGATATTCTGACTCCACGCAATTAAGCCGCTAATTGACAAACTTACCGGTCACGATTTTTTTCAATTTTTCGGCAAACAGCAAATGCAAGGGGCCAAATTATAGTAAAAGCGCTTGGGTGCACCGAAACCGGAAGAGTTTGAAACACTCCTCCTAACATCAAACTTTGATCCAAAAATCAAGAAAAAAACACACTTTTCTTCATTTAATTGATCATAACTTTTTTCTTATGCCAAATTTGACAAATAATGTTTGCTTAAATAGACAAATAGATTCCAATGAACAAAATAAGTGGTTATAAGAAGCCTTGCGATGAACCCTTGCCTTGTTATGGAGCCATTTCTTAACCTTACCTTATACCCTCAGTAAATGTCACAAAATCTATAATAATTTAGGCCCTATGGGCCTTTTGAATTTTTTAAGTGCTATTTCCGGGAAGTGCATTGGGATGCTATAAATGCCACATGGTTTGGATTAAATCGGGTCGTGGGCAAAATTAGATTGTTCGTGAAAGAGGTCCTTTACACCCCCTCCAAACTACAAATCGCCGATGTGAACACGAATGCTTGATACACGTCGCTGATATGAACAATTATGTAAATGTATTTAATTCATTCAAAGTGTAAGATTTCAAAAATATTTCAAGATATATTTAAAGAAAATTATTGATTTTTTAATTTTTTATTATTACTTAATTGTATTAATTAGACTGAGTACGGCGTACACCAGTGACCGCCAACATTAAAGAAAACATGACAGGTGTTGTGGAAGAAATTGCGCTTTTTGATGTTAATATGGAATTTCTGCAACATACCAGACGTACCAATATCAAAGGACGTTGTGTGGTCACGTCATAGGTATTGTATACCGCCACAACCACAGATTTGAAGATTTCTTGTCATTGAGATATCCATTAGAAAAGAGAGCGTATTTCAACCGGACAAGGGAAATGACTACCTGTCCATTTCTACATATGTTTCAGAATTAGGTCATAGCTTGGTCAATATTTGGCCAATATCATTCATTAACTACTCGTTCTAAAGATAAAGCATTGCTCTTAAATTTAATGTATGTGTTACTAAGATCTGCTCCTAGAATATAACAAGAGTTCCTCGGAACTGTATGTGTCACCTGCATAAAGTGTCACGCTCACCCAGAAATCGAACTGGATGTGCAACGTTCAACCATAAAGTTGTAATACCAAATTAAATTTCTATAACTCGAAGCATAAAGAGAAAACTGTACAAAGCATTATTCCTGAGAAATTTTCCAAATTCAAAGGGTTATATCACTGCCAAGAAGGGTCACAGACAGCCAAGAATCAAAAGTAATCTGTACCCTTCCAACAAGAAGCCATATACTAAATTTCATTTAGACAACTTAAAGCATAACCGAAAAAAGTCTGGAAAACTTTCGTACGGACGCCGCCGACAAAGTGATCCCTAAGTGTCCGCCAGCTCTGCAGTCGACACAAAAACGTGATTCTTAAAAAATATGTTTAATATTCCCATCACGGGAGTTATTACCCTTGATACTATAATACATATATATATGGTTCGTGCCAAGTCCCTGTGTCTCACAGTGCCTCGTTTTAACTTACCATACGAAAGAAGCTTTGAAACATCGCTAGGAGTCACAAAGGCGACGGCATAACTCAGTGAGGACTGAAATTTAAAAACACAGCAATCTACTACAAATATTCAAAAATTTTAAAAAATTACAGAAATTACTCTGTTATTCGTAGAGATCTTCAAACTCACCTTGTACTCTGAAAAATTGTTACGACACTTGCAGGCTTTCAGTAATATCTTTAGAGACGTCTATGGTCATTTTGTTTTATTCAAACGAAATCATTTTCACACAAAATTGCTGCATTGAAATAGTAACAAATACATACATCATATTATATATACTCACGAGGATAAGAAGAAATTGCAGATATATCATCGTTTTGTCTGTCCTCTTTGACACCAAGGAAAGGTACTGACGGCAATCAAGGACATTCTCCTTATTTAAACTTACTGTGTCACAAGCGGTTACGACAAGGAAGCAATGCCACGGTCGTTAACCATAGATGCGACACCAATGCACCCAGTTAGAACTGATGATGGTGAGTATCCGTGATACACGAAAATGTGACCCAGCATGTTGCATGAACACGCATATTGCAAATGATACAGAAATCCCAAGTTTTGCCTTGATATAATGGTGAAAAAAGAAACTGTTAGTTTGTTAAAACATATCTATAAAAAAAACTTAAACCAACATGTCGAATATATTAAGCATTAGTGCTTTCATTTCTGAATCATATTCGTAATATTCGAAGTTATTTTCACCGGACAATTTAACCTTTATGTTTTAATATATCATTTTACTTATCTCAAGATGTATTCACCATCCACATGCGGTTGTTTTAAGCAGATTAAGCTAGAACTGGTTGACAGATTGAAAATTATCCGAAATACGTTCAAAAGGAATCGTTTATCTTGGTCTTCGTGAAAACAGTGTCATATCCAAGGGGGGAACTGAAGGTAGCATCGGATTAGTAATTGGAGATAGGAGATTAGCGACTTAGAAATTCAAGATCATTAACACTTAATGTGTGTCCTTTTGGAAAAATTTTGACAAATTATTATCAATATTACAATTTTAGTTATTTCAGTAATAGATTTGATACCAAAAACCTTTTCAGTACATAGAATTTATAAATGTGTTATATAATTCTTATGAATGATGATCTTCATTGGACGTGCGTCCATGATAAGGTTAGGTAAATTTTCAGCGATATCAAATTTCATAAAGCCAATTTCAACTATATAGTCCTATTTTAAGGAACTTAGCAAAGACATTTCGTACGTGTAGGGTATAGTTTGATACATTGTTCTGGAAACCGTACAAATACTCCTAAGGAAAAGTAGAAATCGTAGGTATGTGATGGTTTTGTCTGTCCCTTTTACCTCCGGGATCGGGTAACGATGCCAATCAATTACAATGTCCCGATATATACTTTGCCATGAGTTGCTTCTAAAAAGGAGTAATGCTAAAGCTGTTTTGGCAAGACTAAGAGCAGATGTATTGACATTGTAATGTCTCTGTGCAACATGATAACGCAACCCTGTTTGACACAAATGAACAGGGTAACTGCGGACCATAATGCTTCTAAATCTGTCGATAGATGTATTTAGTTAAAAGAAATGTAGGAGAATGTAACGGTTTGTCTATTTATTATAAATATCACGGCATTTTCATGTTGTTCTTCATGTTGATTAGGTTTAACCCAAGTGAGTAATGTCAGGTACTCAAAAGAGAACAATGTATACAACAACAGAACCAACAGTCAAACTAACGAGTATAAAACACGTCCAGCTTCTTATCGCACAAAGAAATGGAATATTTTTCGATAAGATCACTGTTGATATGAGGGGATATTTGTTTTAGTGTTGAAATCATACATGACTTGCATAACGACCAACATAAAACGTCAAAATAGAAATAAAGGTGGTATTATGGTGGGGTTAGCATTGGAGATTTTTTTCCTTTGCATAACTACGATGCTCCAGTTTTTTTTTTTCCTTCCATTTTTTTCTACTTTTTCCCTGGAGACTGAGTATAAATATATCGTCAAACCAGCTGACAGTAAGAACGCAGGGCTAATAAAAACCCTTAAACAGTAATGGTCAGATTTAGTGAGTAAAGAGGCACTGTAAATATGTTACACTTATATATATATATATGTGTGTGTGTGTGTGTGTGTGTGTGTGTGTGTGTGTGTGTGTGTGTGTGTGTGTGTGTGTGTGTGTGTGTGTGTGTGTGTGTGTGTGTGTGTGTGTGTGTGTGTGTGCGTGTGTGTGGGTGTGTGTGTGTGAGAGGGTGTGTGTGTGTGTGTGTGTGTGTGTGTGTGTGTGTCGCTGCATAAAATAAGCTATGCACATAGCTTGAATTTATGCATACTTAATATAAGAATATAAAACAATAGATGGACATGGAATAAGGCCATCATATAAGATCACTGGGTTATTTTGCTCTTAGATTTATTATTGATAAAATAAAAACTTTGTAACATGAAATACATCATATAACTACAATACAAACACAATCATACGATAAGATAACCATATAATATAACCATATATCCAGATCACTCTGACCGTAGTCAGTTACATTGGTTTGACATACTGAATATACATATTCATTACAACTGTAAAATCAATCTATAAATTATATAGAAATAACAGTTGGTATCCAATTATACTACATATATTAAAAATACCCACCCCTTCAGTGTGAAGAGGGTTTTCTCGGCACTAAGTCCGGCAAGCTCTCAGACCGACTCGTTCATAACACACTATAAATAAAACAATTCACACGTTAAAACCTATGCTCCTTCCGACTCCCTGTCTACTAAATCGACCACGCCCGAAATTTGAATGAACACATTTCCAAAATATCAAGTTTACTATTAAACAAAAATATGCCTTTAATCAAATATATTATTAAATAGATACCTGATTAGATTACGCTAATATTCTACACATAGTACTTACGTTTACAATTTTTTAGGCTCTAGTGCCGCTACCTCTCATGGTCGCTAGGCTGGCTATTATCATAATTCGATGTTGAAGCTCTGGGCTCTCTACTAAAGTGAGGCCAGGTAAAACTTCCCTACATTCAACACTTAATTACTACACATAGACAATACTTACTGGACAAACAGGTTTTCTGCTCATTACATCACATCCGCTCAGTATCTCACTCGCATTCTCACGTGCTGTTTCCGCGCGCGCGCTAAAAGTTTTGCCGCAATGTGCCACGTCCAATATTTACGGTAGGCTGATTTCTGTTACATACGAACGCATATAGCTAAAATTCTACGAATATGTTACCTTATGTTGTTTCCACCTGCAGGACCTACTGTCCTCTATAGGCAGCTCAGAATTGTTCGTAAACACCCCATAATGAAATGCCGTCATTCCGGTATCTGGTCCATAGCTTGCTGTGAAGTCAAACCCTAGAGGGTGGTTTTCCCGGAGCTTGTCAATTCTGTTCTTGAAAAGGTTGGTTGTCCTGGCTGAGACTACTTGTTCAGGAAGACTGTTCCATGTATCTACTATTCTGCGTGCAAAGTTGTATTTCCTGAAGTTTCACTAATTTTAACGAGTTTCCTCTTGTGCTGCTGGACATGTTTAATTTCAACAAATCAGAAGTAACTTTCTGATCATAAATTCATTTCAAAATTTTTAAGACTTAAAAGCAATATTGCCAAATAATGACACTTCTACAGTCGAAACAAAAATTAGACAAAAAAACTTGTTATAGATTTAAATGTTTCTTCCAACCTAAAATTTACCATGTTTCGAGACTGGGAAAAAACTTCGTATCACCACGGACTTAAATATAGACAAGTCCGTGGTATCACATTATTCATAATTAACTTTATAGCGCATGCGTTACAATATCTGTGAGCGGTTGGCCAGTATGATTCACTCTTAAGTGACAGCCAGCAATATTGACATAACATCGACAGATGTCTTTTAACGACTTATTTATAGAAGCAGGCCATACCTGTGTTTATAAGATAAACTACCCACGATCCCTATATATGTATTATAGTGACCATATATGGACCGGGGGTCGGGGTTTCGTACCTTTAACCATAATCCGGTCGTGAGTAGCATTGATGTTAGTAGTGAGTCTTTAATGACTAAAAAGAGCGTGACCAGTTTTACAGGAATTCCCGACCCACGGACCATATATATGTATTATAGTGACCATATATGGACCGGGGGTCGGGGTTTCGTGACAGTGATTTTAAGAGTTGGTCCTTAACGTCTGACCAGAGCGTGACCAGTTCTACAATTTCTTATCTCACCTTCTAGTAATACATTAAACGTATAACCACCTCCAATAATCTTTATCGGAAAGGCTATATCTGAGGTGTTGAAGATGTGCTTGGAGAACGTAACAGAATTATTCAAATATTTCAAACAGATTTAAGAAAGATGCGTTCAATATTAAACCTTACAATTTCATTTCATTTATATAACGAAATTTCATCGAGTGAAAAATTAAATTATTCCATTGGCTGAAAAATTTGAACGTCGGGTTTGATGACGTAATGTATACGAAACAACTTGCACTGTCGTCTGCAAACCTAACAAGAAAGATGGCGTTCTTTGGACTTACAATCATTCTTATGCGGAGTAAGCAACTCGGAGATGGTCGACATTTTCACCGAAGACTGTTGTGTCCAAAGAGGCCGATGACATAAATAGGTCGTGTCGATATAAGTATGAATTGGTTTCATTTGACTGGAAGTCGTGCAAACTGAATATATATATATGTGAATGTAAAAAATGCATTTCAATTTTGTGAGTAGTATTTGTTCCGAAAAGAAAGGAACAAATTTTAAATTCAAAATGATATTGCCGAATTATTCCTATTTGATTAAGAAAACTGTTGATGATATACAAGGCTAGTCATTAAAGCTCCAGAGCAGTTAGTAATGATAGTTGAATAAGAGGAGAATATTACATCTATACTATTTGTACCATAAGTGAACTATGATAAACCCTCCATTAAGTCAGGTTTGTTTGTTTGCTGGGTTTATCGTGGTAGTTTCCTCGCTGAACAACAAACGGGAGGCCCGCCGCATGCTGTCTAGAGCAATAAAGTAAAATTTTTTCCTAAGAATATAACTTATGAGAAACACAAACTGCCATGGGTAGGGAGCGTCGAATAACGTAACTGTAACCTTGGCTCTCATCGCCTGAGCTAGTCCGAAGATTCTGAATATCTATCCGCGATTTCCTTGTTGTCTGAGCTAGTCCGAAGATTCTGTTTATCTATCCGCGATTTCCTTGTTGTCTGAGCTAGTCCGAAGATTCTGTTTATCTATCAGCGATTTCCTTGTTGTCTGAGCTAGTCCGAAGATTCTGTTTATCTATCCGCGATTTCCTTGTTGTCTGAGCTAGTCCGAAGATTATGTTTATCTATCAGCGATTTCCTTGTTGTCTGAGCTAGTCCGAAGATTATGTTTATCTATCAGCGATTTCCTTGTTGCCTGAGCTAGTCCGAAGATTCTGAATATCTATCAGCGATTTCCTGATGGCTTTGTCGCGAGAGATAAGGCAAGAAGATAGATATTGAGAGCCTTTCCGTCTACGCTTGAGCTATCGTGGTCCTTACTCATGGTGTCAGAAGGGCGACAAAAGTCAGTTGAGACACGACAATTATTTATAACATAGACACATATGAATATCCCTACAATAATTGAGTTATTGACACAGAAACGTTTCGGGACAGGTATGGATAAATTTGCCCTTATTCTGTTTACCGTGTCCACACAGATTTTGTAGACAGGGACTGCCCAATCACTGAGATGTCTGAAATAAGATATCTTCGTCTCTATGATTGCACAAAACACACACAAATTCATAGCAGTTTTAATACAAACTAGAAATTGTATGCAGTAATGCCAAATAATGAATTAAAATGCAACATTACAGTTGTTTCGTCAAAGTACTCATCAGGAATGTTTAGGCTTAAATTTTAAAAACTTTGAGGCGACTGAGGAAAATTCAAAGTTTTAATCGTGGCTTTTAAATTATCTTTTTTTCCGAAGGTTTTTTTTTTTTTTTTTTTTGTATTTTATGTCCCGTATTGAGGTTCTTTGTAAGTAGGGACTGTTCAATCACTTAGATAACCGAGATTGTGTAATTGTCAATTTTCTTAAGGATATTTCTTAAGTGCAACGACATATATGAGTACACTTTATATATTTTTGAAACCAGTTTATTGCGCTTAACTTCGCAGATGTGACAGTATAATGTAGCTTGTGCAATGATTCGACTCCAGTTAAACAATCCGTTATAAAAATATTATACAGATGTTAATGAAACTTACACACAACAAAATGTTTAGATATCTGGGGCTTCTCTGAAAAAAAAAGTTACAAATAAATGTGTTCATTTCATTTTACTAACAAATAATTGTTTTTTTTCTCTCATTTGACAGAAGTTTACATTTTGTAGAGATAGAAAAATAAAGCTTGGTTTGTATTGAAATACATTGCATTGTGAGAGAAGGGAGCTAACTCCGAGAGTCATATTCCTATACACACTATAACCAATTGCTAAACCGGTGACATTCGTTATTTGCCTTAAATTGTTTATATATTTGTGTTTGTCGCAATAATAAATCATATGAGCTACTTACTGTACAGTCTTGTACGTAAGCATGAGACTTTAATGAGCATGAGCATGTTATTGTGGCACGTGCACGGACATTTAGGAGACTTCAGTGTTAACGTTCATGTGAAATTTTGACCGAACGTTAGAGAGAGAGAGAGAGAGAGAGAGAGAGAGAGAGAGAGAGAGAGAGAGAGAGAGAGAGAGAGAGAGAGAGAGAGAGAGAGAGAGAGAGAGAGAGAGAGAGAGAGAGAGAGAGAGAGAGAGAGAGAGAGAGAGAGAGAGAGAGAGAGAGAGAGAGAGAGAGAGAGACAGAGAGAGGAGCAGAGAGAGAGAGAGAGAGAGAGAGAGAGAGAGAGAGAGAGAGAGAGAGAGAGAGAGAGAGAGAGAGAGAGAGAGAGAGAGAGAGAGAGAGAGTTAAAAATGAACGAATGAATATAAAACAAAAACATGTCAGGTAATTTTTCTGGCTTGTAACAGTTTCTCAGATCCCCTAACATTATCTTTTTCTTTCCTTCTTTCTTTCTTTCTTTCTTTCTTTCTTTATTGGAGGTCTATACGATGAACACACTGTGGTAAATTGTCTTTTGTCACGGATTTTTGAACGCAGATGATGAACACTGTAGCATGTTTATTAACACCAATATATTGGTATTAATAGATTACCTGTGTGTATACATGCTACATAAGCGCTGTTGGAAGGGCACACTGTTTTTTTGACAATCAGGACATGTTCATAATAAAGATTTCTTCGTTTGCTGTTTATTTGAAAAAAAAGTGACGCCAAGAATTTAATATCCCTAGTATTTTAACTAATCGTTTATAAATTGTAGGAAAACATTTTAAGTCAACCTCTAAATTTGAGAATTAACACGATGACGTCATTGATCACATATTATCTCCATCAGGTGTATATTTAGTTTGAACATAAGCAAAATGCTCTTATATCTTAGTACATGTCTCTAGTCTACACATATAAATCTCTGATGCTTCGATCTGCTTTTTCCAAGAGAAATATAATTCGTGTATTTTCCATTGTACAGTTACTTAATTAAAGAATTCAAATACCACAAAAAAACATAATTAACTTTTTCGATGTTGAATAATTTTATCTCGACTGTGCATGCGGTCTAGAAAAAGATTTGTCATCGTATCGATAAACTGACGGAAGAATGCTCCTATCAGTGAAGTTTAAACAAATGTTCTAAAAATAAACTTTTATCGATTTGGGAAATTCCCTTGCCTCGTTTTGACATTGCCGAGGTTCCCCAAATGTCAATTGGACGAGGACATCCCCATTCGTGACGTAATATACATAACTGGGGTATACCCTCTGCAGAGATTTCGAGCCGAGTAGCAAATATGCGGTTCTGTTCTTCGTGCTTCTGAGTGGCTGCGTTGGACTCAACGCCAGGCAGTATATGGGAGAGAAAACAGGCAGAGGGGAGATCGGTTTACATGGTGCAGCTTCTGATTGGCTAGCCGTATGGCACATATCACACTCAAGTTAATTTGGTACCGGCTCGGTGAGACTTTCGACAAAATGGCTGCCGCAAGCGAAAACATCACGGCCTGGCTTGACTGGGATGACCACCTTCTGGATTTTTTGTTGATCGGATGGATAGGATGGGCAGCCCTAGTTGTTATGGTGGTCAATTCTGTACTGACCTTTTTCGGTCCCCTCCAGCCTCGTGGAGACTTTGTTATACGGACCAAGGAGGGGGCGACTGGGGCGAAAGTAGTAAGTGGAACCGGAGGTGCGGAATCGTGTCAGTGGTTGAACTCGGCACTCAACTGGTTCTATCTTCATTACGAGAAATTTCCGGAATTTGTTGATGTGTGGGTAAAGGCACTCAACGAGCAGAGTGTGAAGTTAGGGGTAAGTTTTCGCGTGCATTTTTAAGATAAAAATAATAATGATAAAAAACAATCGTCACCTGTCATTAAATTTCGCACGTGCAGTAGTGGCACAGTAAGAAAATGCAGACGTGACATCATTGCATATCTAAGTGACAAGATAATATTGAAGTAAATGAACTAACCATCATATCTTATCACTAGCATGCCCTGAAAACAGGTGTATATCATCTGAAGATTTATCCGACAGGGTCAGCTCTCATAAGTGGTCCTTCACCTGACGTGATTATAAGCATCCTAATCTAATGGAGTGGATCAGGGTTAGAATCCAGTTCTCATATACTGACCATTTGTTTGGGGGTAGAATCCAGGACCTATAAACTGACCAATTGTTTGGGGTAGGATTTAGGTCCTATAAACTGACCATTTATTTGGGGTAGAATTCAGGACTGACCAATTGTTTGGGTAAGATCCAGGTCTGACATACTGACCATTTGCTGGAGAATCCAGGTCTCATGTACTGACCAATTCTTTCTTTTTTACTTGGTTCCACAAGATGGAAATACTACTTGAATATCTATTAACATACCAGAAAAAAGTTGTGTTTTTCTTGGAAGTAGTTTTATCTAAAAATAGATTTTATTACCGTCATACATATTGATAATAGTATGTGCTGTAGTTGTTGGCTATTGACATACTCGAAAAGTAACATCTGGCAAGATGGTAAGATAGCTCTAGACTGTTCAGGACGATTTCTCTCTACCTCAATGATCATAATGCACTTAACACTAGTTATAAGTAAACCAGAGGTAGCCTGATCCTTAGCAGACGCTTATGAATAGCTATCTTGCATGTCCCTGGCATATGGAGTTTATTTCAGAAGTTAAATAATTTGATACGTCACATTTCAGTTTTAAGGAAAGTGACGTAACCAGAGTATTTGATGAGTGTAATTATTTCTATGTAACATAGTCATAAATTTCTATTTTTCACAGAAAAATAGGCAACAATTGTTAATTCAATATTATATACATCACAAAGGTGTGACTTATTTATGACGTCATGGTAGTATCATTATGCATATGTCTGATGATGATATGACGTGGCAGTTTGTCATTTCACAATGAACAGATCATGTATGTGATAAATGTAAAACTTGACAAAATTTAAGGTATACACAAGTATGGGCCGTTAGGTGAGAAAAAAGCATATATCTTGTTGAATTTTTGGCACAAGGAGTGATAGAGTGATAGAGAGAGAGACATAATGAAGTATTTAAGTTAAGTAATAGGAAATTGGGGCTAACATTAAAAATGATGTCAATGGAAAAAAACTAGGATTATAGAAATATCATGTAGTATGTAAAAAGCTTGGTGATAATGTCTGCTGTATTTAACTAAGAGGAGACTACTTGTAGCCCCTGTTGACTTCCAAAATACTATCATCATATCAAAATATATCTAGTGTACAATCCCATTCCTTTATTGTGTCCTTAACATGCTCCTTTGCTGAAACATGCTTCGTGTTAGACTAGGGCTACAATTAGACAATGGGGTCATTTTCAAAATTATTGTTTAAAAAACAGGTCAAATGTATAGATGGATCCACTCAACTTCATTTCAGTATCCCACTCACTCCCATAACTTCATAATTTTTCCTCTCTAATCATTTTCCTGTTTTTTCTCGTCTGCTGAAAGTGAAAGGCTATGATACGGGACATAAAACCCACTAAATAAATAAATAGTGTAACCACTGTACGTTTTCTCGAATATCTTATGTGAAAGGGACATCAGAGATGTATGGGACTGTAGTGTACTGTTTTCTGCTTCATGATCGAAGGTGACGACTACAATTGGACCCCTTATAGAATCAATGTTCTGTGTTTTCTAACAAGGGAACACGGAAGAGACCAAAATATGATGTATTTGATGTGCAACACTTTAATTCGCTTTAATTTTTCTTTATTTCCTGTCTGTTCTTGTTTCTTTCCCTCTCTTGCTGTCCATCTTGACACCCAACCTCATACGTCACTATGGTTGTTGTGAGGATATTAAATCCTGTACATTGTTACCCTAATATAAAGTATGAGGTCACCTGCCCAACAACATGGATGACCGGCTGACCATAAGAGAAGTGACTGATATTTGTAACTTATTTCATCATTGTCATAAAGTGAATTTATAGTTTTAGAAAAAAAAAGGAATACGAAAAAATGAGAAAAAAACCTTAGCTATTAAATGCCAAGGCATGGTTCTATAACAATCACCTCTGCCAGTTAGACAGATAGTTTCTGAAGGATTGTGCAAAAGCACTGACTAATAAATGTACATGGGTAAATTTTAAGGAAACAAAGCAAAAGTTCTTCCTTGTTTAATAGGAAATATTTATATCATAGATAATTGTTAAATGTTGTGCTTAAAATGATTGTTTGATTAATTACAAATGTTTTGTATCCTATTTTTTCTCCTTAATGTTTTTTTTAATAAAAAGAAATTAATAATTCATAACTTAATTCAATTTCAATTTAAATTGTATCTAACGCAGGGATGGTGATCATGATGGTTGAAAAGCATAGAAAAAACAAACAAAATTATTTAAAATGACAAAGAAAATCTTTGATATAGAACATAACGGAAAAGTTAGTCGTGAACAGAAAACCTTGAATTGACTTAAGGAATTTGATATCCAGATTTTGAAAAGTATCTAATGATCTACATAGGGATGACTGGATGTCTTAGTGAGCAGGCTGGAATAAAAAGGGCCAGATAAGGGAGTGTTATGTGTTAACCCTTTATGAAGAAGGGTTTGTTTACAAATGTGATAAAATTGTGGTATCAATTGGCCCTGAAGAACCAAGGTGTTGGTAACATGATCCACATGTGGGAGGCCAGCCCCACTGCATGCTGTCATGCATGAAAGTGATAGGTTATTAGGGGCTAAGTGTTTCTATAATGGACTGTGATCTCAGCTTAGTGAGAAAACAAACCAACCTAACCCTGTAGGGGTCAAAGTTCAAGGGTCATGCATATAAATACCATAGCGGAGAATTCTTCTGATTTTTTTTTTGCTTTACATCTTATTAACAGCCAGGGTCATTTAAGGTAATGTTAGTGTCAGGTGTATGATGGAGGAAAGTTTTGAGTTCCTAGAGAAAAAATCACCCTCTTGTGGCCAATACCGAGTGATCATCACTTCCCCTTGTAGGTCCCGAACCCCCAATCCAGAGATGGAGGACTAGTGATAAAGTCGTTAAGATATGCCTTAAACTCTTTACCACTCAGTTTTATGGGTAAATAAACTGACATTCTTAAAGGGATTAGGGCTGAGATCCTCACTTGAGAATTGTACTGTATTACCTAGTTGGATTTTCTACTGACTGTACAATAATAACGTCTCATATCTTCTCAGGACAGAAACCCTGTATCTTGGGCAAGGAAATAATTAGAGTTGAAAATTAATCTGGTACATTAAAGCAATTAACATACAGATTTAAGTTGTAGGAAATAACCTAACCTATTCTGATTATATACACAGTAATTCATTGAATGTCGGGTAATAGTCTTTGACACCGGCAAGATTGAAATCTTATCTCTATTCACGGACTTCAAACAGAAATCCTTTTGTCACTTCAAATACACATAATTTACGGATTATTAAACATATACATTGAATTAGTATTGTATAGTGGAGACTTATGTATTTAGGATCTATTTGTAGCAATGTGACATAGAAGACTAATAAGAATACTGTTTATTTTGCAAGCAGGCCATGCTGGGTAATAAGCCCATCCACTTCTATTTTTTTAATTTTTGGTAGAATTCACAACAGATGCAAAATTTTTGTCTTGTAATAGGCCTAACCCCAGACTTTGAGTCACAGGACCAGGGCCCCTTAGGTTACATATATTGCAAGATAAGGATTTTGTTTGTTCGGTTTATTCTGCTCATGAACAGCCAGGTTCAATTTAGATGGGTGTCTCTTTGTAGTAGCTAGTGACTGTCTCACTGAACAACATACAGAAGGCCCGTCACTTTCTGTCCAGCTGGAGTAAAGTGTCTTGCCTAAGGACACCATGACCTTACAGACCAGGCCCCAATTGTATAAAACATCTCAACTTGAGATTTCCTCAAGTCGAGATTTTCCTCAGCTGATATTTCCTCAAAAACGGCTTGTATAAAATTTTCTCAAGGAACAGGAGGAAGTCATCGGCTAGCATGTCCTGAAATTCCATGAGAAATTTTCATACAAGATATTTTCAAGGAGATATTAGCTGAGGAAAATCTCAGCTTTCTGAGAAACACAAACTACTACAGGTAGAAAATTCTCGTCAAAGCGGATACCTGGAGTTAAGATCTATAATATATATATATTGATAGCTTTACCATATATGGTAATGTTATCCTTTTAAGGATGTCTAGTACTGTTCCAGTCGTTGCGTTCACAAGATTTTAAAACAGAATATTTGTCTGTGTTCATTTATACGTGAGTTAACATAGAGAGCATAATAAATCAATGATATGGTTAATGGTGTGATATTAGGAAACAGAATCGCTCTGGTTTTGGTCTTTGAAGAGAAAGTTATATAGGATCATTGACAGCTGATCATTGCCTAGATTTGAAACAAAAAATGCCACGTTGCTCAGGGCTAGATCGCCTAGATTAGTGAGGAGGTTGATCAGGACTAAAATCCCTAGATTTGAAAGGATAGTTACATTGATCAAAGCCAGAGTTTCCCATATTCAACGGAAAGTTAAGTTGATCAGGGCCTTATCACTGCAATTTGAAAGGAAAGTTAAGTAGATCAGAGGGAAATCGACTAGAATATGATTTGACAGGGAAATAACTGATCAGGGTTAATCGCCTAGATTTAAAGGTCATAGGTATGAGATGTATATGTTACAGAAATGGAACAAGTGTCGATGGTTGACAAGGTGATATACGCAGCTGTTGCTCGCAGTGTGTTATTGTCGTCATCGTAGGACTATAGACATGGTACAATGCGACATCTGAACAAATAGTGGACTGACATGCAGGATTGGAAAGGTTTCTATTAGCGAAGCTTTCTATCACAGTTTTTATACCCACCAGTAACACTACTTGAAAATTCAATGTTATTGTTTCTGGTGGACATGTAAATGTCTGTTGATGGAAGATTTCATTTATCTCTAGTCTTTTCACAATCACAACACACAATATAAAAATTGATATATACGCAATGTGTCGTTTGATACTTACTCTACCTGTGGCTGAGAACGTGGACCATCCTCATGTTGTTGTAGTGATTATGTCAGTAGGCAAGATTCTTTACCCTATTTGCTGAATTGATAGCATGTGATGGGCCTCTTTCATGTTGTTCAGTAATGAAGAAACCATCTTTTTCAGGGAGACCTTATCCCAAAATGACTGTGTAGTCCTCACAGTGATAAAATCTCTGCAACCTAACATCTTTTTTCATCTGATCCACTGTAACTTCATTCCTACTGTCACTGAATTCCATCTTCCTCTCCTTGGTAGCATTATACCAGTAAAAATATAATATAAAATGACTGTGATTTTTAGGTCTGGTGATTCATACCAGATAATATCCATTTGTCTTTGTTTTTTTGGCAATAAAATTTTTTTAAACATTCAAACAAACAATCTACAGAATACTTAACATGAAGGTATTTTAATGTTTACTGTATATTTGTAAGGACACAGGATCTAAACGTACAATTGACAAATAGCCTATAATAGTACCGTATTTCTCCGCCAATAAGCCCGGGGGGCCTGTGCATGAAATTGAGTCAAGAGTAGGGGGAGGGCTTATTGCCGGATAAGAGCCTATACCTGACTGATATCCTCGGTTGCCATCTTGGATTTTTCACTACTGTTATCGATGAAAAAATCTATTCAGGCGAACGAAGACTGGTTACTGGATAATTAAAATAAGAACAAGAAGAAATATATATATTAACAGGTTTGTATTAATTCCATATCAAGTAAAACAAACAAATACAACAAAATCACCATAGCACTGTCAATGAGTCACACACGTGTCCATTAGGCTAATAAAAGTAATTGTTAAGATCTGATACCAACTCTAGTGATTTTTTTGCCCTGTTTTATAGCCAAAGACTGTAGGCTGTTTTCTTAGCTTAGCTTACAACTGCAATAGTTTCCCCAACATAAGAAAAAACAAAAAAAAATAGAAAAAAAAAGAATACCAGCCCGTTTTAAGAAAATAATTCCCAAATCTATACAGGTTCAGTCTGCTACGAAAATCAGGAAGAACAAAAATTATGAAAGACATTTTGTTTGATCAATTTTTGTTGTCCTGGAATAAGCTGGTCCAGGCTTTCAGTTGGAATTGGTACAGTGGTTAATAAGTAGTCCTCTGGGGTTATAGCAGGATAAATTTGTGGGTTAGCTTAAAAATTAAATGAAATCAGCAAGCATCGTTATATGTAGTGATGTTGTTGGTTTTTACCATTTTTTAGGTTAATCATCAAATTTATGAAGGTATGGTGTGGTAAGTGATGTTGGAGGCTTTGTAATGCTGTGATACAGATTGGCTGAACAGCTTATAGATGGATTAAAAATAGGATCATTATACTATAAAAATGTTAGGATAATTTCCTTTAAAATATTGTGCCTCTTTCTAATGTGTAAACATTGCTGTTCCATTTCAGAATTTCTAATCCATGTTAATGATATCCAATTTCAATTTCGTAAGCTATAATTAACCCCGAGCTTTAAACAGCGCAAGTGTAAAAATACACAACAGTTATGAGTGATGAACATCTGTATATGATTAATAAGTTAATAATTTTGATACAAAAAGTGGTGAAACTTTACGAAACATCGGCTCAAGAACTGCCTATATAACTTGTACTATATCTGTGCGCTTGTTCTTTAATGTTATGCACTGTTCATACGTTGTCGAAACATCAAACATCCCGACCAGATGTTACAAACAGATTAGGCAGTTGGTGATTGCATGACACCGGAAAATTTTTATCAGAAAAATATGATTGGGAAAATAATGTGTGAAGTTCTGTTTTGTAGTGAGATAGATAACTGTGACGATATGTGTTGTGTCAGTAAATTTACTGGTAAAGATAACTGAGGTTCTGTGTTGTGTCAGTAAATTTACTGGTAAAGATAATTGTGAGGTTCTGTGTCAGTAAATTTACTGGTAAAGATAACTGAGGTTCTGTGTCTGTGTGGGGTTCTGTGTTGTGTCAGTAAATTTACTGGTAAAGATAACTGTGAGGTTCTGTGTCAGTAAATTTACTGGTAAAGATAACTGTGAGGTTCTGTGTTGTGTCAGTAAATTTACTGGTAAAGATAACTGTGAGGTTCTGTGTTGTGTCAGTAAATTTACTGGTAAAGATAACTGTGAGGTTCTGTGTCAGTAAATTTACTGGTAAAGATAACTGTGAGGTTCTGTGTCAGTAAATTTACTGGTAAAGATAATTGTGAGGTTCTGTGTCAGTAAATTTACTGGTAAAGATAACTGAGGTTCTGTGTTGTGTCAGTAAATTTACTGGTAAAGATAACTGTGGGGTTCTGTGTCAGTAAATTTACTGGTAAAGATAACTGTTTCTGTGTCATTTTTAAAGATAACTGTGAGGTTCTGTTTAAGTAAATTTACTAGTAAAGATAACTGTGAGGTTCTGTGTTGTATCAGTAAATTTACTGGTAAAGATAACTGTGAGGTTCTGTGTTGTGTCAGTAAATTTACTGGTAAAGATAACTGTGAGGTTCTGTGTCAGTAAATTTACTGGTAAAGATAACTGTGAGGTTCTGTGTTGTGTCAGTAAATTTACTGGTAAAGATAACTGTGAGGTTCTGTGTCAGTAAATAAAAGATTTACTGTGTTGTGTCAGTAAAAGATAACTGTGAGGTTCTGTGTTGTGTCAGTAAATTTACTGGTAAAGATAACTGTGAGGTTCTGTGTCAGTAAATTTACTGGTAAAGATAACTGTGAGGTTCTGTGTCAGTAAATTTACTGGTAAAGATAACTGTGAGGTTCTGTGTCAGTAAATTTACTGGTAAAGATAACTGTGAGGTTCTGTGTCAGTAAATTTACTGGTAAAGATAACTGTGAGGTTCTGTGTCAGTAAATTTACTGGTAAAGATAACTGTGAGGTTCTGTGTCAGTAAATTTACTGGTAAAGACAACTGTGAGGTTCTGTGTCAGTAAATTTACTGGTAAATATAACTGTGAGGTTCTGTGTTGTGTCAGTAAATTTACTGGTAAAGTTAACTGTGGGGTTCTGTGTTGTGTCAGTAAATTTACTAGTAAATTAATATGTTGTTGTTATTGACAACAGTTGTTTATTATATCAGGGTAATATTTCCTTGTTGCAAATTGAATTTGACTTCATGTAATTGTTTTCATAGGGCTATTTCATGTCATCTTTTTTGTATTTTTATCTAACAATTAAATTTCATACATTGTTATCAACATTTCCCTGTTGGCAATTGTTTTATCTTTTATCAGTTCTTTCCACTTTCTTCTGTGAATATAAATTTCATACTGAGTAGGAAAACAGCTGATTACACATTTAAATTTTAATGGTTCAAACATTGATAAAGTGAGCAATTTGATTATAATTAAACCACATGTTTTAACTTCCTCAGAATATAGATATGTTCATACTTATATCACACAGTAGCAAGAAATATCGAGGAGCAATATTTTGGAATCTTTATTAATTTTTTCGGCTGAAGATTTAAAAATTAATCAGAATGTATTGTGATCATTCTACAATAAGTCTATACATCTGTAAAGTCCAGCATACCCATGCCTACTGTTTATTTGTATTGTTTTAAATAAAGCCTATTTCAATGTCCTATATTAAGCCCACCCAATAATTTATAGTTCGGTAATTCAGGATTAAAAGACATGTATAGAAATTTCGGCATCAGACAACAGTTGGTTCGAGGGTTCAACATAACACATGTTGACAGAGAAACCAGTCTTCAAATGTTTTGTTTTACCTTCGACCGTTGATATCGAAGAAAACAAATCATTATAAATAAATGTAAATGATAAAATAACATTATTTCAACAATTTTGATACTGAAATAAATTTTAAACAAAAGCAGGGATTTGTAATATTGCTAAATAACGGAAATTGTCGAGTAACAAGCAGGAAGTACTGAAAAAAAATTAGCTGTGATGTAAGCGGTCAACATGGAGATTTTGAATGATAACCATGGACACAGACCCTTATGCCTGCAGTATATGCCAGGGCTTTTTTTAGGTGATTTTTTATTCGGCTGATAATGGGCCTTATTCTCAGTTGAAATTATTTTATCAATTAAAGCCTGGTTCCCAAATTTGAAAGTTACCTCAGAAAGTTTCTGAGACAATTTTTATTCCAAAATGAGGTGAAAATACAATTCCCCAAACCAGTGAAAAAATAAGCCCTGTAAATGTAATGTTATATGGCTTTAGATATACAGTTGGAGAGGGTTTTCATGGGTTTTGCCTGTGGCCCCATTCCTTTTGTCATCAACATCCTAAAGTATTCTGAAATGAAATATATGATTGGAAAATTATTTGTAGGCAAGATGCAAGCAATATCTCAGGCTGTTCCTGTGGCTGAGGAAGCTAGTTAAAATTATGACCATGCCAAATATTGACATTTAGCCTTAAATTATAAATGATTTTTCTGTACTTTCCATGGAAGTGGTAAATTTTGTGATATCTGTTCCTATTGAAGTCGACAGAAAACTGCTTGATTCCTGAATTTTATGTAAGTAACAGTGATGTATCTCGAATAGCATTGTAAAAGTTCACTTCAATGCTAAGTTCATGCTGAAAATTTTGTGCAAAGATATAATTGTGCTAGGGTTGTAATTATTGTGAATGTGCATTGTGCTAATTGGACAAAATGTGATAGTATGTTAAAATTTGATTGCACAAAATAAAGTGTGGGAACCAATGCAGCAAGTAGTTTTTGAAAACTCGCTCTTTTAAAATTCGAAAAGATGATCGCATTATATAACTTTGGTATTTAATTTTTACTTCACCGTATCAAAATTTATCAGATAATCAACAGCAGAGTGATCAAAGTTACGCTTTAATCCTTTCATCCATCAGTCACGGGCTCTTTGTCTGTCCTTGTAATTAGGAAGAAATTGAATATTAAAATTCAAAACTGTCATTATTTCTGTGAAAATATCCTGCAGCATTTTTTTTTCAAAACCCTGAATTTTCTTCCTGCCTGTGTGCCAATATAATAATGTTTTCAACAGAAATGGGGATGATGTTTTTGAATTAATATTGAGAAAATAACTTTCCAGTTGCAGGGAAATAGACTTTTTCAGCTTCGTAAGTTAAGCTTCACAATTACCACAGTCTTTGGTTAAGGTATATATCTCTTTGTCCGTTTATCACTGTATCTAAAACAGTGAATAATTGAAAATCAAAAAAGTTAAATGTTTCTATGAAAACATGTACTTATGTAGGTAAATGTGTGCTGTGAATCTAGCGGGGTGTTGAGTGCCCGTTATGAGTGACGATATCATCAGTGTTGATTTCTCAGCAGGTTCTCAAGCTGTGAGAGAAGAAGTCAGCTGTTTTGTTTCAACTGTCATCCTTTCACTATAAAATACTTAATTTAAAGACTTAAAGTATACATCTTCCCGTGCAAAAGTGCACAGTGATAAAATTTGCTGGTCTTCTAATTTGTGGTTTATAGAGCACGGTAACCAAATATCAAAACCTGTAGCGATTTGTTGTACATCTGGAGGAAACCAATTTGAAACTAAAATTGTGGATCAAAAAACAAGAAAATTGCGTAAAAATCAAATCATAAATTTTAATTATTTTCCATGAAATATTTCATTATCTTGATTTATTCTGATATTTTTAAAGTTAGAAACAGCGACCTATATTTCATATTTTTCATATCTCTGTCATAAGATATATACAAATTTATAAAGAAATATGCCCAAGATGCTTATAGCTTTTGATGGTTAGAGTATCTGTTTGTAAGAATAAATGGTCCTGGTTGTTGCTTTTAATAATAATTGTTTTTTTATTTTTTTTTCTTCGAATTCTATAACATTTCTCAAAGCAACCTGGCTGAGTTTGAATGTTCTTCCTCGAAGTGCGGTTATATCTGATAATTTCCTGTAAAGTTTTTACTGTTTTCGGAATCATTCTTGTCCTTGGAGATTTTGTTTAGGGACTTAATATTGAAATCAATATCACTGCCTGGGAATGAAATGGATTACAGGTATAACTGAAATCAAAACCAGTTTTAGTTCTGCTGATAATGAAAATAAAAATTTTGAAATTTCCATTGTGATTAAGAAATGTGTTTGACAGATGAAATCAATGTGATTCAGTGTTGTACTAGTTAGCTTTGCGCCATTGATAAGTAGAGCTGTCACTTTCAGAAGTTGTCCCCACCCCAAACAAGATTTACTGCATTAGACATCATAACAGTTAGAGGCTAGTGTAGTCCTAAATTAGTTGATAAGTTCAACCAAGCTGGTTGGAGAAGACATTAGGGTCTAATGCTCAACATCATATTTATCTGACAGTAAGTCAGTGTCAAGTAATAAGCCCACACTGGATAATAAGCTCACGCCCGGTAATAAGCCCATGTCTGGTAATAAGCCCATACCCGGTAATAAGCCCATGTCTGGTAATAAGCCCATACCTGGTAATAGGCCCATGTCTGGTAATAAGCCCATACCCGGTAATAAGCCCATGTCTGGTAATAAGCCCATACCTGGTAATACGCCCACACTGGATAGTAAGCTCACATCTGGCAATAAGCCCATGTCTGGTAATAAGCCCAGTCATATAGATTGCTTGTCAGTTAAGTTGCATTCAAATCCTCCGTATTAGTGTCTTCTCGTGAGCCCAACCCCCCGACACCCATTTTATGTAGGAAGTTAAGCAATAAAACATGAATGTACTAATTGTAGTTTATGTTCCTAATAGCAATTACGATGGAATTGCAGATTTATCATTTCACTGATTTTCCTGAATGTGATAATAAGCTAAAATTTGATTGCAAATTTTGTATGTTACTCAAGATGTTTGAATTACAAGGAAGACACAATCAGCAAAAAGGGTTGGAAAATATGAAATATCATCTATTCCCCAGTGTCTGCCAGCAGTACGAAAAGTGCTTCTGGCATGGAAACACATTGTGACAATTTGGCAGCTGAACTGTCGTAAAGACTCGGTCATTTGTATTCTTAGCTTGATAAGGTTGCTTGATTGTGTTAAAGATTAAAGCATCTTTTCTGTCTCTGTTTCTCTATCTCTCTTTCTTCTCTGTCTCTCTCTCTCTATATATATCCCTTTCTCTCTCTCTCTCTATATATATATATATGTATATATATATATCTCTCTCTCTCTCTATACATATCCCTGTCTCTCTCTATATATATCCTTGTCTCTCTCTATACATATCCCTGTCTCTCTCTCTATATATATCCTTGTCTCTCTCTCTATATATATATCCTTGTCTCTCTCTATATATATCCCTGTCTCTCTTTATATGTATATACACCAAACTGGTGAATCTCATTTCTCATTCAACTAAAAATCACATTTTATAATTTGTTTGTTGATAATTGTCTGTAAGGTGGATGAAAATTGTTAATACATAAGAACATGTCCTGAAATATTTGTTACTGAGGAAGTGGCCGGTGTTCCTGGACTATGATAACTACTAGACTATTCAAAAGACTGTATCTTAGGAATACTGCTTAATATGTAAATTTTCAGACATGGCCAGTGGGATTTAGTGCTGAATTCTACCTGTTTCGCCTAAATGTTGGCAGTGTTTTGGTTCTGGAGGCGTTCTAGAGAATGGTGATGGTCATAATGGCTCCCTTGATCATTCTAGTCTACATACCGTAGTTATTCTTCTTTTTTTTATCTTGGGGTGTAAATCTTCTCAGTCGGAGTACGAAGGTGGGCTTATTACAGGACTGTTGTAAACATTTTTATTGGTGTTTCTGCTGAAACTGTGATGGCTGTGGGTGTAATAGTCTTATTACCAGGGAAGGGTTTGATAAATGTTGTATAAGTATGTAGCATAAAGTCACACTCTAGTGTTGTACTCTATCTACCTAGTAAGTATGGTAGATTGCTATATATGGTTTATCTATATAATAGTTCTATCAATCATAATTGATGTTTTAACAAAAGGACAAACAATTTCCTACAATCAAAAAATTTTTTTTTTCAAAAGACCTTTGTAAACAACTAGATATCTTCCGGAAGCCTAGAAGACGAACCTCAACACAAATGAACTTAGCATGATGTTGGTTCTCTGGAAATTTCTTTATCTGGAGATTTTGTCTAATTAATTTCCTACAACTGATCTGATTATGAGCTGTCAACACTTAGATACACACAGAGAAAATGAGAAAAAATAAGTTTCTTTTAGTGTTTCTTCAGTATAAAACCACACAACTGTCATTATTAATTTAAGGAAAGAAAGGAAACTAGTCATTTGAAGTATGTCAGTGTAGAATGTAACGGTACTACTTAAAATGGCTGAAACAACAGTCAAAATTCTTGCGATTTTCTTTAAAAACAATTAAATTATATTTTAACGAATTAAAATTTCATGATTTGAATGTAATAGGACATCGAGTACAAAGTGTGTCATTTTTTTACAGATTTAATTTTCACGATTACTTCATGTATCGTAAAATAGTGAAAATGTGATCCCTGCGAAAATAAACGACTATATGGTAATTTAGGGAGGAGGCGGTGGAAATGCTGACTCAAAACATCTGAAAACATTTGTTACAAATTCTAATCAACAGCAAATGTATTTATATGGGTGGGCTTATTACTAGGCATGGGCATATTATTGGATAGATATGATAAATCTGAAAGTTATAAAATCTCTAATGGAGAAGTTATGGTAGAATAACGATATTTCTTTGGCAATTAAATGGTGAGTTTTTCCAATAAATACAAGACTGGAACAATTATGGTAGCTTGAGACAATGCCTCATCTATTGATATTAAAGCTTCAATGACGATAACACCAACAGTGACTATCAATACTTCTGTAGAAGGAAGTTTTATTGCATCAAATCTCTTTAAAGTGTCTGCCAGACAAAAAATGTCTGGCTGGAGGATTTTTAGGTGTGTTGACTTTGATCGGCGAAATGATAACCAAAGTGGAAGTGTGTTTGTATATAGGGGAGGGGCAGTGACAGGGGCAGAGGGAGGGGGAGGGGCAGTGACAGGGGCAGAGGGAGGGGAGGGGCGACAGAGGAAGGGGGAGAGGGGGAGCGACAGGGGCAGAGGGGGGGTTAGCGACAGGGGCAGAGGGAGGGGGAGGGGCAGTGACAGGGGCAGAGGGAGGGGAGGGGGGGAAGATGTTGGAGGCTATGATGATTAGGCCAGAGAGAGAATGGATGACTTGTAACACATGGTGATTCAATGAGTCAGGTTTACAACTGGAAAGAAAGAAGAAAAAGATAAAAATGGAATTGGAAGTGAGAAGGGATATAGTGTTTGAGATTGGAGAGAAGAAGATAGGTTAAAGTGATGTGGTGGACAGAAAATATAAGGTGATGAGGTGGATAGAGAATTTTAAATGGTGAGGTGGACAGAGAATTTTAAATGGTGAGGTGGATAGAGAATTTTAAATGGTGAGGTGGATAGAGAATTTTAAATGATGAGGTGGATAGAGAATTTTAAATGACGAGGTGGACAGAGAATTTTAAATGGTGAGGTGGATAGAGAATTTTAAATGGTGAGGTGGATAGAGAATTTTAAATGGTGAGGTGGATAGAGAATTTTAAATGACGAGGTGGACAGAGAATTTTAAATGACGAGGTGGACAGAGAATTTTAAATGGTGAGGTGGATAGAGAATTTTAAATGGTGAGGTGGATAGAGAATTTTAAATGACGAGGTGGACAGAGAATTTTAAATGGTGAGGTGGATAGAGAATTTTAAATGGTGAGGTGGATAGAGAATTTTAAATGGTGTGGTGGATAGAGAATTTTAAATGGTGAGGTAGACAGAGAATTTTAAATGATGAGGTGGACAGAGAATTTTAAATGATGAGGTGGACAGAGAATTTTAAATGGTGAGGTAGACAGAGAATTTTAAATGGTGAGGTGGATAGAGAATTTTAAATGGTGAGGTAGACAGAGAATTTTAAATGATGAGGTGGACAGAGAATTTTAAATGATGAGGTGGACAGAGAATTTTAAATGATGAGGTGGACAGAGAATTTTAAATGGTGAGGTGGACAGAGAATTTTAAATGGTGAGTGACAGAGAATTTTAGGGGCAGAGAATTTTAAATGGAGGGGACTTTTAAATGGTGGGTAGACAGAGGGAGTTGGAGGGGGGCTGTAGACAGAGAATTTTAAATGAGGGTGGGGAATTTTAAATGAGAGGTGGAAGAGAATTTTAAATGACAGGATGATTAGGCCAGAGAGAGAATGGATGACTTGTAACACATGGTGATTCAATGAGTCAGGTTTACAACTGGAAAGAAAGAAGAAAAAAATAAAAATGGAATTGGATTAAGAAGGGATATAGTGTTTGAGATTGGGGAGTAGAAGATAAATTAGGGTGGTGTGGTGGACAGAAAATATAAAGTGGACAGAGAATTTTAAATGTGGACAGAGAATTTTAAATGGTGAGGTGGATAGAGAATTTTGAATGGTGAGGTGGACAGAGAATTTTAAATGGTGAGGTGGATAGAGAATTTTGAATGGTGAGGTGGACAGAGAATTTTAAATGTCGAGGTGGACAGAGAATTTTAAATGGTGAGGTGGACAGAGAATTTTAAGTGATGAGGTGGACAGAAGTATTAAGATATACAAGAAAGGAAGTAGGTAGCATTATAGTAGATACGTAAGAATCAAGAACAGTAACTCTAGCAATGATTATGATATACTGTTTGACCTGTAAAGCTGATTCCTGGTAATTCACCCATCCACATCTGTTGTATTTGCTGTAGAAATGCATTTATCAATTTTTCTGATGACTTGAAAGCCTGTCTCTCTACCCAATAAATACGGTAACCAAAAAAAAAATATAGTTTTGTTCCTCAATAATATATTTATAAGATTTTTACAAACCAAGGAGATCGTTTATCTGAAGTGACAATAACTTCACTGGTTAAACTCCTAAATAGAGACTAGACATAGAGCGTTTTATAATACCTCTTGTATAAACTGAATGCTGCTTGCTAAACTGGAGGTCCAATGTTGATTGAGAAAAGTGCCATGACAGACGACATGATTTGTCCTGTAGTCATGGTCACGAGAGTGCTTGCCCATAAATCTCGTGTGCAGATCACTTCATTGTGGAATCAAATTAGGAAGTATTGATAACCTTGTTGGCAGGGGAGTCAGGAGCTGTAACTTTGTTTGGGGACGAAGTACCACAATGTTGGTAACCTTGCTGACATTTTCATTTACTTTAATGTTCATATGATGAGGTTCCTGGACGTTGTCCCAATGTAGCAATCATACCACTGACGTCCTGACAGACTTTCTGGTAGTTCTTAAGAGATGTGGTGCCAACAACATTTTTACTCTCTTTTTTTCATCAACAAATTACAATACAACATTCTATCATTGTTAGGTTGTCCAGCCATTTAATTATGATCTTAGAGGCATATACAAAATATTTGCTCATTATGTTATCAATTTCGACATTAATTCTTATTAAGATAAAAAGAATGGCTTTTTTCCTGAGGAGGAAAATTTTAGTTTAATTTAAAGGAAATTGAAACATGATTAAAATATGGACATGAAAACCTGGAAAAGTACAAGAAAAGACTGGGTGCTTTGGAATGGTAAACATCTTCTGCTTCATCAACAACACCTGTCGTGACGTTTTTGTTATGCCAAAAATTTCAATTTCTTTTTATGGAATAATTTACTGTTTAAGTTTCCTGTACTTAAATCCTGTTAACATTGGATTGTCTTTCCTTGCTTTACAGGGACCTGTGCAAGTAAAGTTTGAGCGTGTCAAGTCCGGCAGCCTGCCCCCGAAGTTCAGCGAGGTCACTTTTGAAGCTGGTCCCGAGGACAAATATGTAAGTACTTGATACTTTAGCAGTAATAAGGCGGAGTGGGTTATAACAGATTAAGTAATTTTTGGTAAATGCAATGAAGTTTCCTCATATAAAGAACCTTGACCTTCCAGGTAACAGAGTTATGCATTTAAATATGTTATAAACTTTGAAAATATTGCAGAAGCCTAGTTTGGTTTTGGTATTTGACAATCAGATACATGTGTACAGGGGGAAAAGGACCATAAACTGCCTTATACATGTAAATGGCCTTGACTTTTTACAAGGTCATAGGTCATATAGAAGTTCAAAGAACAGATATGTAAGGTCTTCAGTTTAAGTTTGTGTTGCAGGCTTTGTATAATGCATTTCACTTTGTATTTTGGTTTTGTTTTGAATTTAACATACGAAGGTCAAAGGTCAGTTTTGAGTTCTTTGGTAAAAAATTGCAAAGGTAAAAAGCTTAAAGAATAACCAAAGGACAAAGGGTCAGGGTATTTAGCTACAAGGTAACCTATGGAGCTGATGCTTGACATAAATGACCTTGACCTATTTTCATAGTCACAAGGATGTAACATTAAAACATCCAAAACAGAATACAGAATATCAATGGCATTTTTTCTCAAGTAGACTAGAAATGTTAATAATTAAGTATATACATTTACAGCCTGTATGTTTAACACTGATTTCAAGGATTCTTAAATGTAAACACTTCTTTGTTGATATCAGTATACTATTTTCAAGTAGAAACATTCTTCTTTTTTTTACTGAAAATATCCATTTAAGAATACAAGCCCTTTATGTATCTTGTTTATTTTGGTGTTATATTTATTTTTTTAATTATACAAGATATAGTTTTTTGTGTCAATCTGACCAATAGAGTTTTTGCAATCTGATAATAAGTTAATTAGGCATTTGACAATGAGGTCCAGGTAACGACTTGATGACATTTGATATTTGTGTTGATAAAGTAAAACTTAACTTCTAATCATCATTACGTTTTACCAGCTGAGTTATGATGCGACATCTTTGATGTCATAAAGAGGCTTTCCTATTAGATCATTAACCAACTTCGATCAGATTTTACACCAATATATATGAGTCATTCTCCCCTTCTGGTTTGTCAGTACAGCTTGAGTTTTATACATGATGTCAGTGTTTTTTTAACAGCCATTCATAGAGCTCTGTTATATTATAATGTTTATGCTCTCAGAAGGGAGAGAATATAATTGCTGCTTTGTCCGTCCGTCCATCCATCCGTCCATCATAGTTTTATTCGGAGCATCACTCATAAACTATAAGAGGTATTAATATAAAACTTCATAGGTAGATAGATCTAAATAAGGAGAAGTGCACTGCACCAGAACCATCACTCTTTTTTTTTTTTGCATAATTTAGGAGTTATTGCCCTTTGTTATTTTTCATATTTAAATGTTGTTGGGAGCATTACACTAAAACTATAAGAGGTATCAACATGAAACTTCCTAGGTAGATTGGTCTCAACAAGTAGGAGGGCAGTGCACAAGAATCATCAATCTCTTATTGCCCTATGTTATTTTTCTTGCCTATAAATTTTGTCCCAATCATGGAGCATAACCCATCTCTGACATGCCTTGATTTATGTCAAATGAGAATGCTTCTCAGAAACTATGTATTATTATAGACATGTTGTTACACACACTGAGTCATGCCAATCCAAATCCTGCTGCACCACATTCTGTAAAAGATTTCTCCTTATTTACATGTTTTTCCATTATCATCTCCCTGTCCAAAAATCTCTTTTTGAAATCGAAGATTTTAAAATTATTTAATGCCCATAGATTGGAATTCGGGAATTTAGATTCATGTTGTAGTGAGCTTTAATCAGAACTGGCATCAGTATTCACGGTAGTAACCAAGTTTTATTGTACATGATGGATATACATGAGTTTCACAGATTAGTGAAGTAATTTTTTGCTGATAAATCCCAGAGAACTAGATGTTCCTTGTAGCTACTTAAGTCACTAAAAAAAGATGATAAAACATTTTACAAGGTTACGACCAATTTAGCCAAATTCCATCTTCCCGGGTAATTTTTAAGTGGTTCATGATCAAAACTGTTACTAAAAATAAACATGAATGTACTTTTATATCATAAACATACATTTCAAATTTATATTTTGAAATATTAAATTTTTTTTTAGAAATGCTTTCTTGAATAACGGAATAAAAATCACGTTTTTATATGTAGTAAAAAGTGCTGATTGACAATTAACTCCAGTATAGTGCAGATTTTATTTTAAGTTGCCGTACGCTATTGTGTAAATAATAAATGTATAGTGTTTTCCGTTTTTAGAGTTTATATTAACCAGATGTGTCAGACAAATTATCCCAACACTTTCTGCAGCACAAGTCCGCTCATTTTCGTAACAGGCTTGGCTTCAAGCCTAATGGTTTACTGCCTTGTACAATGAAATTGACTCTTATAAAATATCAATACATTGTATCTGCAGAAAAGCTGCCGGCTCTTGAGTTCTGATGCCACTGGCCAATTCTACAATTGGCTGCACAAATGTTGCTGTTGTAAGTTTGTTTTTTACAATAAGAATGCCAATTGACAAAACTTTTTAAAAGTTCTTGGCAAAATAACATAAATATACTTTAAACGAAAATTGGCATTGATTTTCTGTTTTTAAAACAAGGAGTCTTGAATTTTGATTGTAGTTAATGCTGCTTGTGAGTCCTGGTCTAATAGTCAAACTTTCTTAGTTACAGCAACACAGATTCAAATTCCCTGGGATTCTTTTGAAATCCTAAATAAATGGGAAAAAACATTGAAAAATGTGTTAAACATTTTCCAATCGGTACAAAACACTGAAAAATAATCATAACCTCGCAACATCAGGCCCAAAATGTTTGAAAACACTTAGGATGTCTATATTAATTGGAATTGATACTGAAATATATCAGAAATTTTGAAGTTTTATTGCTCCTACCACTTCCTGTATGCTAATTTAGAACTGTGTAACAGATACAGAACTGTACTTTGGTATATCTGTGTTTAAAGTGTACCCTGAGAGTAATTTTATATTTAGATATAATGTTAAGAATGCCGTAAAAAAAATAATAATGAAAACCCCGTCAAAATCCGTCGCCCCAGTGTCAAGTTATTAAAGCTCAAAGTTGTCGATTTTCACCTGTCCGCCCAGACCTAATCAGCCGAATCGTCATTTCTGCGGAATCGAGGCTCTTCTACTCGTGACGTCATAATTTCAACAGAAATGGCAGTCAACATGACTGACAGTGACAACGACACCGCAACTGAGAGCGATTTGAGCATGAGTTTTGAGGAGTCTGATTATGGTGTGAATGATATGTCTGAAGACGGAATCCAGCCCTACCGATTTGAACTGGAATTACAAGACGATGTATCCAGTGAGGAGGAAAATGACCCTTCCAAAAGTGATGATCGCTTGGGCAACATAGATTGGCACGTACTTCACTGGGTCTCACCAGTAGTCGTGAAAGTAGTCAAACAGTGAATCGTCGTTTCAAAGAAACAAAATAAAATTGGGTGTGGTTTTGGACTAATTTTACTATCTTCAAGTCTCGATCAACAATTTCTGACGTCGGAAATCGCGTTTGTGCAAGACTATGCATACATTCACGAGGTGTCGGGAATTTTCTTACCGAAGATGTTTCGTCCGAGGGGAATTTTTCTTTCCAGGAAATTTCGTAGCACCAGAGACGTATATAACACGATACGTCTCTGGTAGCACTATGGATATATATAGTTAGGGTGTCAACAACCAATTATAACATCCTCCGCTGTGTTAATAATAAAAATTTGATGTTTTAGAAGTTTAAACAATTATTTGACTGGTTTTACCCTAGCACTGGTAGGGGTCTTTTGTTAGCCGACAGGCGTGTCGCCTCACAGGTGTCACAATTGTTTTTTCCAGCCACAGAGGTGCTAATTACCTAACCTGGCACAGGTGTGATTATGAGTTTAGATGACATCTCTACACTGTGAACTGTGTTTTCAAATCAAGATTGGTGATCTTATTGTTATTTTTACGATCGCAAAATTAATAACTAAACAACATCGTCTGCTGGAAGATCTAAAAACCAAATACACCTTATACAAACAACATACACACATAACCTATTCTATAAATTCTAATAATTCTATTCTATACTATATAATAGTAGTATGAAAATTCTCGGGGTGAAAATTCCCGTGACCCATTCACGACTAGGCCTTCTCCGAGTATTAGGCGTTCACGATTACGAAGGAATAATATTCCTATGACCGCCCAAGTCATAGGCTAACCTATCAATTTAAAATGTTAAGTTGTAGAATTAATAACAAAATATCAACCTAACAAATATACTTTTATTTAATCAACAATCAGTTTTATTTATCGACGTCATACATCGACACCCCATCCGTGTTAGTGTTAGGACAACCATACACACCGCTTCCCTCCTCGATAGGAAGCCATTTTAGCGGATTTAAGCGCTAATTCACCGACCCCTCGTTCACTACCTTAGATATTGCGAAGATGTGAAGTACTTTCATGTAAATAAACAAAGAAATTACCACGGAAAATCCCAAAATAGATCACAATCACATGTAGCACAGTAAAGACAATATGGCTGCATCAACAAAAGCGTTGAACTTATGACGTCACAGGTTTGGGTGCCTGAAAACGAGGTCAATGCCTCTCAGCCAAAGGTGTGTTTTTCAGAAAAGTCGCAATTTCTCAGTAACGGAACATTTCACGGCATTCGCGTTTTCGGCATAGTGTATTTTATGTGCAGAACTATTTTTCAAGGTCAACATAGCTGACCTTTCAGGGTACACTTTAATGATGATTATGATAAAGGTAAAGTTATAATTTTTGTATGATTAAATAAATTTAAATTTATGGCCTTTTAACAAAAAAAATTTAATTAATTTTTAGGGAAAAAAATGGGGTGACAAATATTGGAAAGCCTTGCCCAACTCCAGTGAGAATTTAAAAATAAATAACAATAAAAAAAAGTGACAAACATCTTAAAGGCAACTGAAGTCACTCTGCCTTAATTATTTCATTATTGAATCAGGTCAGCTGGCAATTTATTTAGATAAACATCCTCAGTGAAATAATACAGGACTTGTTCTAGAAAGTCATTAATAACATGTCTGTACAAAACCAATATCACACTAAAAGTTTCAAACTCCTCTTTGGTTGCAGACAGAGGATATGTATCACATTGACACAACTAAGTATAGTTAATTAATATTTTTAGGTCAGCTGAGACAAGATCTCATGGTGACCTATTACAATCCCCTGTCTAGCATTGTCAGCTGTGCATCTGTAAACTTTTCACATTTTAAACTTTATCTTTTTTTGACAGATATGATAGAATCTATCAAACACACTTCATGGACGGAAAGTTTTTTTTAAGTAAAATTACAGTTTTGTGCAAAAATTTTTAACATGGAATGGCAGTTAATGTTATGTACATTTTACGTTGCATTTTGCGTAAAATGTGGTTCAAAGTTATCCTATGACGTTAACTTTGTTATTGTTTCCATTGTTTCTATGACATATTACAAGAACAACAACAGTTTGGTAATTCAGATGACCGTTATGGCAATTTGGCCTTTTTGTTAAAAAAATAATGCAAGGAATTGAATCTTTTCATTTCAAAATTACATGATTTTCAGTTACATTATGTTCTGAATTCATTGGTTGTTAATCAAGGAAATATGTTTAAATTTTCTTTTCACTTCATATAAGAAGTGATATTTGTTAAAGACTTGATACAAGAATAAATGGACATTCTTGTAAGGTGATGACTTATGTGTGCAAAGGGTAGGTAGTACAGATTTATTAGTTAAAATTCTGATAAATCAGTCTGTTTAAAAATTAAAACTAACTACGAAAAAAATTGGGAGAAAATCCCAACAAGACAATAGATTGGTTGAGAATGAGGCCTTGTGGAGTTCTGGATACTCAAAAATCTTTACCTTTATCCAGGATTTGTCTACGCACACTTGAAGTGTATACATGTAATACACAGATGTTTTATGAATATCATCGCCATTTATTGTTAATATTAGATAAACAATCAATATATTTATTTGATAAATCAATATGCTTATTAGATAAATCAAATTATTTATCAGAAGTAATGGAACATGATGAATATTTTCAGCATGTGAATTAATTCAACAGCACCAATTAAAAGATGGTTGTGTTTCTTCTTGAATTTGAATTAGTTGAATTTGTTTTAAATTTCTTGGCTACACGAAGAAAAATGGCTTAAATTTGTCTTGATATTTTTGGCATCAAATGAAGCGTTTGTAAATCCTGTCAGTTCTACTGATTTTATCAACTTGTATTTGATGAGAAATTTTTAGATAGTTATCAAAGTTGGCTGTATGTGCCAGGAATATGGCGTTCTCTTAAAAGTGTTTTAGTCAGAAAGTTTTATGTATATAGATAAACAGTGCGCACAAACCCGGCAGGTTTTCTGAGCTTATAAAAACAAAAGCAACAAAAATTGTATAGGCAGTTGG
This sequence comes from Ylistrum balloti, assembly GCF_031769215.1. NCBI lineage: Eukaryota > Metazoa > Mollusca > Bivalvia > Pectinida > Pectinidae > Ylistrum > Ylistrum balloti. The sequence continues at coordinate 720,468 of NW_026782219.1, read as the reverse complement.
AAAAACAGGAAGTTTAAGAGAGAGATTATGAAATACGGAAAAAGATATATGCAATATCAAAGTTGAGATAGAGGGAAAATATGAAGTTAGAATGGAATATGAAATATGAGGGGAAAACGGTAAATTGGAATGGGGTATGAAATAGGAAAAAAAGGGAAAATATGGAATTAGGAAGAGCACATAGAGAAAAAAAAAGAAAGAAAAGAAAATATGAAATTCTAAGTGTGTGTATGTGTTTGTGTATGTGTTTGTGTGTGTGTGTTGTATGGAAGAAGGGGGGTTGCGGATGTTAATGAAATTCTGTTTTCTTTCTTTCGAAATGCAGATCTGTGCTTAGGAGCAGGTATTGGTTGTTATGTGATTGTAGTTAGCAAGAGGAAATCATGCTATTTTCACTGGAATTTTGGTGTTCTTCTCTCATAAACAATGATGCATCAATAATATGTTCACAAGAGCAGATAACTCTGTATTTTGCAAAGATGGAATAGAGAAACATGTGAAGCTAGATGGGAAAATATGAAAAACAGAAAAAAGATGTGCATCATTGTCAGAATAGGAAATAGGATCCTTCGGTTTGTTGCTTACTGTAATCTTTGTGGTTTCTCTATCAGAAACCTGAGAAACGAACTCGTCTGTGCTGAGGTGTTTGTGTCCTTGGATAAAACACATTCCCAAGTTGCTCTGTATGGTATGTGATGGGCCTCCGGTATGTCTACATCACTCTACATAAATTGATAAAAAAATGAGTCCTTTTTAATTTTAGTAAAAAAACTATCAGTATGACTTAAACATGATCTAGGCTGAGCTGCCAGCACTTAGACTGTTCTCTTCTTCACTATATAATATAAAAAGGTGAGAGATTTCTAGGGTAGGGGAAATTTCTGTTAATCTCCTTTCCATCCCCATTTTTTCCCTTCTGTACTACATGGTATATAACTCAGTTGTATACATTCGCAAATAATAAATTTTTTGATGATCTAGGGTGGCAGTAAAATTCAGCTTCTTGATTAAAATGTCTGTTTTTTTAACAGAAGGGTATTATCAATGTTGATATCACACAGGAACTCTTTGAAATATTTTGAATCTCTAGGGTTGTTTTCTGTTACATAAGATATTTGGTTAAGTTAGCCAAGAGGTTTACAACCTCCAAATAGTTGGTGCGATATGAGGATAACGTTAAGGAACCCATAGCGACAAGAACATGAAGAAATAAATCACTATTAATTTAATTTGGATGAGTGATAAACAACCATCGTGTAAATTTCTTTCGAGAATATGATTAAGTACTGATAAAATACAAAATAAAAACGGAGTCGAATTTGATTCGAGAAATCACCAACTCCTCTAGGAATCCCAACAAATTTTTCTATGCAATTCTATTTTCTGTGATGCTTCGGATAGTTTCAATATACAGTGAGTGCTGTTTTATGGTTTTGATTACCCCAAGCTTTACAAGTCGTAACAGCGAGGCAATCAAATGGTTTACCAGGATCCAGGTACAGTGAATCTTATCGTTACCATGGAAATCAGTTAGCTGTTTAAAGAACAGAAGATATGATGAATGGATGGTGCATCATATAACAGTGTGTTGTGTTTATATGTTTTGTATTGTAAGGTTTGGGAAGAGGTAAAATTCTGACAATAGTGTTGAAAGGGTAGTGTTGAGGGAAAGTCAGGTGATAGATGTTGTGTTAAAAAAGGGATATGGTCCTTTCAGGGGTTTAAAGTGATGTGATTGTTAAATTGCAAAAAATCCTTTAAGGGGCTGTAAATCATGTGACTTGTTGTATAGGAAAAGTCCTTTCAGGGGCTCAAAATCATGTGACTTGTTGCATGAGAAAAGTCTTTTCAGGGGTTCCAAATCATGTGACTTGTTGCACGGGAAAAGTCCTTTCAGGGGTTCCAAATCATGTGACTTGTTGCATGGGAAAAGTCCTTTCAGGGGCTCAAAATCTTGTGACTTGTTGCATGGGAAAAGTCCTTTCAGGGGTTCCAAATCATGTGACTTGTTGCACGGGAAAAGTCCTTTCAGGGGTTCCAAATCATGTGACTTGTTGCATGGGAAAAGTCCTTTCAGGGGCTCAAAATCTTGTGACTTGTTGCATGGGAAAAGTCCTTTCAGGGGTTCCAAATCATGTGACTTGTTGCATGGGAAAAGTCCTTTCAGGGGCTCAAAATCTTGTGACTTGTTGCATGGGAAAAGTCCTTTCAGGGGCTCAAAATCTTGTGACTTGTTGCATGGGAAAAGTCCTTTCAGGGGTTCAAAATCTTGTGACTTGTTGCATGGGATAAGTCCTTTCAGGGGTTCCAAATCATGTGACTTGTTGCATGGGAAAAGTCCTTTCAGGGGCTCAAAATCATGTGACTTGTTGCATGGGAAAAGTCCTTTCAGGGGTTCCAAATCATGTGACTTGTTGCTCGGGAAATGTCCTTTCAGGGGTTCCAAATCATGTGACTTGTTGCATGGGAAAAGTCCTTTCAGGGGCTCAAAATCATGTGACTTGTTGCAAAAGTCCTTTCAGAGGCTCAAGGGGCTCAAGTCCTTTCAAATCATGTGACTTGTTGCATGGGAAAAGTCATTTCAGGGGCTCAAAATCATGTGACTTGTTGCACGGGAAAAGTCCTTTCAGGGGCTCAAAGTGATATAAGGTATAGAAAGAGGATTTTTAGTTGTTCAAACTGTTTGACAGTGTCATATAAAAAGTGTTAGGGTTCTGGGGCTCAAAACAATAGGAAATATCATATAAAAAAAGTGAACCCCTTTTCAGGGCCTCAAAATGATTATGAGGTACTGTATAAAAATGAAGGGGGCCATTTTAGGGGTTCAAGATGATATGAGATGTCATATGAAAAAGTGGAAGGGGTCAGTTATGAATCAGAGGAACATGTAGTAGGGATTGTTATTGATAGGATGAGAGTTTGTATAAGATGATTTGGAAGACGGAGTGAGGGCTTTGTACTTTGGATAAGGATCTGTCGGGAAAGTGGTTGTAAAAGAGCCTTACCAGAAATAAACATGTCTGAGTATTTCTGATTCTCTCGTGTTAATGCTACATACCACATTATCATTGGAAGAAAACAGACATAAAGTCAATTTCTGTATGTAGTAGGGGAATGTAATAAGGGAGTGCAGAAGGGTCATATGTCCTTAAATATGCAACTCATTTCTATTATAGATGGTTGTAAGTACTATACAATTCTGGCTACATTCTATATAATTCTGGCTACACTACACAATTCTGGCTACACTACACAATTCTGACTACACTCTACACAATTCTGACTACACTCTACACAATTCTGACTACACCCTACACAATTCTGACTACACTACACAATTCTGACTACACTACACAATTCTGACTACACTACACAATTCTGACTACACTCTACACAATTCTGACTACACTACACAATTCTGACTACACACTACACAATTCTGACTACACACTACACAATTCTGACTACACTCTACACAATTCTGACTACACTCTACACAATTCTGACTACACACTACACAATTCTGACTACACACTACACAATTCTGACTACACTACACAATTCTGACTACACTACACAATTCTGACTACACACTACACAATTCTGACTACACTACACAATTCTGACTACACTACACAATTCTGACAACACAATTCTGACTACACAATCTACACAATTCTGACTACACACTACACAATTCTGACTACACTACACAATTCTGACTACACACTACACAATTCTGACTACACTACACAACTACACTACACAATTCTGACTACACTACACAATTCTGACTACACACTACACAATTCTGACTACACACTACACAATTCTGACTACACTACACAATTCTGACAACACCCTACACAATTCTGACTACACACTACACAATTCTGACTACACACTACACAATTCTGACTACACTCTACACAATTCTGACTACACTACACAATTCTGACTACACACTACACAATTCTGACTACACACTACACAATTCTGACTACACTACACAATTCTGACTACACACTACACAATTCTGACTACACTCTACACAATTCTGACTACACTACACAATTCTGACTACACACTACACAATTCTGACTACACACTACACAATTCTGACTACACTACACAATTCTGACTACACACTACACAATTCTGACTACACTACACAATTCTGACTACACTACACAATTCTGACTACACTACACAATTCTGACAACACCCTACACAATTCTGAATACACTCTACACAATTCTGACTACACACTACACAATTCTGACTACACTACACAATTCTGACTACACACTACACAATTCTGACTACACTACACAATTCTGACTACACACTACACAATTCTGACTACACTACACAATTCTGACTACACACTACACAATTCTGACTACACTACACAATTCTGACTACACTACACAATTCTGACTACACACTACACAATTCTGACTACACTACACAATTCTGACTACACACTACACAATTCTGACTACACTACACAATTCTGACTACACTACACAATTCTGACTACACACTACACAATTCTGACTACACTACACAATTCTGACTACACTACACAATTCTGACTACACACTACACAATTCTGACTACACACTACACAATTCTGACTACACTACACAATTCTGACTACACACTACACAATTCTGACTACACTACACAATTCTGACTACACACTACACAATTCTGACTACACTACACAATTCTGAATACACTCTACACAATTCTGACTACACACTACACAATTCTGACTACACACTACACACACTACACAATTCTGACTACACACTACACAATTCTGACTACACACTACACAATTCTGACTACACACTACACAATTCTGACTACACTACACAATTCTGACTACACTACACAATTCTGACTACACACTACACAATTCTGACAACACCCTACACAATTCTGACTACACACTACACAATTCTGACTACACTCTACACAATTCTGACTACACACTACACAATTCTGACTACACTCTACACTACACAATTCTGACTACACACTACACAATTCTGACTACACACTACACAATTCTGACTACACACTACACAATTCTGACTACACACTACACAATTCTGACAACACCCTACACAATTCTGACTACACACTACACAATTCTGACTACACACTACACAATTCTGACTACACACTACACAATTCTGACTACACACTACACAATTCTGACTACACACACAATTCTGACTACACACTTCTGACTACACTACACAATTCTGACTACACTACACAAAACTGACTCAACGCCACAATTCTGACTACACACTACACAATTCTGACTACACACTACACAATTCTGACTACACACTACACAATTCTGACTACACACTACACAATTCTGACTACACACTACACAATTCTGACTACACACTACACAATTCTGACTACACTACACAATTCTGACTACACACTACACAATTCTGACTACACACTACACAATTCTGACTACACACTACACAATTCTGAATACACTCTACACAATTCTAGCTAAAAGTACATGTGTATGTATAGCACAGGAGTACAAATGACAGTATAATTTCTTTTTTAATTCATTAGAACTGTCACTTTCAGCTGTCATTATTGAGACAGAAGGGGATTACATTACATCATTTCAGGAAATCTTTATCTTCTTTCAATCTAGAAAAGTTTCTAAACCATTCAAACAATTGATTCTTTGACTGAAAAACAGATTTAAGTTGATGTGTGTTGAAAAAAAATTGTTCGATTTCTCTTTTGGTGTATACCATTTGTACAAATACAATACCACAGGAGCTCAGCAGAATTCTTTGAACAATGTGTCTGCCTGAACAATACATGTCATTGCAGATGTAATATTGTTTCACTTAATGTACAAAATCATGGAGGGAGTGCTGTTGATAAAACCATTTACTGTGAAAGATTCCAGAAAAATGCTGAGATTGCATAAAACTTTAGTGATTATAAAGTGATTAAGAAACCCCATTTGAAGTCAAAGCTTGTTAACTGTAAGAGAAGAAAAAGAAAATAAAAATAATGCTGTGTTTCTGTGAGTTTTAATTGAGTACTGTACACTATCGTCTTTCCCAGAAAAATGCAGAATTGGACTTATTAGGGCCAAGGTTTCTCAGTAATGTTTGATGGAATATGGTATATCAACTTTGATATTCTGTATAGGTTTTTTTATTCTTAGCAGCTTCCCACTTCAATAGCAGTTGATAAAATTTGGTTACTATGGCAACAGATGCTATCTTGTTACTATGGCAACAGGTGCTATCTGCTGTAGCCATTGTTAGATTCTGTTTTTCTCTTTTTGTCTTGTACTGGATCTGGAATCAAAGGGGCACTTCATTAAAACTATTTTATGATTACCCATTCAGGCATGATGTGGTGCTTTATATCCCTCAGTATTCTTTAATGTATTTACCCTCAAGTGGTACAAAATCTAGAATTAGTAAAAATTAATTAAAACCAGTGTATAAGCAATGATAACATTACTTCTATATCTCTCCCTTTCCTTTATGGTTTTTCCCTACCCAATGCTGCCTTATTTCAGAAATACTCAGAAAATTACACATTTTTTAGGAACCTGTGGAAATATTTGGTCTGACTGACTTATTTTTAAAGTAAAGAGGAGATGATATTTTTAATACTGCTTGACAATTTAGAATTTCCGTATGCAGCTTTTTGATTTATGAAATTCTGACATACAAGATTAATCCGTGTTTCTTAACAATATCACTTCACATTGACTTATTGTACAGGGCTTCACACCCCATTTTGGGACTGGGGCCTGGGGCCCTTTGAATTGGGAAAAATAATGGTGTTTTCCTTAGAATTGGGAAAACTTGGGGTCTAAATTGGGAAAAAAAGATACTATTTTGCATTAGGAATGTTCGGCCCCAAATCTGGCAGATCGAGAGCCCTGTTGTAGATCCATTCCACTGTCTATTCTACACTCATTGTCACTAGCTGTCCTCTAGTCATCCCATGATCCACGGCCATTCTCTCTAAATGTAATCTCATAGCTAATGTTTGATAAATCATTACATGAAGTTTGGAATCCGTCTCCATTTGATGAAAACCTCCCTTTGGTGATAGTGTTGTAGTTGGTGATTTGTAAAACCTAGATGTGTCTCCCTCTTTCCTTTGTTCCTACCGTGTGTGTTGGACCATCCATTCCAGAAACACAATTATATGCATGGAGCAGATATGTGCCCTTTGGGAAAAGATCTTGTAATGTGTTGTAGAAATTATTCCATTTTTCATTCTGGCTGTCCTCTGAATGGTAATGTTGACTGTAAAGACCAAGTCTAGTCGTAACTTGTTGAGTTAATTGTCGTTTCCCTATTATAGGTGTCAAAGATATGCATTATTGACTGACTTTCCCAATTGTGTCAAAGACTTGTTTTATTAATTGACTCTCCCTATTGTGTTAAAGACTTGTTTTATTAATTGACTCTCCCTATTGTGTTAAAGACTTGCTTAGTAAATTGACTTTCCCTATTGTGTTAAAGACTTGTTTTATTAATCGACTTTCCCTATTGTGTTAAAGACTTGCTTAGTAAATTGACTTTCCCTATTGTGTTAAAGACTTGTTTTATTAATCGACTTTCCCTATTGTGTTAAAGACTTGCTTAGTAAATTGACTTTCCCTATTGTGTTAAAGACTTGTTTTATTAATCGACTTTCCCTATTGTGTTAAAGACTTGCTTAGTAAATTGACTTTCCCTATTGTGTTAAAGACTTGTTTTATTAATCGACTTTCCCTATTGTGTTAAAGACTTGCTTAGTAAATTGACTTTCCCTATTGTGTTAAAGACTTGTTTTATTAATCGACTTTCCCTATTGTGTTAAAGACTTGCTTAGTAAATTGACTTTCCCTATTGTGTTAAAGACTTGTTTTATTAATCGACTTTCCCTATTGTGTTAAATACTTGCTTAGTAAATTGACTTTCCCTATTGTGTTAAAGACTTGTTTTATTAATCGACTTTCCCTATTGTGTTAAAGACTTGCTTAGTAAATTGACTTTCCCTATTGTGTTAAAGACTTGTTTTATTAATCGACTTTCCCTATTGTGTTAAAGACTTGCTTAGTAAATTGACTTTCCCTATTGTGTTAAAGACTTGTTTTATTAATCGACTTTCCCTATTGTGTTAAAGACTTGCTTAGTAAATTGACTTTCCCTATTGTGTTAAAGACTTGTTTTATTAATCGACTTTCCCTATTGTGTTAAAGACTTGCTTAGTAAATTGACTTTCCCTATTGTGTTAAAGACTTGTTTTATTAATCGACTTTCCCTATTGTGTTAAAGACTTGCTTAGTAAATTGACTCTCCCTATTGTGTTAAAGACTTGTTTTATTAATTGACTTTCCCTATTGTGTTAAAGACTTGCTTAGTAAATTGACTTTCCCTATTGTGTTAAAGACTTGTTTTATTAATTGACTTTCCCTATTGTGTTAAAGACTTGCTTAGTAAATTGACTTTCCCTATTGTGTTAAAGACTTGTTTTATTAATTGACTTTCCCTATTGTGTTAAAGACTTGTTTTATTTATAGACTTTCCCTATTGTGTTAAAGACTTGCTTAGTAAATGGACTTTCCCTATTGTGTAAAGACTTGCTTAGTAAACTGACTTTCCCTATTGTGTAAAGACTTGCTTAGTAAATCGACTTTCCCTATTGTGTTAAAGACTTGCTTAATTAATTGACTTTCCCTATTGTGTTAAAGACTTGCTTAGTAAATCGACTTTCCCTATTGTGTTAAAGACTTTCTTAGTAAATTTAGGTTTTTTCATGTAAAACCAATTTTCATGAGGTAATACTTACCATAACTTTGGTATGTCTCCTTAAAGTTATGGTTATTATTACTGAAATGAAATGACATTTTTAGACTGTCAAAAACCTGCCTGTGTTTAAATATTCTCAAATCTTTCATGAAGGAATATTTTCATACTGTCAGAATTTATTATTGCAAGCACACGGTAAATATTAGAACAAGAAAACGCAGAAGAATTTATGGTGCTTTCCCTTCATTTCAAACATTTTCAGAAAAGTTAAAGAAAATTCCAGAAATTTTGATGATATGATGATAAATAAAAACAGGATATATAGGTTCTGAGATCATGCCACAGACCATTATTATCTGGGTTACAAGGACTGTCTGGTTCTGGTACGTGATGGTTTTCTGTTACAAGTCAAAGTACAGAAATATTTCTGTTGTCTAAGCTTCCAAATATTTCCACATCAAGTATAGGAGCCGAGCATTTAAGGAAAATCAAGGATTACTATTTCATAGTGTCCAACAAACATATTAAACTATTTCAGAATTGTGTTTGATATACAGGAAACATCGATTTGAATTGCGTGAGAATTAAAATAGGTGAACTTCTTACTCCAGCACTAAATGGGATGACAGCAATACCACTGTCAGTCCACTGTCAGTCAGTGATGTTATTTATAGTCACTTCCAGTTGTGTCCAATTTAGAGCCAATGTTGGAAGAAGTTGTCCACAGATTTAGTTCCTTTTTTCCCCAGAGTATCACAACTTGAATTTCAACACCTTATTATATTAAGTTGGTGATAGATCAAGGTTACAGGGTCAAAGGTCATATTTGATACTTTTATGCTTGTGAGGGTATTTTTGTCTGACAGATATTTTATAGTTTACTTAATGCAATAAATCCATATTATTTAAGAATAGTTGTATTTGTTACAGGTGATGTGGGAATATATTGATCATTCTCGAAGTAGAGATTTTCTAATGTAGCATATGATTGGATATCAAAATGGCCTGAAGGGTCATGTAATATACGAGTCAGTCGGAGACTTTCCCAAGGTTGGAAACAATTATCTCTGGGACAAATTGCTATTGTCTGTCCCTCTTGTATTTGTCTAAAACAATTATAAGGATAACACGTGTTTCCACAAACTTATCAGCATAAAACTAGACCAGGTTTTTCATGAAATCCTGTTATTTTCTAATAGATTTTACAAAATCTTAATTTAAATAGTCATTCTGTGAAAGTTATGAAAATTTCATTTTGGGTTTGTTTGATAAGAGATACACATACTTGCATTAGTGTTGGCCTAATTACTTAATATACACATGTACAAATATGGTATTCTGTTAAATCACCATGGAGGCCCTAGATATGTAAAGTGAAAGGATTGTGTGTTTCTATTTTAAATGGATCAAAATGTCGACAGTTTAATTGTGTCGGTATTGGTTCTTATACATGTGATTTCTTTTGTAATTTCAGGTGGTCACATGTAAGACCGACTCACGTGATCTGTCGCTGGCAGTGTTTGCCTCGCAGCAGACGGCGGAGGGTGTTAAACTGACCAATCTTACTACAAACATTCTCAAGCTTAAGGGAACAGTAAGTCAGACAATTTTCTATACTTCAACATCTCTCTAATGTTTAGTCCTCAACCTTCAGGACAACTCCTGAGACACTCTTCTACCCCAACATCTCTCCCATGTTTCGTCCTCTACCTTCAGTACAACTTATGGGTCACTCTCCTACCTCAACATCTCTCCAATGTTTCATCCTCTACCTTCAGTACAACTTATGGGTCACTCTCCTACCTCAACATCTCTCCAATGTTTCATCCTCTACCTTCAGTACATGTCATGAGACACTCTCCTACCTCAACATCTCTCCAATGTTTTATCCTCAACCTTCAGTCACCTACTGGACACACTAACACCCTCTTCTGTCACCTACTGGACACACTAACACCCTCTTCTGTCACCTACTGGACACAATAACACCCTCTTCTGTCACCTACTGGACACAATAACACCCTCTTCTGTCACCTACTGGACACAATAACACCCTCTTCTGTCACCTACTGGACACAATAACACCCTCTTCTGTCACCTACTGGACACACTAACACCCTCTTCTGTCACCTACTGGACACCATAACACCCTCTTCTGTCACCTACTGGACACACTAACACCCTCTTCTGTCACCTACTGGACACAATAACACCCTCTTCTGTCACCTACTGGACACACTAACACCCTCTTCTGTCACCTACTGGACACACTAACACCCTCTTCTGTCACCTACTGGACACACTGGACTCACTAACACCCTCTTCTGTCACCTACTGGACACACTAACACCCTCTTCTGTCACCTACTGGACACACTAACACCCTCTTCTGTCACCTACTGGACACACTAACACCCTCTTCTGTCACCTACTGGACACACTAACACCCTCTTCTGTCACCTACTGGACACACTAACACCCTCTTCTGTCACCTACTGGACACACTAACACCCTCTTCTGTCACCTACTGGACACAATAACACCCTCTTCTGTCACCTACTGGACACACTAACACCCTCTTCTGTCACCTACTGAACACACTAACACCCTCTTCTGTCACCTACTGGACACACTAACACCCTCTTCTGTCACCTACTGGACAAACCCACAGTTTCCTTGTGCTTGGAGAACTGCATCATTTGATGTATATAAATGTTTAGAACTGTAATCAATAATTATGATGTGTAATGCTCTGTTTTACAGTTGAATCTTTTCTTAACCTCTCATGTGAATTGATCTCTCAACCATTACTGGATCACTTACCACTTATTTTACACTTCTCCCCTTAACTGACCTCTCAGGTCTCATTTGACCTATTTCTCCGTACTTGACCTCTGTGTCCCCTTGCCCTCTTACCCCTGACTTGTCCTCTTCCCTTAATTGACCTTTAATCCCTCACCTTCTTTATCTGCAGTTAAGTTTATATAGCCTTATATTAAATGATATTGTGTTTTGCTTACAGTTGAAAATGAAATGCTTTCGGGAAGGAAGTGACATGATGGTCAACGTCAGTTTTGAAGGTCGCCCTGATGTCAAGGTTGTTGGCAAGCCGGTCAATCCTTATCAGGTGAGTACGAATGTACTGTAATGAAAAATCTAGTCACTTGGAAAATATAGGACAATCAGACACCAGTCACCATTATCTCTACATAAAAAAGAACAGAAGGGATCTAGATATCTTTGTTGAACATTGGATTTCCAGATGGAATATTGATTAACTTTTTCCATTTTAACAGAAAAAAACAAATTCTTTTAGATAGATTTGGCAACATATGCTGTATCATTGTCTTGTAATAAGCCTCCTCTCTGACTAAGCTTGAGGGAATATTCTTACGCTACAGTGTATTACTAGACCACCATAACTTGTATATAATGGTGTAGTCTGGAACTTCTGCAATCAATCATGGTTGTACAATCTGGTTCCTCATTACAGTGATGAATTGGCTTGCTTGGTTTATGACCTTATGAACCCTAGAGTTATTTTGAGATTAGGTCTCCTTTGTATGAAGTCGGTAACTACACCACAGAACACCATGCAGAAGGCCTGCCCATGATATGCAATACAGCTAGGGAAGAGTATCTTGCCCTAAGCCACAACCACAACAGCCCAAGACAATTTTATCTCAGCTCCCTTGGGAAATATAAACTGCTCCAGAAGGGATCAAATCACTCTGTAGGTTTTTCAAAGTCCGACACACAACCATCAGGATTATGATGGCCTCTAAAAACTGCATTGGTCATATATAATTTCAGTACTTTACTTATGCCATACCTTAGTATGGAACCAAAAGAACAAATATGAAATCCATGTTAAACTGTATACAGGATTGGCATTTATCTCATTTATCTCTTTACTTCATACACATTACAAAATTTTGATGTCTTCGATTTTGGGCCAATTCCAAGGGGAGATAAGCTGGTAGACAAATGAAGCTGGACGATTTTTGATAAAATCTTATGGGCTGGCAGTCTGTCTAGCCTATAGGAAGTAAACTAATTTACTGTTTACTATGATATTTTCGCCTTTGGAACATTATATACATGATTTCACCTATATTCATTGTGCCTTCTGAGGATTGTACAAAAGAGTTGTATAAATGTAACAAATTTTCACCCTTATCCTAAATTCACCCATCCTATTCATGGACGAAAAAGACAAACATTTACCAGTATACAGTAAATCTGGGTACTTTATAGGCTGTTATACTGACAGTTGGCTACACTTGTAAGGAATCATCCTGGCCTGCTAACTTTGGTATATCTTATACAGATGACATGATGATACCTAGATACGCGGGTTAGAGACGATACATACTGATAAGAAATGTATCGTACACAATCTATGATGTTATTAAGAAGATACAGAAATTCCCTGTAAACACTGTATCTTTATCTCTAGCAATGCATTAGTGTTAGTTATATGTGTGTCTGTTTGTTGTATCTTTCCTGTCAGGACACTATCCTTTTACGATCAACGCTGGTTTTAGCTTATTCGTTCGCGAGGCAAGTAATCCTACTCTATGTATTGTGATAGAATTCTTAACTGATCCAAACCTGCTTAGAAAGCAATCCCTATTTAACAAATACTTGTCTATCCAGGCGAACCTCTATATAGCAGACACCTGTCTTTAAAGGTCACCTCTATTTAACAAATACCTGTGTATGAAGGTCACCTCTATTTAACAAGTACCTGTATATAAAGGTCACTTCTATTTGACAAATACCTGTGTATAAAGGTCACCTCTATTTGACAAATACCTGTGTATAAAGGTCACCTCCATATAGCATGACACAGGCTTATTTCAAGACAATGATATAACATAACACAGGCTTATTTCAAGACTGTGATCGAACATAACACAGCCTTATTTCAAGACAGTGATGGAACATGACACTTATTTCAAGACATTTCTATAATATCTGCATTAGTGATGACATTTGAAGAGCTATGTAATGTGTTAAGGAAACCTGAGACATGTCTGTGAAATGTAATGTACTTTTACTTTAGTACTTAGAATTAATGTACATGCAAGCTGACATTTTTTCTTGGAGCAAAACATCTTGTTGTCAGATCTGTGTATATTCTATACAGCTTTATATAGCTTTATTGGCTAGGACTAAGTATTAATTACACCTCGTCACTAGATACCGTAGAAATCTGGATAACGGCTGGAGGAAGTTTATTGAATTAAGGGATGTTAGAGGAGGATGGAGAAGGGTGGGTTGAGGGTGGAAGGAGAATTTGACTACCAGTGTTTCTCAGTACTGAAGCTGACACTCAGGAATGTGAACCAGGAACAGATGTTTTCTCGGCCAGAATATTTATGTAATGTTTAAAAAAAAAAATAGATTAAGAAGTACTGGTATGATTTATTCAAGGTGAACTAAAATAGATTGTTTAGACAGGAGAATATTGTACAGAAAAATTGGCCGCGTTGCCGTCACGTATCTGGAAAATATTTGGCTCGCTACTACTCTGAAGAAAATTGTTTAATAAAGAGGAAGTTTGGGATATGGTTAGAAGAATGCAAAAAGAATGACTTGGTGAAAAAAAAAAATTTACTGCGCATCTGTAAATAATATTGTTATTACTGTGTTGTGCATCCATGTATTTTGGTAGAGATATATCTATTTTCAAGGAAACCCTAAACAAGTATGTGAATAAACGTTCCTTATTTTTTTGCAACGAAAAATTTGCTCAGTCGATGATGTATTTGTTCTCATGCACCGAGTGTAAATTTTCTTTTTGAAAAGAAATTCAGGGAAAATTTACTGAAAATGTTTTTTTTTTTTCCAAAAGTAAATTTGTTTATAAATTATAGGATGTAGAGTTTTGCCTAAAGAATGATAAAATGGATGTGTATTTTAAAATTTTTGTTTTTTTTTAAGCATGTGGGGTAGGGACCATGTTTTCTTGTTTATCATTCAGTGATTCATTGAATATTAAATGGAAATATTTGCTACATCTGTCATCATAAGATATGTATCATTGGACAGATGTAGAAGCTGCTGGGCTCTATCATCTTCCCTTAATGTAAACCTGAATATGAAAGATGGCTAAATATTTTGACACAAATGAGAAGCATGTACATACAAGGAGAGACAGGTGGATCAGATCCTGAATGCTCCGAGGCTGTTTTTATCATGTTTTCTTTAAGATAAATCTAGTCCATATGGAAATTCCAAAACATTGAGCAGCCATTCATGCCGGTAGTTGTTGGGCACACGATCAGCTAGCCAACATCAGGGGTGATCTAAGTCATTGAAAGTCTTGTGTTGTAGCTAAAAAACAAACACTGGAAAGATCCATACATACCAGTTCATCATTAGCATTGTTAGATTGATGCTATATCAACGAGATTTGATCACTTCTAAAATGTTGAAATATTCATAATGGTTCTATTGAGAGTTTCTTGCTTTTATGCATTGAGGATCCATTTTGTGATAAATTTCCAGATTAAGCATAATATTTCAGAAAAAAACCTTTTAAATTTTTTTTCAAGAAAATTTAAAATGTAGATATCTTAGAGTAGACTAGGCTATGAGCTATAAATACTGGTCTCCTCCGCCTGTTGTGTATAAATTGGAAGAGGGCTGTTTTGGATGATCGAGCCTGATAGTTGCACATATGTTGGTAGCACACACCGACATACTACCTAGACAGGTGAAGCAGAGCTCTCCCTCACTCCAGCTTTTCCCTGTCAAGGTCATCAGCTGCTTTGTGAAGGTCGTACTTATAAGGTAGTACCATTGAGCCCCACCAACACTTGTGATACCTCTCTGTGTAGAAAACAGCACTTGTTAACACTGAACCCCACACTTGTATTTAGAGAAATTTTATTAGGTTTTTGTCTTTGGTAGAGATGTAGGCACCATCTGTAATAAATATTGTATGTGGACTCGATCTTTTGATAAAATTGTTGGCACCATCTATTGGCAGAACTGTAGATACCATTTTTATGGTAGCATTGTGGGTACCATCTCTTGTTAAAATTCTTGATGCCATCTTTAGGTAGAATTGTTGACATCACCGTGGTAGAATATAAGTGTCCAGAGATGTTGGAGTGTGTGTTTAGTGCCCAGAGTCAGTAATACCAAAATTAGATTAAGGGGCAACACATACATATAACTCAATAATTTGATACTCATTCTTTATACAGTATATATAGGTGGATGGGTGTGTTACAGAGCTGGCCTTTTGCTTCCAAACAGATATGTGGGATAGAGTTTTCCTCATAGGTACATCTTTAGGTAGAATTGTTGACACCATCTTTTGGTAGAATTGTTGACACCATCTTTTGGTAGAATAGTTGACGTCATCTTTTGGTAGAATTGTTGACGTCATCTTTTGGTAGAATTGTTGACACCATCTTTCGGTAGAATTGTTGACGTCATCTTTCGGTAGAATTGTTGACACCATCTTTTGGTAGAATTGTTGACACCATCTTTCGGTAGAATTGTTGACACCATCTTTTGGTAGAATTGTTGACACCATCTTTTGGTAGAATTGTTGACACCATCTTTTGGTAGAATTGTTGACACCATCTTTAGGTAGAATTGTTGACATCATCTTTAGGTAGAATTGTTGACACCATCTTTCGGTAGAATTGTTGACACCATCTTTCGGTAGAATTGTTGACACCATCTTTCAGTAAAATTGTGGACTACATCTTTGTACAGAATGGTGGACACTGTGTTTTGGTAAAATTGTTGATAGTATCTTCTGTTAGAAATGTTGTCAACATTTTTTGATAGAACTTTTGACACCATCTTTTTGTAGAATTGTTGACACCATCTTTCGGTAGAATTGTTGACACCATCTTTCGGTAGAATTGTTGACACCATCTTTCGGTAGAATTGTTGACACCATCTTTCAGTAAAATTGCTGACACCATCTTTTGGTAGAATTGTTGACACCATCTTTTGGTAGAATTGTTAACACCATCTTTGTACAGAATGGTGGACACTGTGTTTTGGTAAAATTGTTGATAGCATCTTCTGTTAGAAATGTTGTCATCATTTTTTGATAGAACTTTTGACACCATCTTTTTGTGGATTCAAAAACTTATATATGTGATTTTGACACTACATTTTAGTAAAACTTACGACACCAACTTCTGGCGGCGTTGTAAATGCCATATTTTCACAGCCATATCTTGATAGTAAAAGAGGCCGTAATTTTCAGTTCCGTCAAACCTTACTTTAGGATTGGAAATGATATTGAAAATTTTATCAGGAACTTGAAATCCCATTGGTAACGTAATTAGAAGGATATCCGTGCTGTACAGAATTTGGTTTTTTGTGTATTTTGTTGCTGTTACACAAGAACATGTGTTAGGAAGGCATGTTAACATGCTGTTTGTGTGAAGCAGGATTGTATATATTAGCCGAATTGCGTTGAAGCTCCATTGGAGGTCGTTGAATTACCTTGATGATGTCGGTGCTAACTTGTACTAGACTTGTGTATCTAGAATCTGAAAATAACTCTATGCTACATATAACACAAAGTGTCAGGCGGGACTTTAGCAAGGCTATTGAAGATGAAACATAGACATATGTCTCTAGTGTCGTTAGCATCAATATATATATCTCAGATTAAACGATGACATTTCAGTGGAAAGGTTAGATCTGTTTTTACATCACTTACAAACATATATGTCTATATAGGGATTGGGTCCACTATGTATGTTTAGTAGGGTTGTTTTGCAGAGTCTGATAATTGATAATTGGGGGTCACCTTGCGATTGTGTGGAATTAATACCAACATCACAGTGTTACCCTGAAACAGCATCAAGTATGGACATGATGCTGTCATTGTCGGGGGAGAAATTACCTGGGAGGGGAGAAATGTTATTTAAGACAGAAGACCGAGACCCAAATTTAGTTACTTCTTACAGCTCCTGCAATGTGTGCAGCCTAAACTGCAGGTTGATCATTCAGAGAGTTTAGATAAGGATAGTGCATTTCATCAACGTAGATAAGCCCATGTGCGGTAATAAGCCCACCAATTCGAATTTCTGTTTAGCAAAATTACTAATAACTATTGTTTCATTGTCCTAAACTAAGCCCACATCAATGTGTGTATGTCATGTCACATAATGTGTTTGTACTCTGGACCTGTAGCAGGGTAAATCAAATATCTCATAAGTCCTAATACGACATACTTGGCGCTTATCATTTAATAAGTGTTTAGATGTGGTAGAATATTTGTTAAGTGTTCAAAGAAGGTAGAATATTTGTTAAGTGTTTAGAGAAGGTAGAATATTTGTATAGTGTTTAGAGAAGGTAAAATATTTGTAGTGTTTAGAGAAGGTAAAATATTTATAAATTGTTTAGAGAAGGTAGAATATGTGTTCAGTGTTTAGAGAAGGTAGAATATGTGTTCAGTGTTTAGAGAAGGTAGAATATTATTAAAGTGTTTAGAGAAGGTAGAATATGTGTTAAGTGTTTAGAGAAGGTAGAATATGTGTTAAGTGTTTAGAGAAGGTAGAATATTAGAGAAGGTAGAATATGTGTTCAGTGTGTTTAGAGAAGGTAGAATATTATTAAAGTGTTTAGAGAAAGGTAGAATATGTTGTATGTGTTCAAGTGTTTTAGTTTAGAGAAGGTAGAATATGTGTTAAGTGTTTAGAGTGTTTGTAGTGTTTAGAGAAGGTAGAATATGTGTTAAGTGTTTAGAGAAGGTAGAATATTTGTTAAGTGTTTAGAGAAGGTAGAATATTATTAAAGTGTTTAGAGAAGGTAGAATATGTGTTCAGTGTTTAGAGAAGGTAGAATATTTGTAGTGTTTAGAGAAGGAAGAATATTTGTAGTGTTTAGAGAAGGTAGAATATTTGTAGTGTTTAGAGAAGGTAGAATATGTGTTAAGTGTTTAGAGAAGGTAGAATATTTGTAGTGTTTAGAGAAGGTAGAATATGTGTTAAGTGTTTAGAGAAGGTAGAATATTCATTAAGTGTCCAGAGATGTTGAAGTGTGTGTTTAGTGCCCAGAGTCAGTAGAACAAAATAAGATTAAGGGGCAACACATACATGTCACTCAATAATTAAATACTCATTCTTAATACAGTATATATAGGTGGATGTGTTTATTACAGAGCTGGCACTTTATTTCCCGATAGATTTGTGTGATAGAGTTTTCCTCATGGGTACATTAGGTAGAAGACTTCCTCTGTGGTGAAGCTTCAAGAATAGAAGATGTTGAAAGAATGTAGGGGATCGCTGATTCACAGACAGTAAACATAGATAAACAAGGGAGATTGTATATATATACAAACTATCCACACTCCTATATATAAGTCTATTACATGTGTATCATCTACATAATACATACCTATATGTCTACCATTACTTCATCTCCCCCGTTCAGTGTGTATATATATATATACTGTATATATTGTCTACATTAATACATACCTATACATCTATCAGTCCCTCCTACATACCATCCATCTCCCTTTTACCAGAGATTGTGAATACATTGTCTTCATAATCCCACGTCTATTGAAGCCCCCCCCTCCCTCCCCCCTCCCCCCCTCCCCCCTCCAATCCTCCACCATCCTCTGTGGTTGTCGATTATACAATGTCTATATTTTACGTATGATGTATTGTCTACTGCACCACCCCAGTGACGCTATTTATCTGCATATGCAAATAGGCGTACAGACTTTTATTTTTCTTCTCCAAGTTTCCATGGAAACATCACCAGTAATTCATTGTGATGTTTTATGACCTAACCTTGTTGCAGAATACATTACACAACAAGTTAAAGTTAATATTGTTCGTAGCTTTCCTCTGTCAGCAAAAAAAAAATCCTACCATGTTTATCTGTAAAACAACCAGCATGATCCACGATCGAGCTCCAGATTTTTTGTGTCATCATACTTATCCTCCAATAAGCCCAGGGGACCCGAGTTACATCGGCTCTTGTCTCTAGAATATTTGATTATTGGAAAAAGATGGTCATTTATTTCTGACCACTTAGATAGGTCTGATTCACAGGAAGGGGAGATAATCTAGCAGATAGATAAAGAAGAAAGGTTTTTAACTTATAGGGGCTGGTGGTCGATATAGACCAGAGTCTGTGACTGAAACGTTGGGGGGATGGGCTTATTACAGGATTATGACAAAGGATTTGTGTACTACTTATAAGATTTTGATAGATGAAGATGGGCTTATTATCAAGCCTGGGCTTACTGCTTCCTAGCTAGGCTTGTTACATAATGATGATAAAATTGCCTTTTTGAATTTTCTAAAACATGTTTTAAATCCAGTTACTAGATACAAATTGCTTCAACAAAGTTAAGAATATCAAACACTTTTGTACAAGTGTAGTTGCCTAAGTTCAGCATTGATTTTAAAGAACTTTGCTTTCAGGGATCAAGGATATGTCCGTCCTGATATTTTCAAATGGTTATAAACTGATAATTGATCACAGCAGGTTGGCAACTCTGTTACATTCATATTATTGGGAGAACACATTTATCAAAGATCAGAATGAATGAGGTTACTACGTCTTTGAATTGATGCCAGTTATGGCCAAGGTTGTACCGTAATTACCTGACAATAAGCCCAACCAAGTCTGGTAGTAAGCCTACACTTGTATATTGATGTTCAGTAGAATCCTATTTTTCTGTCCTGTAATGGGTTTGTTAATCTGACAATAAAACCTATGCAAATTCAGTAACAGGTCCACCCATATATATTGATTATCTTTAACTGATGTTTATTGTCCTGTCATAGTGGGACCCATATTTCAACCTAGTTAAAAAGTCCATACTTGATAATAAGCTCACCAGTATTGATTATTACAAACTAATGTCACTTTTTGTTCTTTATTAAACCCATTCCCTGACATTGAATGAGAAGAGAGTGCTGACACATCGAGGTCCTGTAAAAATCCACCACCCACCCCCCCTCCCCCCCCCCTCCCCCCCCACTTAACTTTGAGTAAGAGGTAATGTGTTGAATCTTAGGGTCCTGTAAAACGTCCACCACAACTTTGGGTACGAAATAATGTGTTTCTCCCTGCAGTCATGTAAGAAACCCTTCCCCAGATTTTGAGTAAGAAGTAATATTTGTTGCCCCTGGGGTTGTGTTATAAGCCCATGCCCAGACTTTGGGTATGTGTTGCCCCTGGGGTCGTGTTATAAGCTCATTCCCAGACTTTGGTTATGTGTTGCCCCTGGGGTCCTGTTATAAGCCCATCCTCAGACTTTGGTTATGTGTTGCCCCTTGGGGTCGTGTTATAAGCCCATCCCCAGAATTTGTGTATGTGTTGCCCCTGGGGTTCGGTAATAAGCCCATTCCCTTTTACTTTAATGAGTTGCGTCGACTGCGTGGTTTATTTCAGAATATAAACGGTATAGAGGGCCAATCTGAGCCTGATGTTTATTAGATCTGACAAAAACTCAGTCACTATTACATCGCATTATCCTATGGTATTCGTTGTAACGACCAATATTAACAGCCATTGACAGAAGGCAGCTCTCACAGTTATGACAACGTCAGACAGATCATGAATGCTTTCCAAGTGGTGGCCAACTTCAGGGGCCAATAAATTCTCACCTACGATGGTATATAGTCAGTCAGGAATACATGTGACACATTTACCTCAGATTACGTGGACGATCTTTAAGAAAGTCATGACGATCTTCAATACAATGGCTTTTGTTGGCAACTGTAATCGGGGAGCTCCACCTCTTAAGGTTTAGTTCAGATAAATCGTATATTCCAGAACAAAAACAGCTGAATTTGGTTTCTGTGTATGGCAGGTTGTTGACCCAGCTGGCTTGACTGATTTCCCAATCCAATACCTTATACTGTGATGTAATATGTAATCAGGATATTGAACCGACTTGAATTGAATTGTTAACCTCTGATGTTGAAAAACAAACTGATACACAACAAGAACAGCTTTGTTGTCTACATATGTAACCAAAAAAAGCATTTCGTCCTTGATGTCAACTGAATTCCAGCCAGTTTGATAAGACATGAAAGCTGTCCAACTCCACCATATTGTGTCGAGATGATGTAGACAAAGTGACGTTATGATAATTACGTAGCATATTCAGATTTAAGAGCTGTCCAACTCCACCAGATCGCGTGATGATGATGTAGACATTCGTGACATGTACGTGTAAAACATGCTTAGAATGACAATGCTGTAATGTTATTTTATAAGAACTTTTCTGATATAATATTATGTAGATGTTTTCTGTCCCTCACTGTAATGAACTGGTGATGATATAGGCACTCCTAATCAATATACATTTACACAGAAATCAAGGAAGTATTCCAAAATTCCCCAATGACAGGTAATGGTCAACTTGTATGTAGTGCGAAGCCTTGTATCTTTCGTAAATATTTTTCGACGAGGTGTTACTATATATTTCGTGTCAGCACCTGTATCTATATATAGACAAAGTGCTTACATAGCCAGACAGTGGCAGCTCCGACAAGTGCAATCAAGCGTGATGATGATGATGCTTTCCCTGAAGCATGGGTTCGAAATGCACTTGTGACAGGGGATGATTTCTGCTTGGTTAGAATCATTTCAAAACTGATGTCACATTGATTTTTCTTGTGGGTCCAAGTCGGCATTTGTTCTCACAGATCATAAGATTGCAGTTCAATACAGGTTACTGAATACTGTTTGGAAATCAAATTATTTTAACAGAACACAAATTTTGTGGCTTTTCAGAAAAATACTGTTTTGTGGGAATTTGATTTTGCGGATCTTATCAGTGTGCCGGAAATCAATTTTATTTTAAAGAATGTCAATTTTTGGATACTTTAGTACGTTGTAGATTTGCTGTATAAACAATTACCACAAAATAAACAAAATACATTCTCCAAGAAAATCAACGATTTTTTCAGTGTTTATAGAATTGGCAGTATTTATAGTTATTGTGGAAATTCTCACAGGTACCGTATGTTTGTTATTAAGTTGCAATTTCAAATCTTTTTTTCATCCTTGACTGTTTTTTGTGATCTCCTTATCTTGTTTTTCTCAAATCTGTAGATAACATTGAAATATCATTGATTGGTAAACTTGATAATGAGATCTAGTTCACCACAATCTTGGCCACCTCCAATCTGGGTCACCTCCAATCTGGGTCACACTTAATCAAGGTCACCTACAATTTAGGTATCACCTTTTTTCAGTTAAACCTAAAGTTTGTCTGGTCTCACCTAGGTTAATTATCATGAAGACTGTAGACTGTAAAACCATGATTGTCCTTGCTGTGTGTCATGAAATATATCACATCTGTCCAATCTATATCAATATTGTCCACCTGTTGAGCTTCGAGCCTGTGTTCACTAGGTGGGCGTCGGCATTACAGCAATACGGAAGCTGATGATAACTGGGGATTCACATGACACAACTTACGTCTAACCCTATTGGGGATGTCAGTAACTTTACAACACAGTAAACCTTACAAATCGCTTACAATTAGATTAGTTTGCAGTCGAAACTTGTTCTCACAGTGACTACAGGGAGACACAGTCAAATTTATGTAGTGTCATATACACCAGAAAATCAATGCGCTTAACTCCATTTCAGTACAACTCACCAAAATTCCTCATCTTTGCTGATCGTCATCATCATTATAAAGTCACATCAAATGATGATCTCCATGGCTGTAAATATCATCAATCTTTCTGTCTTCTCTGATTATAAATTATGACATATCAATTTGGATCTGACTACACTGATGATTGTTTTCTTTTCCTTACGTCTTTGGAAATAGATTTACGATTCAATTACTGAGTCCAGGACTACGGATATACTCTAACATTGGTCATATGACCTGTCTGACTAAGGATGTGGTTTGTAACCCATTCGTTGTTGTAAGCATCAGCAGCTTTAGTAACAGTGGTCATAAAGGGCACAAATTGTAATCAGACTGTGGCTCAATAACTGACAGAGGCTCAGTTATTGTCAGGGGCTGTTATAACCAATATGTGGCTCAGTTATTGTCAGGGGCTGTTATAACCAAAATGTGGCTCAGTTATTGTCAGGGGCTGTTATAACCAAAATGTGGCTCAGTTATTGTCAGGGGCTGTTATAACCAAAATGTGGCTCAAA
This sequence comes from Ylistrum balloti, assembly GCF_031769215.1. NCBI lineage: Eukaryota > Metazoa > Mollusca > Bivalvia > Pectinida > Pectinidae > Ylistrum > Ylistrum balloti. The sequence goes on along the minus strand of NW_026782219.1, from coordinate 696,494 downwards.
TAGTAATGGTGGCTGTTACAAACAAAAGGTGGTTCAGTTAGTAATGGTGGCTGTTACAAAAAAAAGGTGGCTCAGTTAGTAATGGTGGCTGTTACAACCAAAATGTGGCTCAGTTAGTAATTGTGGCTGTTACAACCAAAATGTGGCTCAGTTAGTGATGGTGGCTGTTACAAACAAAATGTGGCTCAGTTAGTAATGGTGGCTGTAGATGGGCAGTGGCTATGTGACCATGACACAAAGCAATTATAACCAGAATGTGGCTCAATTCCAGACAGTGACTCTGACCTAACTTTAGCTATAGCTACTTCCTGAGGCTCAGTTATTGTCAATTACTGTATAGAAAATGTGGCTCAGTTACAAACAATTTAAGTAAATTAAAAGTGACTGTAACATAACAGAGGTTGCCAGGTGACAGTGACTATTATACAAATGACTGTGACTCTATAGCAGGTACTGGCTGCAACACACAAAAGCTGTAACTGAAAGTGGCTGTAACCTAGAGTGGCTGTAACTGTCAATGGTTCTAATGGACAGTGGTTGTAACTATCAATTGCTGTAACTGAAAGTGGCTGTAACTGTCAATAGTTCTAACAGACAGTGGTTGTAACTATCAATTGCTGTAACTGAAAGTGGCTGTAACCTAGAGTGGCTGTAACTGTCAATGGTTCTAACAGACAGTGGTTGTAACTATCAATTGCTGTAACTGAAAGTGGCTGTAACTGTCAATAGTTCTAACAGACAGTGGTTGTAACTATCAATTGCTGTAACTGAAAGTGGCTGTAACTGTCAATGGTTCTAACAGACAGTGGTTGTAACTATCAATTGCTGTAACTGAAAGTGGCTGTAACTGTCAATGGTTCTAACAGACAGTGGTTGTAACTATCAATTGCTGTAACTGAAAGTGGCTGTAACTGTCAATAGTTCTAACAGACAGTGGTTGTAACTATCAATTGCTGTAACTTAGAGTGGCTGTCACTTTTAAGTTCCTGTCTATGATAAAGAAATATTTTCAATGAAACATTAATGATGATGAAATATTTCAAAATTAATATTAGTAATTAGAAGTGTTTTTATGTTTTGTATTTTACAGGACCCCAACGACTTGGTAGATGTTGGAGTAGTAGAAACAGTTGTAAGAAATGCCATCTGCTTGACCTCCTCCAACTTCAACATCTCCAAGCTGCTGTTGGGAGGGTCGTATGGGAATTTGAGCCCCCGGGTCACGGGAGACATCCCCCTCTCCCCCAGTAACCTGTCTCCCAGGACTGAGGCTGTTTTCGAGCCAATCGAAGTGAAGGATGTGCAACAGAGTGCTGTAAATACTCCTTTAAATCTAGTAGTTTGTGGTAGTGAAAAGATTTATTTGAAAATCATTGAGACGCTTGTAAAAAAGAAAAAATGTATCATATTTTTCCAAATTTTTATAAATCTGTAAATTAGAAATCAGAATCAAAATGAGAAAAAAAATCTGTTTTTTCCAAGGATTATTTTTTTAACTAGGATTTCTGACAGCTTAAAAAAATAAACATTTTATTTACATTTGTTCTATAGTTCTTATTTGTTTGTTTGTTTACCAGTTTCATGCGCCCAGCCTTGCATCAGCCCCGAGGTCCACTCGTCCTCCTCCAGCCGAGAAACGACTTCTGGTCAAGGTTATCAAGGCCAGTGCACTAGGCAGTCGAGATGTTGGTAGGTCCATGCGTGTTTAGCATTTATTCAAATTTATATGTATTTAGACTCGATTTCAAATTATACATGATACCATGCTGATGTTAAATGTTATTATGAAAACATTAAAACTAAGAACTTCATTACATCATCCCCGCCCCCCTCCATTTAATAGGCTAGGAGGTATCAGAATGCTTCATCATATAATGTTTAGGGTAACTTTCTTGGTTATACCCACCTGCAACGAAGTTAAAGGGAATGTAATGGAATTCGGTTGTCCCTTTGTCAGTCTGTAGATGCAGTGACATACTGGCTACTCATCCTAACTTCTGATTTAAAGGATATTTGTTTGCTTATCGTAGGTGTGTGTAATCAATATCACTTTGAGCTATCTCCCCTTTTTGGAAAGTTACGTCTCTTTGGGAACGGCGAGGAGGGGGTCCCTGTCTCTATAATATTTGAATTATTTTTAAAAAGTCATTTTGATAGTTCTGATCTGATGGATAGATAAACAGGTGTAAAGAGGTATTTAACATAACTGGTAGCTGGTATCCTGTCTAGATTAAGACGATCATCCACGATTAAAATTATCTAGACCATCAGTGAAAAGTTTGGAGGTTCAAAATTCTGAACAATGAGCCTGATTATTGTGTTTAACACTTTCTCCAGTATGTGGTGCTAATTTGTACTTGTAATCTTATCTAGTTCTAAGGCCTTATTTCATGTTTTGGATCGTATATACATGATTAGGGCCTGAAATATTTCCTGTTTTGGATCATATATACATGGTCAGGGCCTTAAATATTTCAAGTTTTAGATCATATATACATGGTAAGGGCCTTAAATATTTCATGTTTTGGATCATATATACATGATTAGGGCCTTAAATATTTCATGTTTTTGATCATATATACATGATTAGGGCCTTAAATATTTCAAGTTTTAGATCATATATACATGTTTAGGGCCTTAAATATTTCATGTTTTAGATCATATATACATGATTAGGGCCTTAAATATTTCAAGGTTTAGATCATATATACATGTTTAGGGCCTTAAATATTTCATGTTTTAGATCATATATACATGGGTAGGGCCTTAAATATTTCATGTTTTGGATCATATATACCGTAATTTCTGGGTTATAAGCCACAGATTTTTCCCTTGGCGTTCAGGCATGCGGCTTATATACTAGTACAGCTTACATGTGGACGAAAACAAAATCGGCAGAATGAGAAAAAAAAAGTATTGACTGGACATTGATTCTGGACCATTCTGTATTTCGGAATGGCTATTTTGACAAGGGGCATCATATGCAATATTGACCACCGTGACCTTGCACTCCAATAATTTTGGTTCTTGTAACATGGTGCAAGGAAGAATGAAAAATAGTGATTTAAACCAAGTTTTTTCACGAGTACCTGTCCATCACATGTTTGTGACTGAAAGAGAACATCTAGAACAGTAATTTGCAACTGTATACAGGATGATTTTAAGATTGAAATAAAAATAACATTTTTATGGATTTAATTAATCATACATCTTAATATGAATCACAATAATATATTCTAAACTTTTGTGATTGCTGTGAAAGTCATAGCGGAAATTTACAATAGCATGTTGGATCCTGGGATCAGTAGATCATCAGGTCAAATTCTAGAACGACCACCATGCTTGTTTATGATAAGAATGGCTTCATATAACTTATCAGAAGTAATAAGGGACTATCAGAATTTTATCAGCATACAATGGCCTTCGCTAATATTTAACAGTACAGACGCCGGGGTTATTGTTAAAGGTTAAAGGTACCCAAGCCGGACGAGTTCAATATTTGCCATTTTATGTTTTGAAATGCATCATTAAAATAAAAGATTATATGTGTATTATTCATTTGCAAACTTTTTTTTAAATGTTTCACTGATGATCTTGATAAATTGCCTTCTGTTGTCTGTTATATCAACAAACTTTGGTATAGACATAACAGTTGTATTAAAGAGTACGGCTTATATCCCGGTGCATCTAATACGTTGATCAAATAAAATCCAGCCCTGTGGCTTATACTCTGGTGTGGTTTAAAGTCCTGAAAATACGGTACATGGTCAAGGCCTTAAACGTTTCATGTTTTGGATCATGTATACATGGTCAGGGCCTTAAACATTTTATGTTTTGGATCATGTCTACATGGTCAGGGCCTTAAATATTTCATGTTTTGGATCATGTATACATGATCAGGGCCTTAAATAATATTTTTGTCACTTATACATCTTCAGGGCATTTAAACAAAACTGTACACATCTGTCACTAACGTGTCATTCATGCTATGTTAATAATGATATGTACTAAAAAAAATGTTGATTAATCGTCAAAAGCCTTGTCGTTTTTTAACACATTCTGCTCTATTAACAATATTTGTCTCCCCTTGCAGGCTCCATTGACCCTACCTGTGTCGTTATCCTGGACAACCCACCTCAAACCCAGGCCACCAGTGTTGTGAAAAGCACTGTGAACCCTTTCTGGGATGAACAATTTCTCTTGTAAGTTATCATTAGTTAACCTTCAGTCCACACGACTTTCACAAAAAAAAAAAAAATAATAATTTTACCGTAAATTTGTCTGATTCAACTTTTTTACAGCAAAATAATTTAAATATTTAATGAAAACACTTCTGGTATGTATTCACTGTCAACAGAATCTCTTGTTTCTGAACAATTTGTAAGACTTTTACTGAAATCTTTTGCATTGATGTTGCATTTATAGTGTTATGATAGCAAATTATATAATTTGGCTTTCACATAGTACTATATAATTTGATGCATTGTTTGTTATGAAATATACTTTTGTGTCAAACACTCAAATGACCAGGATTGCTGCATCTTGGTCAGAGATATGCTTACTAAACTCAGAAGAATGAGGAAACCCATTAGGGATGATTACCTAAAATCTTAGAATATAGTTTGACTATCTGTTTGATAGTTTTGTTATTTAGACAAAAAAAAAGAATTCTAAATGTTTTATTTTTTTAAATTTAGATGGTGTTTGATTGATATCTACAATGATTCAATAATTTTTTTTTAATGTGTAAATTAGAACAGAAATTTGAAAAAAAAAAATTATTTACTAAGAGGAAAAAACTTTATGAATGGACTTTCATAGAGAATTTATTTTCTGCTTATTCCAAGAATGGGAAAAAAAAAAAAAGATATCTTGAAATATAGATTTCCTGACTTTTGGGGAAAATTTCAATGTGTATCAAACTTTTTGTGAAATCATGAAAATTTGCTCCATAAAAAATTACAACTTTTACATCATGTTTGTTACCTCAGAGAATTTCAATGATATAGAGGATGAAATTTAATTATATCTGCAAAGACTTAAAGAGGATTAGCATATATATTAATTAATCCACCATAACATTTATGGTGAAAAGATATTATCCATATTGATATCAGGCTCACCAAATGTATTTAACACCTCATTACAGGTGAATAATTGTAGGATAAAAAGAGGTTATTAGTATACTAATACACAGAGTGCATATAATTTACAGACCACCTCATCACAAGTGAATTACTGTCAAACAACTTTCTTTCACAGGTGATTTATTTTGGTAAATTTTTCAAACAAAATGAAATCATAAAATTTTATTGTAATAAGTAACGGAAGAATTTATAAACAATGACTTGAATACAGCTCAGTAAAATGTTTTGTGAAAGTTTCTTGTGATGAACGCGACTGTGAAAATCGTGGAAGTAAGTAGCTACGAAAGATTGTTTGTATACAGGATAAGAGAAACATTATATCTTCCTGGTTGAACTGAATTAGCAGTATGTTATAATAGAGATGTCAATTTTTCTTTACAGTGATGTGACCAGCAACACAAAAGAAATGAAGTTTGAGGTCAGGGACAGGCGCCAGGGACCAGCCGGGGGTATGAATTGTGTTTCTTCCAAAAATGTAACTGGACAAAACTGTCCAAATATTAATTATTGGAAAGTATTTGTCACATTGAAAAAATTAAAAGAGGATAATTTTGAATCATTCCCTTGTCTGCAATTTTTTGATGGGATATCATACATTAAAAAAGAATTGTTGTCTACATCTTGCCTACATACATGATAAGGGAAAGAGAAAGGTACAAAGAAACTTCTAGGAACGATTCGTCCATCTTCTTGTATACAGAGTTATCTGCCCTTGTGGATAGGTATTGACTGTTTGTGAGATAATAATATCATTAATTTTTTTGAGAATTTTTCTCACACACAGTAATGACAAATAATCAATACCTGTTGAAAAGGGCAGAGAACTTTATATTTTGAAAAAAGACGTAATATCATAAACAGTCGAACCGTGTTAACTTGAAGTCAGGAGATCCATAGAATAACTTCAAGAATTCAATTGAAGTTGGTTCAAAGGTTTAATATGAAGTTTGGCTGGGACTTACAAAAATACTTCAAATTAAATTGGGACTTTGAGTTATACAAAGTCGAGATAACAAGGTTTGACTGTATATACAATGTTTAGTGGAAGCAAATATTCATTCATATTGTCAAAAGTTCAACCGTGAAAATATAGATTGATGAATAATGTGTTGTTTTACTGTTTCTATAGAAACATGATGTTATGTATTATTGGTTTTTTTTTCCTTAGATTGTAATTTCACCGAAGTAGAAAAAATATCCACTCCTATGTCGAAGATTTATAAAATATTCCTTTCGATGAATATTATAGAATTGATTCTGCCTCAAAGGTAAATTAAGATGAAAAAAAGAGATAATATAAAAAATCACTTTTTTCTAACAGAAAAATTCCTGGGTGAGGCATATGTTTACTTTGACGATCTCAAGAAGACACCCAGCAGTCGACAGATCCTCCCTCTCCAGGGTAGTCCTGATATCAGGGGCGACTTTGTCACCGGCACCCTCACAGTCGAGGTAGGGTACATAACTCTTAGCATGTACGTCACTGCCAACATACCTCCTTAACTAGAAACCTAAATTTCTGTACAGCAACTTGCAGGTTAGGGAAAAAAATTCTCTGAAAAAACTAGTACTTATTAACTTTCAACAAAATTTATTTGGAAATTGATTTTCAGCTAAAAGAAAAATAATAATAAAAAAGATTGAATTAAAAAAAAAAAAGATAAAAATTAATTTGTTTGCACAGCAATCTTTCCTTTATATATCTGTGACATTGATCCCGTCTGTATTAGTTCCTTTATCAGACAGCAATGCTTTCTGTTGTATAGAGCTATCACAAAGATCTCACTATGTGTTAACTTGATTTTAATTTTTAAATTCTTTTTTGATGTCAAGTATAATATTTGTTAAGTGTGTATTTCAGACTGATGAAAGATATAAATATTTTTTTATTATTATTATTATTACTATTTTTTTTTTTTGAAAACCTATATTTCACTTGTAGCTTCTTCAGTATAGTATCTTAGCAACGAAAATGGTTTTGATGCATCTAAGAAATAACTTGTTAATCACTAGGTAGCTGTCTTAACACATTTAACCAACCAGGTGTAGTAAATTTTATAACTTTTAAATTAAACCATAGATTTAAAAAAAAAAAAAAAAAATGTTTTTCAGGAAACTAACATTCTCATGCTTATGTGAGGCTGTGCTAGGTTCATTACTCTTTACTGGATGTTTAATAAACCTCCTGTTTCTTGTAATCGTACTTTATGGAAAGAATTTATGTCTTGCCTCCGTTGTTTCAAAATGAAGTTATTTCTTGAAATTTTAAAGCTCTGACATTATGACTGGCACTTTGTATTGATGGGTTGAAATAGTCTTTCACCCTTTTAGTGTGAGACAGCAGGATCTCAAACTGAGGGAAATATTATTAAGTTAGCAAATATGAGGCTTGCCCAGTGTTTGCAACTTAATAATCTTTACCCAAGAGTTGAGATCTGCCTTTTCCACATAGAAGTGGATGAATGACTATTTTTCTCTTACCTTGCTAAACTTTGTGTCGTTATGTATACGATTGGCTTTTCTGACGTGATGTCAATGTTATGAAAAGAGAATCCCTTTGTCTCGATACTGTAAGGTGAGACAAGAAAATCTCAAACTGCTAAAGCTTGGATACAAGCTTCCAGGGTAAGAGAGAAAAATGATTTTATTTAAATGACTTAAATTGCTGCATTATAAACTAGACATCTTATAAAAAAGTTGATAAAATGATGGAGATCTGTTCCAGAATTCTGTTGCTTTTTCTTGATCCAAAATTCCCTGGCTTTCTCTTTGTAAACAATGTGTGTGTTTTTGTTTGTTTTATTTTTATTAAAGGTTGATATGTGCTGATAGAATTGAGTTTAGATAATAGTTGCCATGGTAATTCAATATGGATGAAGTTCGATGAAGGTCAATGTGGACGATTTATCTAGCCCGCCACCATCAAGTCGTCGTTCGTCTGTGGTTTAATTTGTCTCTCGTCTATTCTTTGATTCTCTGTCATTCTGTTCTTAAACAACAAATTTTCTCTACATGTTACTAAGAAGAACACAGATCTTTTCATGCTCAGGTTTTCCCTGTACCTGTAGATTTACATGTTCACTTCAGTATCATATAGACTGATCTAAAATTTTAAAAAATGGTTGATAAGTGGCCATCTTGGATTTAGACAAATTTTTATCACTATTTTTCACAAACTGTACGACAGATCCCCTTAATCTCACACATATTTCAACATGTTCAAATTTGAGACCGATCAGAAAAAAAATGGCTGACAGACTATTGTCCTTATGTGTAGTTTTATTTTGTTAATGCTATTTCTAAAATAGCAATGAATAGGTCTCAGCAAGATGGCCGACACTGGAAGCCATCTTTTTGAATGTTGATATTTCTAATTTGTAATCAAGCATTGGAGAGATATTAAGTAACATTCAGATTTGATCTAAAATCTCTGCTTAAAAAACTCTTTGGCTTTCAGAAATTTTGGGACTTATTGGAAGATCAAGGGTTAGATGTAACATGTGACATTTCATTGGTCAATATGAATGATTTGAAGCAGTATAACCATGATATAATCCGTGAACTTTGACCCCTAAAGGTCAATGCAATTTCGCTTGATTTTCAATGTTACATTCATTACAAATTCAGAATACAGTAACCCAAATCCCTTGAAATGGTGCACAAAAGTGTACCATTGTGTTTGTAGTTTTTAACACCTTTATCAATAGGGATAAATACGTTAGTGTGATAGTATTGAGCTTTTCCTGTCACAATTCTTAATTTCGTAAAACTCTATTTGTGATAGTATAATTATGATATAAACTGTAAATCCCAAAAGTTTAAGGTTCAGTTTATTTCAAAGTTGGAAATATGTTAAGGTTCAATCTTATATTACGTGAAAATTCTCACTTTGGAATGACGATTAATTTTGATCACCCAGTGATTAATTTTAAAAAAATTTTGATAATTTCTTCATAGTTGACATACATGTAAATCCAACAAATGATTTTTACAAAAGATGGTGGGTGCCAAGATCCCTGTAGGATCTCTCTGTTTTAAATTCTATGAGAAATGGTTTGCTTGATTTATAGATGGGTTGATTTTTGAGTAGTTAAATAAGCATTAATTTGTATTAGTTAAATAAGCATTAATTTGTATGAGTTAAATAAGCATTAATTTGTGTTAGTTAAATAAGCATTAATTTGTATTAGTTAAATAAGCATTAATTTGTATTAGTTAAATAAGCATTAATTTGTACGTATATCTCTGCAGTCTTAATGTAGATGGGCATTGCTTTTGTTGATCAGTGTTGTGATAGCTGTATAATGAATTTATGTCTCTTTATGTTCCAGCTATATTAAAATAAAGTAGAATACTTAAAACAAGGATAACTGTGCAATAAGCCCCGAAGGCCGACACATCACTTACTCCTAGCTTATTACAGGACCTCAGGTCCAACACATCACTTACCCCTAGTCATGGATGGGCTTATTACAGGACCTCTGGTCCAACACATCACTTATTCCTAGTCAGGGGTGGGCTTATTGTAAGACCTCAGGTCCAACATATCACTTACTCATAGTCAGAGGTGGGCTTATTGCAAGACCTCAGGTCCAACACAAACCTTCTTTCTCCTAGTCAGGTGGTGGGCTTATTACAGGGCCTCAGGCCCAACACATGGCTTCTTGCACAGAGTCAGGGGGTGGGCTTATTAAAGGACAATAAAATAATGTAGGTTGATTTTATTTATTTTATCTATTACTGAACATCAATATACAGCAATATATCTTATTACCAGGCGTGGGCTTATCACAGAATAAATGATTATATCGAAACGTTTACAGCGTCTGAAAGCTGAAATATTTGAAATTGTGAAATTTTGAAGACTGAAGAAATAAGAGGAAAAAAAATACATTTCTTTTTTTTTTTTTTTAGAAAATTAGTGAGAAAAGCTTGTTGATAAAATAAGTGGAGTGTTTAGTAGAGATTGTCAGTGATTATTTCTAAAGCTTTTGATTACAATCAGCAACTTGTGTGTAGACATTCCTGTGTGTAATTACTGTGTGATACAAATATCTGTGTGTGATATCTGTGTGTGATCAATTAACCAGATACTTTCTGTATTCTCCTGTTTTCAGTTCCGCTGTATGATGGATTCCTACTGACCTCTGACCTCTGACCCAGCTCAGCTGACCCTTGACCCCTTGTTCCCTGCTGGTTTTTGGATAGGAGTGAATTTCAGTGTGTTTGACATAGTGTTAGAGTTTTCTCATTCTTCATCACAACTCAGTATCGTTCAATTTATCCATCATATCATATACCCAGTCAACTTCTTCAACTCATCAAACTTATTCGTGGAGGTGAGTTGCATCCAGCAATTCTATTGGTCGATACCAGTCATGTGATTTGCATCCCATATCCCGTTTGAGCAGCATTCGAAGTCACATGAACTGCAATCAAAATTTTGATTGGCTGACACAAATCATTAATGTGTTTTTCAAAATTTTTCTAAAACATGTTAGGTGATTTGTATCCAAAACTTTGATTGGTCTAGACAAGTCATGTGATTTGCATCCCAAATTTTGATTGGTTGTCAGTATAACATGTGACGATCAGTAATATTTTTTTTTGCATCTGATATTCCCATTAAATGTTGGTTGGTTTTTGTCTTTAGATTAGAAGCTAATAATAGTTCATTACTGCATTGGGCATTTTTCATTGGATGTTGGCTAGTCATGTGATCAGCTTACAATATAGATACTCATTTTAATGCTGTCATTGGTTGATTTTTTAATTTTTAAATTTTTTTTAAATAGTATCATTACAGTGGATGCCTTTTGATTTTTAATTTTTTAATCCCTTTGGTAATATCACCTCCAGCTAAGTTTGATGCTTTTCCACAAGTAATTCTCCTTGTAGAAATTATCATTTTTAACTTACTGTAATCGTGCAATGTTAGTCTGTACAAATTATGTTCACTGTGCTTTTTAAAGAGTAATTTTGATTCTGACTCTACTGATAAAAATCTGGTTAGCTCAACAAAACGATTCTTTTTTTCAAATTTCTGTCCTTAAATACATATTTCTCTTTTCTTTTCCTTTTGTAAAATTGAAAAAAAAATAGTAAGAAATTTCTTCATAAATGAAAAAAACACTTTTTTTTTCAAACTAGTGTGATTGGAATGCAGAAGTGTTAATATCACTACATACTAGCACCTAGCTGTTGTCTGTTTTTGTTGTATCCACTGAAATTCACTCCTCTCTGTTGACCGTCTAAAAGAAATCACATGGTCTACTGAATTTTTGTTGACATATAATCTTCTAACCTTTTGCTATTCTTAAAAGGTCAAAATAGAGGTTATGTTTTTCTTTTTTTTTTTTTTTTTAATGAAGATTTTTCAGGTCATTAACTCTGATTGGCTGCTGACAGATCCTCAGCCATTGGTTAATCTTGACCATTGCCAAAATACAGCTGTTTGAAACAATGGTCACAGTTTGTGACAGTCAGTCCCTTTAGAAAAATATTTAGTAATTGGATATGTGTGTATTTTACAGGTGTCATTTTGTGTTTATTTTCCAACACCACATTACACCAAACACTAACAGTTACTAAATATAGAATGTTGAAACACAGTGTTATTAATCCTTAATTGATAATGTTGATTTAAACCTTCAGACACTTAACCTGATGCATCCATACAGTTGTCAAAAAAAACAACAAAACAATTTATATAATTGTTTTCAAATTTCCGTCAGATATTTTCTAGACTGGACTTAGAAAATGTTTTAAAAGTTATTCTATATGTTCATTTTCTACATCATACTATATTTTTTCTTTCACTTTCATTCCCAAACCTTTTTTCTTTGTCGTCGATGTGTTTGTGTTGATTAACTTTCCTGTGTATTCCCTGACGAATCCTTTTTCTTTTTAAATATTTCTTTTTTGTACTGACCAACTTTTGTTTCCCTGTTTTAATCCGGTTTTTTTTTACCTTTGTTAACTAAATGTCTCATTTGAATGTGACTTCAAACTAACTCTGTCTTTATTTTCATTTGTTATGGAAAATTATAATCGGATTTGTATATCTTCAGAATGTTTGTGAGAAAGTACAAATATTATTGAGTGTTTTTTTTTTTTTAACTAATATCATAAATATCTAGCCATTTTGAAATATGTGACATCATTTGACATGTATTTGATTATCGTAATGAAAAGATCCTGCCATGAGATATCAAATTTAGACATAAAAAAATACGAAAATTTGTTGTGGTTAGACCTTAAGATCAGACATAAAATTGTGTTTATTTATGAAAGATACTTGATGTAATCATAAAACATATCTGTAGTATTATAAGATGAAAGAAAAGTTTATTTTAAAGTTACGTGAAAACATTTCAGGATTTTTTTTTTTTTTAATTTAATGGTATTTATCCAGCGATAAGGGCTTGTCTGGTAATAAGCCCATATATTTTGTTGTTGAATAAAAATTTATGTTGCTGTCCTCAAATAAGCTGTCCTCTGATTGTGAACAAGAAATTAGCCCTAGACCATCATTATGTTTAGAAGTCTGGATTAGTTATAACTAATCATCCAAAAAATAATCTTTGCATCTGGTAATAAGGACATGCCTGGCAATAAGCCCATGGACGTTTATTTCAGTCTTACAAAAAGAAAAGTAAAGAAATCCTCACTTTCCTGACTTTGAGTCAGTGGTAATGTTTTGGTTCCCAGGGATTATTGCAAAATAAATACACTAGATTTTTAGATTTTATCGTGACATAAGTGAGCAAAGGAGATAAAAAGAAAGAAAAGAAATCACAAGATTTTAAAGATTTTTTTAGAAATATTTATTGTCGCTATCTCTACTGATATTCTGTTTACCGATAAGTTGCATTATGGGTAGAGGTCCTACTAAATACTAGAATGGCCTGGACCGTTTTCTGTTTTTAGAAAACTTCTCAACATTTGATCCTTAAATATTAGGGAAAAGTTTTTTCTTTTTTTGTTTTTTTTAAGCAATACATTTATTTGGAAACAAAAGTAGGACCCATTTTCTATCAGTATCCATGTATGTAAGAATGTTTGGCCTCAATTTGTAAACAGTAAGTAGGGATTATCGTATTGAATCTTAGAACTGCATTTTCTTTTTTTTCCAGTTTCTTTTTTTAAATCCAGTAGATGCAGAAGCTGTCCAACAAACAATTGCAGCAATGTCACCAAAACGAACTGTTGAGGTAAACCAAGCTAAAACACCAGGGGGCACACTCGTTACCAAGACAACCACAACAACAGAACGATCACGTCATGGCCGACAGGGAGCTGAAGTAGATGGTAGGTTAAGAAAATTTTTCTTTAAATGAGAATATTTTTGTGTGTATACATAGTTGACATTTATATTAAATTTTTTCTTTTTTTTTAATAAATGTTTTGAAAACATAGTACAAGTGCATTAGTTTCGTATTTTTAATCTGTATTGAATATGTTTTTTACAAATTTTATGGGGGTTATATTTCTTACAGGGGGCGATGTCCAGAAAAAAAAATACAAATCTGTCCTTCTTCAGTATATCTCTGATTGACTAAGTATTTTTGAGATTTTCCCCCAAGCAGTGTTTCCCTATCAACCAAAAGCTTTGCGCCATGATATACTTGTGTATATAAGCAAGCGCTCAGGTGATTGAGATCTTTTGTATAAGATGCACTTTTCACCTGTATGAACTCACCATAGCAGTCATTAACATTGTTTCTGTTTAAGATTATTATTTAACAATGTTTTAATGTTATTCTGGAAAATTTGATTATAAGAGAGATTTTGCATGGTGTTCACAGAATGAGATACTTTTATCAGGAGTTGTGGCTTCTGCAATTAAATGGATGCATTATGTGGCAGCCTATCTGTTCAACTAGAAATAGGAGATAGAGATGATAAAAACATTGATCACAAGATGTTTTTTTCTATACAAAATTTATATTGTTTGAAAGTTGAATTTGAAAGTTTAAAGGACATATAAAAAATATGAAGGAACTATTTTTTTGGCATTTTGTGTTTTTCATAAAAAAAAAAAAAAAAATTCCTTCTGTAATAACCAGTGTTAATGGTTTCTGTTTTTTGTATCTGATTTCTATCAATAGTGAAATGATTGGTCAGTTATATATTGATATGTGTTACAGGATCACCCAATTACATTGAGAAGCATACCAACATATACGGTTACGATGGCTCAGACTCTCATTCTCTCAACACAAGCACGAACCAACAGGACCGATCAGTCTCATCATCATCTGGTAAGTCATATATCACCATAGAAACCAACCATATCACCATAGAAACACTCTGTCATCATAGAAACCATTCAGTTTACCATGGAAACCATTATGTCTCCACAGATACCATTTGTCATTATTGGAAACTATTCAAATCACTTAAGAAACCTTTTATGTCAATGCTTTTAATATATTCTTGGAAAGCATTTCACCAACAGGAACCGTTTTAGTCGTGGTATTCATAGTGTTGCTTCACTAGGGATTGTTAATGTCTTTTCTTTCCCAATGTCTCTCTGATAAAGTAGTTTTGAGATTTTCCCTCATGTAGTGTTTCCTTGTCAACCAAAAGCATAAGCATCATACTATAATTGTGTATATCAGCAAACACCTAGGTGAATAAGAGTTTAGGTATAAGGTGCACCATGTAGTGCTTCCTTGTCAACCAAAAGCTTAAGCATCATACCATAATTGTGTATACAAGAAAACACCCAGTTGAATAAGAGTTTAGGTATATGTCCCATCAAAGCAAATAACGGCATGGAAAGGGATCATAACAACAGTAACACCACTTTTTTTGGTTACCATGGAAATAGGTTAATTTTACTAAGAAAACTAAAAATATCATGAAAACAATTGTATGCGTTAGCAGTATATTTACTGTATAATAAGTGTGTTGGATAAGTAACATTGTAGTAGATACAAATTATTCCTTATTGAAGCAGGAAATGTAGTACCAGAAAAACAACTCCTTTGATATTTACAAGAATACATTGATGCTGTTGTTTATTCGGAGGGCTTTATGACTCATACAAACAAAACAATCTGTCTAAAAATCAGCAAATCAGAAAGGAAAGCACTACAAATCTGTTTGGTGACATTTTGATGAAATTTGCATGCATGGTTTATTTTTGTTGATGGTTAGTCATGGTTGACCGATTTTTATCAGAAACAAAAACGTCATGCTATGAAAAGATCTGACATTTTTTCAGACCGAAAGTCATATGGACAGGTGAGTTTGTTATGCCTAAAATGAAAGTAGAAATGATTGTTTAAATAATAAAGACTATATGAATGTGTCATCATATCAAATCCCTGTCATGTGACAACCTAGATCATGTATTATGCTTGACCAATCATCTTATCCCTTTTTATATTGTTTATTCACCAATCAGATTATAACATGAATGCTTTATCAACCAATCATTTCACAGGAATGTTTGATCAATCATTTGTAATGCTGGACAGGATTGTGGGACTGTTTTGTGCCAATCCCGTTTTGTGAATGTATTGTTAGATTGTCTGTTATGTAGCGTTATTACTACTCATAATTTTGGGGTAAAACAAAAACTTTTCTAAAACAATTTTTTTTTCTGTAATGAAGACTACAGGAATGCAAGAAGTATTTAATAATTTGAATAAAATTTCAAAGAATATGTTAGATCCATTTGAATGGTGCAGAAGATCACAGTTTGTACTGTTGTGACAAAGAGTTGGTTTAATTTTAATTATTTTAAACTATTCCCTCTGTTCCTTGTGACAGAATATGATTATGCCCATGAAACTTCCCCTTTCAACAGAACATGTCACTTTAATGTTAATGGTCAGGGCTATAATCTCTGTGTTAAGTATGATGTGAAAAAAAAATACATTTACCATCTCCAACACAAGTACGCCATTCTACATGCGAAGGCATTCATGTGCTTTACAGAACATCAATACTATTGTCTTCCACCCGCGTGTGCCCCCCCCCCCCTCCCAAAAAAAAAAAATTCTTAAGGTGCTGTAGCATGGATGGATGTAGCTATTAACATGGAATATCCTAACTGGGAATATGATATGTAAAAACAAGCAAATTTCGTAGGGAAATTAAATATGTCACAAGGTCAGCAGAAATTTTGAAAAATTCAACAATGAAATTAATATAATCATATATATGTATATATATAGTTAAAGTTTTATCAAATATCAGTATGAATGGCATTGTGGTATGTGTATTTACAAAGTACAAAACATCAAACTATACTATAGTATACAGTGTAGATTTATAGATAATAATTACCTCCCTTGTCTATTCTAATACTTTTTTCTTGAATGTAAATCTTGTCATACAGTTCTATTACTTCTCTCATGTTTCTAAAAAATGAGAACTTTGTATAAAATCATTTTTTCTTGAACATATCAGTTTTTCTTTAAATTTTATATTTATATATTAAGTATCCATACTTGATGAAAAATAACCCTAATTAAAAATTATATTAGAAAAAAAAGGATTTCAGATATTGCAAAAGAAGTTATAAAGAACAACATGTTGTTGTGCAAATAGTAATGATGTACAAGGATTTCACCATTCCTGATCTCAATAAGTCAAACGAAAAAAAATTTAGCAAGACCCAGACAAAAACAGGTAAAGAAACAAAATAATTAAAAAGATATAAAAAACAAAACAAAAAAAATGAGGAAAACAAAATAGATAAATAAATAAAAAAATATATATAATTTGCAGTTTTGACTTAATTAGGTAGATTTTTTTAAAAAAAATCTATATACTGGTTTTCATGGTTTTGAATATTGGATTTGGTTAAATTTCATATCTAGGTAAACATACCAATATCATGTCATGTAAAGGGTAAGGATTAGTGATAACTGTAACGGAAGGATGGTAAAAAAAAAATTTCAAAAACTGATAACAAGCATGCCAAAATTTTTCAAAGGGAGATAACCCAATTTATTTTTCTTCCTCAGTATTTTATTTGCAGGGTTTTTTTTTCTGTTACTTAGAATTTTTTTGTTCCTGAAGTTAGTTATTCAGCTTTTTAGTGTAACCTTCCTATAAAGAAATTGAATTTTTTATTATTTTAATATTTTCCTAAAAAAAAAAAATGATATTAGTCACTTTGAATAAAAATATCAAAGAAATTAAGGTTTGTCAAGATGTGTTAAAAGTTTGTCGTTTTTACATTGTTGTACTTTTTAGATGGTTAAATTAGAGTAATTGGTATCAAGTTTACCATGAAAATATTTGTGATAAGTTTTGGAAGGTTAGATGAAAGAAGCATTTTAATTAGCTTGGAGAATGTTAAAAATTTAATTATAGAGTGAAGATGTCTGACTTGTTAAGAGTTTGTGAAGTAGTTCTTGGAATGTTTTTTGTGCCTGCATTTTATTTATGTATTTGGTTTGACATTAGAGTTTGTTTGTGTGTGTTTCCACAGAGCATTTGTACATTAACGGGGTTGAGTCTGTAGCGGAAACGGCCATTAGAGAGCTGATGGATCGATCGCGTAAACCACGCACCCCCACCAAAACCAGTACCCTCATAATCACGGGGGTTAAAAGGGTAAGCAGAAAATAAGAAACCCTACAGATTATGGGTATTAAAGGGGTTGTAAAGCAAGAAATCATGCATCTCAAATAAAACCAATACCCTCATAATCACGAAGGTCAAACAAAAAGTAGAACTTGTTACCCGATATGTTACCAAATTGACCTATTGATGTGGAGAACTGAAATTCTATAAATTATCATTATTTGAGGTGAAACTGAATGTAAGATACTACAGAAGGTCAGCTGAGAATAGACTGAGAAAAAAATGATCTCAGATATGTACCATTAACAGATTCTATTTCTCAGTATATTTTTATGTCAATTATAATATCATAAAAATTTTTTTATAAACTATCTTATTTCAAAATTCTTCACTTCGGCTAAATTACCTTAGCCTTCTTGAATCATCAGTATCATCAACATCAATAAGAAGATTGTATATGACGTTTATTCTAATTATGATGTTACTTTAAGCCAAATGTTGCTTTAAGATTCAAGGCAAGTCTGACAGGATAATAAATCTAGCTCAGGGTAGTGTGTGAGATTTCCCTGTCCAATATACAAAAAAAAAAATATTTAAATAATTTTTAAATAAATATATCCTCTATTAAATACATCATTATCACAAAGACTCTCTTATCTTTATCCAAAAAATGATCCGTGGGATTAAAATTAATAACATTAACAAACTTTGCATTGATCAGAGAAATTTTCTCAAAACTCAAAGAAAAGCGATGAATCAGTAGATAAAAATAACCTTCAGAATTGTATAATTAATATAAAATTTCCACAAATTCTTCAATTTTCTAAACCTATTGTTTTCAAATTAATCACCAAATTTTGTTGATTTTATCAAATCGAATTTGAAAATATAATTCAGGAATTTTCTGTATTGATCCATGAAATTTGTTTCCTAGAAATCAACTTTACTAATTTATTGGCAATAGAAATTAGGCTCGCTTATATTACTGAAAGACATATTTATTTCCCTAATATGAGTTTTGTGACTTTGAAATAGATTTAACTGCTTGTTGATTCAAATTTTGAAATTAAATTGGTGCATAAAATTAATCAAAGTGATATATCATGGGGAGTTAAATTTTTGAAATTCTTCATGTACAGTAATCTTTTCTTGATAATATGAACTATTACAAATACAAAAAAGATTAATGTCACTGATGTTGATTGAAAAAAGTAGGTGAATTTCCTCTTTCAATCTTATAGTTCGAAATGTCTTAAAACATTTCTGCTTAAAATCGTTTTAGGTACAAATGGATTTATTTTAGTTTGGGGTCCTGAATAATGTTATGTGGTTCTAACAATGTTACATATATTCTGTTTTTCCTAAAGACCAGTTATTACATACATTTGTTAAGGGAGTATTTTACCTTTGCTGAAAATATACTTGTTAAGGGAGTATGCTGCCTTACTCATTTAATCTCCATTTGTTGAAGATTATTTGTTAAGCAGTTTGCTACTTTATTTGTTCTACCATAGGATTTTGTGTTAGAGTGATCTCCCTTCATTAATTTATTTGTTATGGGGATATGCTGCCTTACTCATTTCACCAAGTTTTGTGTTAGAGTTATCTCCCATTGTTCGGTATCGTTATAGTATATTTTATACTGTTATAATGACTAAAGCATGTTTTAATGTACTTAAGTATACAATGTATATCACAATTTGTTTAAGTTCAAGCCTCTGGTGAAAAAAATTATGTACTTGTTTTTCAATCCAATAGATCTCTTGAAAAATTATTATTTTCTATAAAAAAGTCTTACAACAAGTTTTGAAATCAAACTCTTAGTCTGAAGTCCTGAAATTATGGTGAAACCAACACAATGTGAATTAAAATTATTATTGTTATATTTTGCGAAGACAGTATGATAGGCCACAGTTTTCATCAGAAAAGGAATGACTGTGTTATGTTGACCAAAACAGAATGTTGTCATATTGAGGAGTCTTGTTAGACAGGTTTGATTGTAAAAAAAATTTATGTCCTGAAATTTTGAAATCACATACTTATAAAATTTGTGCAATTTAAACTTTTTCCAAATGTCTGCTAGACCCAAAAATTGTGTTCTTTGTCTGATAAAGGACTTTCTAAAACCCAGAAGAAAATTTCCTTTTTTTGAGTTCAATTGAAAAATATTCGAGATATGTAATTATTGATGCTGATAACAGGATTCTTTATCAGTTGGTTCTTTTGTCCAGCTTAGAGAGATAGATGCTATGTAGATATTATACACTTGAGGTGACCAAAAAAATTAAATAATAGGAGATTGATTGGCACAGTATAATGTACTCGCCTTTCATCTAGACATCAGGGATTCAATTCCCCGAAGAGAAAGGGAAATGGGTCGCATCGGGTCACAAGTCCTTGCTGGGTACTCTGGTTTCCTCACAACATAAGACTCCTTGCTGACTTCCATTGGGTGGAAAAAAATGATTAATAAAAGTTTATATAATATGTTTAGCAATTATTGTAAAAAAAAAGAGTTAGTATGAAGATTTTAAATTTTTTTTTCAATAAATGAAAATCATACCGTTTATAATTAGAGGCAGTATCACCGTCAAAGTTATATGATGCCGTTATCAGTCTAATTGGAGGAATTTGTAAAGAAAATTATTTTTTCATGATGCAATTTCAATTTCTAACAAAAAGAAAGGATTCTGATGAAAATCTAGGAACAAACCAGTGTTTATTTACCTATATAAGTACTCTGTTTTCTTAGACTCTGTTTTTGATGGTACAACACCATCTTTTAAAACAGCAGAAGTTTTTGTTCACTTGAAAACGTTCACAGTATTACAGAACCCTTTAGGTCAAAATATTGAAATATGGTCTCTATAAAGAGGATGTGATTTATCTAGATTATTATTGAATAAGCAGGATTACACAAAGACTTCTTTCCTGATTAAATAAAGAATAACCAATTTGTTTGGTATAGTTTAATTGATTGTTTGCTTCTACTGTATCTAATTCAGATTTGTTCTTAGCATTAAACAGTGTTGTTTGATTTGTGTCTTTTGTACCAAACTTTAGAGATATTGAAACTCACTTGTGTGTGAAATTTCAGCCTGTTCAATATTATTACTGGTATTTCATCTTTGAAATCTCCTTCTTGTTGAATACTAATATTCTTCATAATCTGAAAAAAATAAGTTTTGACTTTGTATTATATCACTATATTCTATGAGTACTGTCTGTCTGCTAGGCTTCTGCCGAGCCATCGGAAGAGGTAACAGCACCATCAAGTGTGGTCACTGCCCCACAGGACGAACCGTCCCCAGTACAAGAAACTACAGTCTCTTCTGAACCTGTGGTAGAACTATTACAGCAAAGCTCAAATCTTCCTTCTCATGCTGTCCTGTCTTCATCACCTCCTATATCTGAATGCTCTTCTAAACCAGAAACTTTGCTCGAATCCTCTTTCCCCAAATTCACTCCTATTGGAATGCATCCTCCTGCAGAGGTGAAAACCTTCCCTGATAAAAAAAAATCTCCAAGTCCTATTATAGAGTCTGAACATAAAATTGCAGAAATGTTACCAGAACCTATTCCAACGATTGACTTACTGGACGAAAATGTCGTCTTTGAAGTTTCGTATTCTCTTGGAGAAGCTGATGTTGAACCAACAGAATCTGAGCTGGATTCTAGTCATCCTATCCTTTCTGACACAGAAGTTAAATCTGGCCTTGATGATTCAGCTGAAATTCCCGTGGCATATTCCTCAGACATTGATGAAGGGAAAGCATTTGAGGCTCCCTCTGTCCTCATTCCTGACAAAGATATTGTGGAGGAGGTAGCCACTAAAGAGGCTCCCCCTGTCCTCATTCCTGACAAAGATATTGTGGAGAAGGTAGCTGTCGATGAGGCTCCCCCTGTCCTCGTTCCTGACAAAGAAATTGGACAGGAGGTAGCCACTGAAGAAGCTCCCCCTGTCCTCACTCCTGACAAAGATATTGTGGAGGAAGTTGCCACTGAAGAAGCTCCCCCTGTCCTCACTCCTGACAAAGATATTGTGGAGGAAGTTGCCACTGAAGAAGCTCCCCCTGTCCTCACTCCTGACAAAGATATTGTGGAGAAGGTAGCTGTCGATGAGGCTCCCCCTGTCCTCATTCCTGACAAAGAAATTGGACAGGAGGTAGCCACTGAAGAAGCTCCCCCTGTCCTCACTCCTGACAAAGATATTGTTGAGGAGGTAGCCACTAAAGAGGTTCCCCCTGTCCTCATTCCTGACAAAGATATTGTGGAGGAGGTAGCCACTAAAGAGGCTCCCCCTGTCCTCATTCCTGACAAAGATATTGTGGAGGAGGTAGCCACTGAAGAAGCTCCTCCTGTCCTCACTCCTGACAAAGATATTATGGAGAAGGTAGCCGTCGATGAGGCTCCCTCTGTCCTCATTCCTGACAAAGATATTGGACAGGAGGTAGCCACTGAAGATGCTCCCCCTGTCCTCACTCCTGTCAAAGAAATTGAACAGAATGTAGATGTCGACGAGGCTCCCTCTGTCCTCATTCCTGACAAAGATATTGTGGAGGAGGTAGCTGTCTATGAGGCTCCCTCTGTCCTCACTCCTGACAAAGATATTGTGGAGGAGGTAGCCACTGAAGAGGCTCCCCCTGTCCTCATTCCTGACAAAGATATTGGGGAGGAGGTAGCCACTGAAGAGGCTCCCCCTGTCCTCATTCCTGACAAAGATATTGTGGAGGAGGTAGCTGTCGATCAGGCTCCCTCTGTCCTCATTCCTGATAAAGATATTGGGGAGAAGGTAGACACTGAAGAGGCTCCCCGTGTCCTCATTCCTGACAAAGATATTGGACAGGATTTAGCCACTGAAGATGCTCCCCCTGTCCTCACTCCTGACGAAGATATTGTGGAGGAGGTAGCCGCTAAAGAGATTTCCTCTGTCCTCATTCCTGACAAAGATATTGGGGAGGAGGTAGCCACTGGAGATGCTCCCCCTGTCCTCATTCCTGACAAAGGTAGTGAAGAGGGGAAGAAATTTGAGGTTATTGACACAATCGTTGAAGACAGTATTAAACCAGTGTCTGCTTTGGATGCTGGAACTGAAATCGAATCTACCCAAGACATTAAATCTGACACTTTTCCTGAATCTGACTCTGATCCTCAACAAGTCAAAGTAACAGAAGAAATGCTATCTCCCATAGAAACAGAACAACAAGAAACGTGTCAAGAAGTTGCTCCTGATTCTACATGTGTTGAGATAGTAACTCATTCACGGTCGCCTTCCCCTTACGGGGATGACAGTTCCTGCTCATCATTTCATGATGATGAGTACATCTCTCATTCATCAACTGAAGACTTAACTGAAGGCGAATCTGCACATTATTTCAAATCTAAGCAGGTTGATGATGAGACTTCGGAACCTCTAGAGTTCTCTACTGACTTAACGCCTGAGACATGTGAAACTAGCGTGACGATGGAACAAACAGAAGAAGATTCAGAGGCAGCACAGTATGCTGCAGTTGAATCAAAGGTGTTCAAGCCAGAGGGTCAGGAAGAGGTCAAACTCACACCCAAGCAATCAGAAGGACCAGTTGAAGCTGATCCATCTGAAATAATGGAGACTGACCTGGTAAAAGAACCTGAGTTGGTAAAAGAAACTGAGGCTGCATCTGAACAAGTAAAAGAAATTGATACTGAACAGGTTAAAGAATGTGAATCTGAAACTATAGAACATGAGCCAGTCACAACTAAGGTCATCACACCTGAACCATCAGGTGACCTTGAACTGGTAAAAGAACCTGAGTTGGTAAAAGAAACTGAGGCTGCACCTGAACAAGTACAAGAAATTGATACTGAACAGGTTAAAGAATGTGAATCTGAAACTATAGAACATGAGCCAGTCACAACTAAGGTCATCACACCTGAACCATCAGGTGACCTTGAACTGGTAAAAGAACCTGAGTTGGTAAAAGAAACTGAGGCTGCATCTGAACAAGTAAAAGAAATTGATACTGAACAGGTTAAAGAATGTGAATCTGAAAATATAGAACATGAGCCAGTCACAACTAAGGTCATCACACCTGAACCATCAGGTGACCTTGAACTGGTAAAAGAACCTGAGTTGGAAAAAGAAACTGAGGCTGCATCTGAACAAGTAAAAGAAATTGATACTGAACAGGTTAAAGAATGTGAATCTGAAACTATAGAACATGAGCCAGTCACAACTAAGGTCATCACACCTGAACCATCAGGTGACCTTGAACTGGTAAAAGAACCTGAGTTGGTAAAAGAAACTGAGGCTGCACCTGAACAAGTAAAAGAAATTGATACTGAACAGGTTAAAGAATGTGAATCTGAAACTGTACAACATGAGCCAGTCACAGCTAAGGTCGTCACACCTGAACCATCAGGTGACCTTGAACTGTCCTCGGAGCCAGAATTGTTATCTGCTGACGCTGAAGCACAGCATTCAGCTGTTACATCCGAGATACTTCCTGAATCAGTGATCCATACGAAATCTGCTCAAAAAGAGCAAACCGAACCTGAACTTATTGCGCAAACACAATGTGCTAGTTCAGAGGACTTTGTTATTACAAAAGTTGAACAGTCAAAAGAATTAGTAGTGGAGGAGGTTACCACACCCTGCCCTTTGTTACCAACAGAGAGAGTATTAGCCGCTGAAAAGATACCCTCATCAGAGGCAGTGTTATCTGAAACTATGCCGATGGAAACAATACTGTCTGCCGATGATACCACGCAAAGTGATTCAACAGATCAATATGAGTCCGAAACAGTAAAGCCAGATGGTGATACCATACTAACGGAGGTTGAACCATCTGAACAAGTTACAGCAGAAGAAACAACTACACCATGTTCTTCTTTACCGACTGAAAGATTACTGGCACCTCAAACTGTCCCTGCACAGGAAACAGTTCTATCTGAGACGCTGCCAAAGGAAACAAAGTTACCAGCAGACGATCTTGTTATAAAAACCACAACTGAGAGTGAACTTGTTTTAAGTGAAGTAAAACCATCTGAAGAAATAGCTGTTGAAGAGTCGGTTTCTTCCTGTCCTTCAATGCCAGATCAGAGATTACTGGCAGCACAGAAAGTCTCTAAGACAGAGACAGTGTTGTCGGAGACAATGCCTGAAGAGGCTTCATTGTCTGTTGAGGGTTCCACTGTCTCTACATTGGTATCTGGAGAAACTGATGGTGCAAGTTCTATGCCTGTTGTAGAGGTTGAAGAACCAGCAGCTGTATACACATCTCTAGAACAGGCAACATCTTTTGAGGCATCAGAAGAATCTGCGGATTTTAAAGTAATGACTCAAGGAGAAATTTCAACAGAAGATAAAGTTTTACTCACTGACGAAGTCGAGGATAATCTTTCAGAATATGATGATCTACCAGGAAATATTCCAACAGATTATCTTATAGAGGAGACGACAGAAGACCTGGAAGAAGAAACTGAACAGTTAGCTAAATTTCCTATAGAGGAACTAGCAGATTTGGACATTGAACCAGTGGTAACAGAACCTAAAGAGGGAAAAGCAGTTGAAGCTACAACAGCAGCAGAACCAGTGGACCAATCTGAAGCAGGATTGGTGGAGGAAGCACATGGTAAGACAGAACTTCCCACCAGTGATGGCCAATTGGAGTCAGAAGACATGAAGACAGTTAAAACATCTGATGAATTGGCGACTAATAAGTCACTTCAGTTGGATCTGGTGTCAACTCCTCTGTTGCAAGAGATGGAGCAGATTGCATCTGACATGTCCTCCCTTGCAGAGGACATTTCAAAAAGTCCTGTTCTTGCGTCAGCAGAGATTCCTATGGAAATGAAAGATTCAACAACAGATGCTGTTGATCAGTCTACAACAGAGAAGGACTTCGCAGATGAGGCACCTTCGACTGTTACTTGTCATGCAACTGATGTTTCGATGGCAAGTGGCAGTTCACAGGAGATGTCAGTAGAGGATATAGAAGGTAGTCCTGTGGAGTCTTTGACTCCTACACCTGAGAATGAAGATGGTCTCGAGTTGGAAACACCTACAGTCACATTGGAAGTTTCTGCTGAAGAAACTGCTTTACAGCTTGTTGATCCCCAGGTTAAAGAAGAAACTGCCCTGGAATTCTCTTTAGCCACCAGGGAGAAACTGGCTTCTATCTCATCAGTTTCTGATATCATTCAAGACCTTCCTGCTCATTCTGCAGAAACTGAAGAGGAACCAGTGTTAGGAGCATCTGCTGTTTCTGTTGATGTGGTTGGTATGTCTGATCCCATATCAGAAGAAATGTCGGCTGTAGATGATCTGATGAAAGAAGTATCTGGATATTCTCCATCAGAGATTGAAGGGCAAGAAGTTATTATGACTGGGCAATTTGTTAGTGAGCCTGTCGATGTGTCTGAACTTGCAGCTGGAGCTTTCACAGTGGAAGACACAAGTTCTCAACCTGCAGAGGGTCTCAAATTAAATGTGTTTGTGACCACAGATCTGGAATCTTCCACACCTTCTTCTCCACTTACAAAATATGATGTTGTTGAAGACTTGTCAGCTACTATAGATGAACCATTGACTGATGAGAAATCAATCAAGATGGATGAAGAAGACACATCAGAGAAATCTGCAGAGCCTGATGTAGTCACACATGAAGAGATAACAGCTGTTGGGAGTTTTGATCTATCAGCAAATCTGACTCTGGAAGAAACACAACCTGATACTTCAATAACAACTGAAACACAGCCGGAAGCGGAGGTAACCTTGACTCTCCCTGCTGCAGATTCAGCAACATCAACAGAAGTGTCCATCCCCGCACCAGATGAAACCCCAGATGTTGACTCTCCTGTAACACGCGCAATGCTTCGGAGACAAAATTATTTGGCAGAGCAGGCTAAAAAAAAAGAACTTTTCGAGGCTTCTGGGCATATTAAGAATAATGAACCAGTCCATTCGCATGAAGCCCCTTTAGCAATTTTACCTATTGATAGTGAAGAAATTCAGGATGAGAGTTTACCAACAGGATCAAAATCAAAGGAAGTGAAGGTGGCTGCTGCTGTAACACATGTAGGTATCAAACCAAGCGAGCAAACTTTTGACAATAAGCCGAAAACAATTGTTGTTCAGGTTGAAAGTACAGAGATTACTGGTCCTCCAAAAGAAATGGTGTCTGATCTAATGTCAGGTCAGAAAAGAGCAAACTCCCCAGAAAGGTATGGTTCTCTAACACGTCCCTTGAGAGTATACAAGCAAGTCAGCAGTGACATAGAGGATGATAATACCAAGGCAAATCAGAAAAGGGTGGATGACTGGGTGACAGCGACTACAGATGATATGATGGTCACGAATCCAGAGTCGTTGACCGTCCAAACACCAGCTTCTCTCCCAGAGAGTTCCCCAAGCATTCAACCAACTGATGAGTCTGTGCATTCACCAGCGACCGATAGCGTTCAAATTACCCAGCAACCTTTGCCAGAAAATGTCCAAAGTGTTTACAAACCAGGTTTCGTCATTCGTTCACAACAAACTAACCCTCTACCCCAAACAGAAAATGTACAGGTCCAGCGTGCTGGTTTTGTCCTACGTCCACAAACTGTAGAAAATCTTCCCCAAAACCCACATCCTTTGCCTGAAAGTGCTGGAAATCCATACCAACCTGAATCCGCAGAAAACCCAAAATCTAATGTTGAGGATATCCAGCTTCCCCCAGAAACCCTTCCAGATACTGATGATGTCCCCGTGCCCGGTCGTGTGTATCGTCCCAAAACTGATTACAACACTCTCCCACGTCCCTCAAAATCCTCCAAAGATGTGAGTACTCCAAAACGGGCTGGCTCTCTGCCTCGGAGCTCCTCATCTGCTGAAAAGCAGCGTAAGGTAGGGCATTGCAGGTTAAAGGCATTATGGGATATGACGTTCACGTTTGTAAGGCCCATGGAGAGTACTCCTAGGGGTTCTTTAGATTGGGTTGAGGGATATATCGTCAGAATTTTATAAGAAATTATTTTTAAAAATCACAACTAACATAAAGCAATGTAGGAGAAATTGTATATTTTGTTTTGGTATTTGAGACGGCAAGCTGTGCCTAAAAGTCTAGTTTAAGCATTAGATTAAACCCCATGATTATTACTGGAATAGCTCAGTGGTATTTTCTTAGACTTCGGAATAGACAAGAACTCCTGGCAAATTGCCAACAATGTTGTATTTTAGTGATGTTATATATGGTGATAACAGCAGCTATTTTTATTTACAATGGTCCATTTCACACTTATTGAAATTTTGTTACGATTGCATTCCCCATAAATATCGCTGCCTTGCTGCTTTGCTAACTAACTAGACTTTCTAGGAGTACTCTCATCTACTGTCCAAACCCCTTTCTGATTTCCGAAACATGTCTTCTGTTGGACTGTGCTGATTTCTTCTGCTTTAAAAGCTTCTGTCTGACTTGGTACCACTGCCTTGTGTTCAAATTTCTTGTCTGGTTGGTTGTAATATCTGCTGAAATCTTCCTGTTGAGACCAGGTTGACCTGCTGTTTGAGATTTCTTTCTTCTTTCTTGCTGTTGAGAGAAAGATGGCCTGCTGTTTGAGATTTCTTTTTTTCCTTTTTGCTGTGAATGATGTTTGACTGTCCCAGATCCTTGATTTGATACCATTACTCCATGGAAACAAGCAAATGGATACATCCAACTTCACTTTTCCAGTCTTGTTCCTGTTGTCCACATTTTATCCAATGGTTTCCTGTGCTTTTTGATTTCTCAGTTCTCTCCATTTTAAACTCCTGTAGATGAAGTGTTCCTGTGTTTACAACTAGAAATATTTATGGTTTTGCTAGTGTATGAAAAACTGATTAAATTATTTCAAAATTCAGAATCTTTTTTTAAAGTAAACTAATTTTTAAGTTTGATTTTTTTCTGGAAAAAAATGTCTATCTAACTTTTTAGTAAGTTGAATGACATTCTGACAGGAAGTTTTAAATTAGTTGTGATTTTTTTTACTTTTTTGTTTTAATTTTTCTTAAAATAAATTTTTTATCTAAATTTCAAAATTAAATATTTTGTCAAACAGGAATTCTAACCTAAAGAGCACTGAATTCATTATAAATAACATTTCTTTAAGATATACTTAAATATCTATTTGATAAGATGTGATTAAGACAAATAAAACATATCTAAAGATAATTTGCTCAGGGTTGTGGGTTTATAGTTCACTAGACAAAGTTTTTATAATGTCTGGTGATCATGAACACATCATCATATCGCTAGCAAATGCTGGTGTATTTATGGAGTCCTTTTTCATCTCTAAAAATAAAATACGATATAAAATGATGATATAATATTTAATTTATGAGTCATTATGATTCCATGGCAATACACTTCGTCATAACTGTTCAGCTATTGCTGTTGACAAAAATTGGCAACACAAGCTTCTATTTCAATACCCTGTCATGAGATCTCCCCTAAATTTGAGTCTAAGGTTATGTGTTATACTTGTGGGCTTATTTTAGGAAAATTATAGTCAATTATTAAAATAAGTAATTTTTTGAAAAATTGTATTAATAATAAAATTTCAACAGAATACTAATAGATCTATAATATGCCTAGCTGTTGATAAATGTTGTCTCCCAAATAATTTGAATTTATTCCAAACATTTAAAACAAATAAGTTACATATTACAGAAGGTTTCTAGAATACATTCATAATATAGATTACACTTTTATTTTTTCAAATTTTTGCACATTTTTTAATACTATCTAACACAAGTATCATCAAATTGTCTTGAAATAGCACAATCACAAATTTTATATATTTTTTTTTTTAGCTTTTTAATATTTGTTAATAATCATTGCATAGTGATTTTTTCCTGGATTGTCCATTCTAGAATGATGTTCTGTTTGCCATGTTGGTATTCTATAATGTTTTATTGCATGCCAACAGGAACCTGTTAATAGAAAAATACCGACTATAAAGGTAACCAGGTGTTGTATACAACTGGATTCCATCAGTCACCTCTAGTTGTTAGATATTAAATACCGTATTTATCCTAAGAAAATACTTTATAAAATTTACAGGTAAATGTCGCAAGAGGTGACTGATGAAATTCTGTCTGTTTAATGGTAACAAGTGTTTGTATCTGGTTTTTTTTTTTTTACTTTTATTTATTATTTTTATTTATTTAGTTTTTTTTCTCCTTTCATCGCAAGTTCTCTCAATCATTGAATGTGTTAACTACATCAATATTTATTGTATGATAGTAGTTATTTTATTTTCTGAAAAAATTTCGAAAATTATTAGAATTTTTCTGTTTTGCACGTTTCATACATGTACATTTTGTATTTTCACTTTTTTTTTTTTAAAGATATGCATCTGAAATTTTAAAAAATATGCATTTAAATTTTTCTAGACTTCAATCATTTTGTTCTGGTATTTGTGTATTTCTGTCTCAGGAATATCAGTGTTATAACCTTATATAACCCATCAAACCTACAGTATAGAGATAGTATGTATATTGTAAATCATTGCATGTAATGTAATGTAATTTCTTTTTAAAAGTTTTAATTTTTACTCAAAATTTATTGCAATATATTTTTATCCAGTGGAAACCTTGGTAACGGTTTTAAATAATATGCATTTATTGAAGATTCTGATGTTTTTATCAAAATTATTTTAACATGATAAAATTATTTGGGAATTGACACGGTATCAAGGATTTGTTTTAAGTTTAGCTGTATTGATGTGAATTTGTGAGCTTAGTTACAATAGCATCACTTAAGAATCTAAAGACTTATCCTAATTATTCATCAACCAATAAGTCAAATGTATAGCTGTATGCCTTATTGACTATTTTCCTTTTTTTTTACCAACAGACAACACAGAGCTCTCCAACAGAGGAGGCAAATAGTGACATCCCTACTGTCAAGATGGACCCTCCTCCATCTGGCCAGGATGAAAAAGGTATGTCCCCCCTTAAGTTAAATTCTCATCCTCAGAATTATGATCAGTTAAGAAATTTGTTCTTGTGTAACTTTAGATTTACTTCTGTTGGCTGATCAATAATTTTCATGTTGACTTAGCTCTGGTGTCTGTGATATCAGAATGTAGGTATACACAGTTGTTTTAGGTCTGGTATCACTTATTAGCTCACTGCTGAATTTTAAATCAGTCGAAATGGTCGTAGCTGTCTGGGCTTATTGCCGAACAATAGAAAATGTTGTACAGCTAGGAGAGTACCCTCCAATCTTGTTTGTGTATCAGAGAAAATTAGCTGTGGTTGGATGTAAGTCAGATGGAGGTTGTGTTAAGATAGTTTCTCATATTACCATGGAAACCCCATCTCTTTCCATTATGACTTGACTGTCGACACGGTTTTTGCCCGTTTTAATTTGACGCAGCTCTGCTTACTGTGGTATATCTTAATTAACATTTTTAAAACTGTCAACAGTGAAGTTTTAATGTTGGCTGTTAGCAAAATAAAAAAAATGGTTCATATAGAGCAATGCTATATACTGCAGCTTTTGTGTCTTGTATCAGGCTGTAAATATCATATAATTTGATTTAGCACTGGCTTTTCATTTGCTTTTTGATATATTTATGAAGGCTGGTTTATTATGATCAGTTTGGTATTTTCAGTGATGTAGCAACCTCTGTACAGCTAGAACAAAAAAAAAAAAAAAATTATAAATAAATATGAAAGATAAAATTTTCTTATTTCTAGGAGAACATTCTTCTGTTTGATAACATGTTCTGTCATTAAGAGATTTTTTCAAATTTATGATAGAAATTTAGCATTGTAGTACAAGTTGTAATTAGTCAAAATTTTTGATATTTTGATCTGAAATGTTTAAGCTCTATAAGAAAATACTTTCTAGTACAAACGTAGAAGTACAGATAGAAAATCTCCTGTCATAAGCGGCTGTACAGGGATGTTTTTCAGAAAGTCACCTTCATTTGTGAACGTGTACATTATGAGAATTTTTCAACAATGAGTTGTATACTATGATGTGTGTGATCTAACATTACAGAGAAAAAGAAAGGCTCCTCCTTAGCCCGTACAATTAAGAAGAGATTTTCTCGTTCTAAAAAGCGATCTAAAAGTGCGGAGCGTAGCCGTGACGACTCGCACCTCCAGCCACCAGGCCAGTCCTATGGGCAGGCTCAGTCTAAAGGTTAATTTTAATCATGCTCGGGTATTAGTGGAGTTTCTGCCTGGTTGCCTCCCTTACTTAGTAAATCTGTCAGTATTATCAGTGAAATATATGTATAAACAATTTTTTTTCACTGTGTTCAAATTTTCACAAATAATTTTGTGAGAAAACATTGTCACAGTTAATAATTTTGAACTTGATAATAAATTTCAGTGTTTGTTTTAAAGTAGATCTTTCCATGTAATGTAGAAACACGGTCTACAATGAAGACAAAAATAGAAATTATCATTATTGAAATTAAATTTAGTTAAATAAACATTGTAAATATTAAATTAGAATATGAAATTGATTATTTGTAAATCCATGACAAAAATTTTGAAAGATATTTTGACTTTGATTTTTAAAGTTCTTTCGTATTGACATTAAAATATTATAACTATTCAAATTTCAAATGTAAATGGTAATAAGTTTATGAATGTTCAATGGTTAACGGCATTAAGCTTATGAATATTCATTGATAAATTTATGCTGATAAGCTTATGAATATTCATCATAAAATCTATGATAATAACCTCATGAATATTCAATGGTAAATGATAATACTGATGGAGATAATTGTTTACCCTGCATATGATGTAGTGGAAGCTTGTCCCCAAGTTTGGTATACCTTCTAGTGCCCTTGTTATTGTACCAACCATTTTATAGTTTCAGATCGTGCTTTCATTTATTTTTATCATTTTGCATTTGATAACCATCATCTGAATAATATAATCATTTTCATAATTTAGATAACTATTATATTATAATTTGTTGTTGTTGTTTTTTTTTCATCATTGTTTTTTTTTTTAGCTTGATTTTTTTTTTTTTTTTTTTTTTGCCATTAATTCAAAATAACTTTTCTCAAGGGAGGTAACTGTTACTAATACTGCTGAGTAGCTATTATCAATTTACATACCCAACTTCAGCCACAACTAAGTGCTGCTGCTTGTAGTGATAAGATATATTTCCAAATTTTTAGAAAGTTATTGAATGATTTTTCAGCTTTTTTTGTGTGTGTTAATTCCTAGTTCAAACTGAAGGTGTATTTTTTAAGGGGTTAAATATTGTTACCTACAAACTTAGAGCTGGTTTTAAGGTATTTTCCAGTTTACCGGACCTGCCTCATTTGTTGTTGGTAAATATCAATTAAAAATACATCAGAAGCAAAACTAGTACATTTGAATATTTACGAAACACCTGGTTTGATTTCCTGTGTTTCAATGGCTCTCTTTAAACCTGCCTTTATATTTTATATAATAATTTTTTTACCTATTTTATCTTTATTACATCAGTTTTTAGTCAGAATTTGGTTTCATCAACACATCAGTTCATGTATTTTCATATCTATTTTGCAATTGAATGAGTGTGCATAAATCTAAAGTTAAATTAAAAGTTTTCATGCATTATGCCATGATCTGAAATATATAAATTCATTCTGTACGGAGATTCTTTTTACAAACAGGACTGCTGAAATTGCATGAATTTTTTTTTAAATGTGAAAAAGTAGCCATGAAATCAATAGCTACAAATACTCTTGTTGTGATGGATGATCTTAATAGATTATAGTTTTTAGTTCATCGGATCTGAAGGACCAAGGCCATACTGTGGTATCCGTTGTCTTTAAAACACTTGTCTGGAACAGCTCAGCATATTTTGACCAAATTTGGTGTGGAGCATAAATAAGGGAAGGTAACTTAATTTTGTGTAAAAGACAGGTCTGACCCTCCCCCTGAGGCTTGACAGGCAGGTCCTAAAAGGGAAAAAAATTCACATTTTTTTTTTATAAATCTTTATTTTTGTTATTTGGAAAATGAGTTTTTATCCAGTATTGTCTGAAGATTCCTGGAACACAGGTTTTTGAATACTTGTGTACTTGTGCTGCTTCCTCATTAGGAAAGACTCCATAGATTCTGTGTGCACAGGGGATGGGTGGGGCAGAGAGACAGATCCCTCTGGGGAATTAGAAATAAGAGTTTAACAATGCGCATGCATCTCATGGGATTCCAGATCTACCACGCAGAAGTGAATGACAAAATCATTTTCTGTTTGATGAAGGTATTTTGTTGAAATTTAACTTGAAGTTTTGATATTTCTTTTAGAACAATGTAACAACAGAGTCATGAATAAAAAGTTTTAAAAGTTAAAGCTGAAATGTCAAGGTGAGCACTACAGGCCCAACAGGCCTCTTGTTTTGTAGGAATATTTAAAAACACTCAGAATCTATTACTGAAAATGTTCAGGATTTCACATTTGATGTCAAAATACTATAATGATGATAGCCATACCACCATTAAGTACTATAGTAACTATGGAGAAATGCCCTATTCTGTTATATCATGGCTTAATTTGTTTACAATCAGAGTTGTCTGCCCTTGACATTGTGACTTTGTTTACCTGGTATATAAATGTTGTCTTTTGTTGTTGTTAGTTATAATTGTTTATGTGTTGTAAAGTAGGAGGAAATTAGGTAAATAAATAAAAAAAAAAAATTATCTCTGTTGCCATGTCAACATTTGGCGTGTTTAAGAACTAGAGTGAAATATGTGTTGTAATGGAAAAAATAGTCGATCATTTTAAAATGTATACATATTTTTTTTATTGTGTATTTATTTATGAGATCAGAGACAGTAAACATCAGGTAGGTTGTATGTTGATAATTTTGGGTACAGCCTATTAAATTCAGAATCCTTATTATGATATATTTCATGTCCCTTGAAAACTGTCTTCATCTAATTATATTTTACATTTTAAGTCACCAAGACGGAGATGCTTTCTATAACCATGAAAACAACAGCAGCCTTTTTAGAAACAAAGTGTCTGTTAAGCCCCTCGGGCCTCTTGTCTATTTTATCTATAAACATTTTGGCTGATTTCCAGAAGTTGTCTACGGCTGCTATCATGCATTGTTGAAAGATACAAAAATGTAAACAAAAGGAGTGATCCCATCTGTAAGGCATTAATCAATAACTCCTATTATATCCTAGGTTTATTTCATGTAAGTTTGGATAATGACTATGCTAACATGTTAGTGTTTTCTTTGGTCCCAGTTTTCAAATTTAAAAAAAAGAGTAAAAGAAAAAAATGTACACAAATTCCCGATTTTCAGAGAAAAAATTTCATCCTTGGAAATTTGGTAGAAATAATCAAAATCATTTGAAATAATGGATGATGGAATTTATGCTTAATTGTATGACAAAAAAAATCCTTCTGCTCTTACATTGAGCAGAAAAAACCCATTAAAAATTGAAAAAGTTATGCTAAAATGTCCATTTCTTATATGTTAATTACAGAAATATGTGAGAAAATCAACACCAAAAATTATATTGGAAGTTGTAAAAGAAAAGTTATTTTTTAATATTTGAAGAATTATGAGGAAATAGATACGCTTGTTGACCTGTGTTGGTGATTGATCCCTACCCGAGTTAATGTTGGTGAACAATGCTTATACCCTGTTTTTGTCCTTGTTTTTCATGCACACCTCTAGAATCCTTACACAATCCAGGTACGCAGTAGTTTTAGCCATTTTTTTTCTACGCTGCTTCTTATAGTTATATACTATAGATTTTGTCTATCTTTCTTAGTGACCTATCATATATAAAGCAAATTGTGACAATATTCTTTAATCACTCTAAGTTACTCAGTAGATTTTGTCTATCTTTTTTAGTTACTCTTCCGCTACTCTGTAGATTTTGTCTGTCTTTTGTAGTTACTCATCAGCTACATGGTAGATTTTGTCTGTCTTTTGTAGTTACTCATCAGCTACATGGTAGATTTTGTCTATCTTTTGTAGTTACTCATCAGCTACTTGGTAGATTTTGTCTGTCTTTTGTAGTTACTCATCAGCTACATGGTAGATTTTGTCTATCTTTTGTAGTTACTCATCAGCTACATGGTAGATTTTGTCTGTCTTTTGTAGTTACTCATCAGCTACATGGTAGATTTTGTCTATCTTTTGTAGTTACTCATCAGCTACTTGGTAGATTTTGTCTGTCTTTTGTAGTTACTCATCAGCTACATGGTAGATTTTGTCTGTCTTTTGTAGTTACTCATCAGCTACATGGTAGATTTTGTCTGTCTTTTGTAGTTACTCATCAGCTACATGGTAGATTTTGTCTATCTTTTGTAGTTACTCATCAGCTACATGGTAGATTTTGTCTGTCTTTTGTAGTTACTCATCAGCTACATGGTAGATTTTGTCTATCTTTTGTAGTTACTCATCAGCTACTTGGTAGATTTTGTCTGTCTTTTGTAGTTACTCATCAGCTACATGGTA
The DNA here is from genome assembly GCF_031769215.1 of Ylistrum balloti. Taxonomy (NCBI): domain Eukaryota; kingdom Metazoa; phylum Mollusca; class Bivalvia; order Pectinida; family Pectinidae; genus Ylistrum; species Ylistrum balloti. The sequence goes on along the minus strand of NW_026782219.1, from coordinate 660,351 downwards.
GATTTTGTCTATCTTTTGTAGTTCCTCATCAGCTACATGGTAGATTTTGTCTGTCTTTTGTAGTTACTCATCAGCTACATGGTAGATTTTGTCTATCTTTTGTAGTTACTCATCAGCTACTTGGTAGATTTTGTCTGTCTTTTGTAGTTACTCATCAGCTACATGGTAGATTTTGTCTATCTTTTGTAGTTACTCATCAGCTACATGGTAGATTTTGTCTGTCTTTTGTAGTTACTCATCAGCTACATGGTAGATTTTGTCTATCTTTTGTAGTTACTCATCAGCTACATGGTAGATTTTGTCTATCTTTTTTAGTTACTCTTCCGCTACTCTGTAGATTTTGTCTATCTTTTGTAGTTACTCATCAGCTACATGGTAGATTTTGTCTATCTTTTTTAGTTACTCTTCCGCTACTCTGTAGATTTTGTCTCTTTTGTCGTTACTCATCAGCTACATGGTAGAGTTTGTCTATCTTTTGTCGTTACTCATCAGATACATGGTAGATTTTGTCTATCCTTTGTAGTTACTCATCAGCTACATGGCAGATTTTGTCTCTTTTGTCGTTACTCATCAGCTACATGGCAGATTTTGTCTCTCTTTTGTAGTTACTCATCAGCTACATGGCAGATTTTGTCTGTTATAGATACTCTTCCTCCACTCAGTAAATGTTGTCTATCTTTTGTTTGTAGTTACTCATCAGCTACATGGTAGATTTTGTCTATCTGTTGTAGTTACTCATCAGCTACATGGCAGATTTTGTCTATCCGTTGTAGTTACTCATCAGCTACATGGTAGATTTTGTCTATCTTTTTTAGTTACTCATAAGCTACATGTTAGATTTTGTCTATCTTTTGTAGTTACTCATCAGCTACATGGCAGATTTTGTCTATCTGTTGTAGTTACTCATCAGCTACATGGCAGATTTTGTCTATCCGTTGTAGTTACTCATCAGCTACATGGTAGATTTTGTCTCTTTTGTCGTTACTCATCAGATACATGGTAGATTTTGTCTATCTTTTGTTGTTACTCATCAGCTGCATGGTAGATTTTGTCTATCTTTTGTCGTTACTCATCAGCTACTTGGTAGATTTTGTCTATCTGTTGAAGTTACTCATCAGCTACATGGTAGATTTTGTCTATCTTTTGTTGTTACTCATCAGCTACATGGTAGATTTTGTCTATCTTTTGTTGTTACTCATCAGCTACTTGGTAGATTTTGTCTCTCTTTTGTAGTTACTCATCAGCTACATGGTAGATTTTGTCTATCTGTTATAGATACTCTTCCTCCACTCAGTAGGTTTTGTCTATCTGTTGAAGTTACTCATCAGCTACTTGGTAGATTTTGTCTCTCTTTTGTTGTTACTCATCAGCTACTTGGTAGATTTTGTCTCTCTTTTGTAGTTACTCATCAGCTACATGGTAGATTTTGTCTCTTTTGTCGTTACTCATCAGCTACATGGTAGATTTTGTCTATCTTTTGTTGTTACTCATCAGCTACTTGGTAGATTTTGTCTCTCTTTTGTAGTTACTCATCAGCTACTTGGTAGATTTTGTCTATCTTTTGTAGTCACTCATCAGCTACATGGTAGATTTTGTCTATCTGTTGAAGTTACTCATCAGCTACATTGTAGATTTTCTCTGTCTTTTGTAGTTACTCTTCTTCTACTCAGTAAATTTCATCTATCTTTTGTAGTTTTTCTTCCCGTACACGGTAGATTTTGCGAGTCCTTCTTTCTTACTCATTAGAAAAACGAAAGATTTTGTCCATCATTCTTACTACCGTTTCAAGTATGCAATAGATTTATACATTCTGTCTTTATATCCAGACTTAAACAACCACTTAAAGTTAAAATACATTATATATTGGATTGTGAAATTGACCATGAACTCTTCATGAAGGTAATTTGTTAAAATAAATACCACTCTATCGATCACGAATGCTGTAGACATTGCTGAATTGCCACTGTGTATTAACTTATTCCTCATAACCTAGAAATAGCCATCAGCTCCAGTCGTTGGTATCGCACTTAAGCCAAACTTATTAAAATGTGACAGAATCACTCAGCATGTCGTAGACTAATGGCAAATTTTTAGAGGAAACAGTCTTATACAATTTACCCTGAAACAAATATCCTTAGAGGATAATCAGAGGATAAGTTTCTTCCCTGTATCTAATACACCTGTACACAGTGTCCTCAGCCTTAGAAATTATATTTATTAATGATTTTTAGTAGTTTTGACGTCGTTTGATATGTTAGCTGTACCTATAATCACAGTTTCACATAGTTATCTCTTTTACCTAGCTTCACAACAAACTGACCAAGTTTTGATTTTATGTGATATCTGAGTTACTGGTGTTGCTTGACACAGTAGAGTAGTCGCTGGATGTCTTGTGTGATTTTCCTGAACCATATTTAATTGCAATTGTTGATGCCTAGAAACTGCACATAATAATTACATATATTTTATCCTCACAAAATGATCTTTCTTTAGAATATATATTGTATTATCAAACATATGAAAAAAAATTATTATATTATGGAACTGGTGCAACTCCCGAGCTAGATATTGACTTTTCTTTTCTCAGTCGCCTCCTAGGCTTCAACTTTTAGGCCCTTAGCATCACTGTCGAGTCCTCGAAGAACGAAACAGCTGTATGATGCAGTTTAATTCATTGTTTGGCTCTATTGTATTTAACTCTAAATTTGAATTATTATTTTGAATTAAAAGGTGCTGTTCACTTTTGTGTCTTTTGTGCAATCTTGTTATTTTAAGAAAACTTTTTATTCTTTGTTACAGATGATATAGAACTAGTGCGAGCCCAGCAAGACACGCCAAGCCTGAAGAAGTCTCGATCCTTGGGAGGAAGTTTAAAGAAGCTGTTCAGGAGAGGAAGGAAGAGGTCTAGGGATCGTGGTGAAACATCCCGAGAAAGCTCTTACTCAAGATCATCAACTCGAAATGCTTCCCAAGGTCCATCTAGGGAGGGATCGATCGGCCGTGGGAGTGGTCAGAGTTCCTCCTTGACCAGGAGTGGTCAGCTTCCTGAACAGAAGGAGATTGGGCGAAGTCACTGGAGCAAGTCTACGCCACAGTCTACCTCGAATGAGTATATGGAAAGAGGGATAGATGTATCACCACGTCATGAACCAGGAGAGACAAGTTATCCTGTACTTCAACAGGAACCTGCAGTCCTACAACCACGGGGCATGTCGTCACAGGATCAAGACATCAGCAAAGGGCACTGGAGTAGACCAAAATCTGGAGAACAATTAGACGAAGTCAGACAGAGCTATGACACATACAGTGCTCCTCCCGAAGATGTACGCAAGGGTCACTGGAGCAAGTCAAAGTCGCCACCACGAGCTGGTGCTGTTATAATCACAACCCCGAAAAAGGAACCGTTAGATGTTGTGAGTCCAAGCTATGATACCATGGCGGCACCACCAACCTCAGATGACAGACTTGAGGTTCGGCGAGGTCACTGGAGTAAGAGTAGATCTCCAGCTCGATCTGTAGGGCCGGTGATTATAACAACACCTAAACAAGAAGTCCCAGATGTAGTCCCCAGTTCCACTACAAAAGCTGTGACACCAGAACCTGAAGAGAAGAAAGAAGTCAGTAAGAAACCAGAACCTAAAGAGGTCAAAGAGGTTATTGTAAAAACAAAGTCTTTAGAGAAAATAGAACCTATTCAGCCTACTGAAGACAGTGTGCCTGAACCTGCAGAAGAAGTTCGTAAAGCACACTGGAGTAAGTCCAAGTCGCCAGTTCGATCAGGGCCAGTCATCGTAAAAAAGAAAGAGTCAGTGGAGACGGAGGAAAGTGAAAAACCTGAACCTGAAGTGGGTAGTGTACAGGTCGATGTACGTAGGGGACACTGGAGCAAATCTAAATCACCTAGTCGCGAACGTGAACGTATTGGACAGATTGTAGTATCCAAAGAACCTACGGTTGCTGCACCAACTGCAGAGGTTGATATACGCAAGGGTCATTGGACAAAAAGCAAATCCAAGTCTCCAAAGCGAGATTCACATCCCACTGGTGGTGTAGTGGTATCCGTACCCGATAGCCAAACACCCAGTCCCGCACAGGTTGAACCTGCCTCTGAAGTCAAACCATCTCCAACTACGACAGAATCGTCTGATGTTAAAGCCAAACCAAAGCCAACGAAAGCCGAACCTGTCAAATCGAAAACAGTTAAAGTTGTTCCAGTCAAAGCCAAACCTGCCAAAGTTGAACCGGCAGTTGTAGAACCAGTTAAAACAGTTCCTGAAGAGCCATTCGTCCCTCCACCACCAAGTGCGAAAAAGGGACACTGGAGTAAGTCGTCAATGGACACAAAACAGCCCACAGGCGGAGGGGTTGTCGTGGTCACAACAGAAGCTGCTGAGGTTCCCGTTACTCCTGTTGAGACAGTGGATGTCCGCCGGGGTCATTGGACAAAGCCCAAGACAAAGGCGTCATGATTATAGTCATAGAATTTGAGACAAAAAATAATATATATCTGTTGGATAAATGATAGAAAATGTGCAATGGGATCCCAGAATTATGAGAAAGAATAACATGTGTTTGGAGTGGCAGTGCATAAGCTTGACTCGGACAACTTTCTGATTACAGAATACCATGGTGTTACCAGACTGAAGGGACAGCGAGTGTTGTAAGGAAGCACTATATCTCTCCATGTCTAAAATATCTGGTTTTATTATTAATGCAAGTTTGTTATAACAAAATCGATGTCTCACTTTTTTTCTAATATCGATATTCCCTTTTTAGGTATCAGCTTAACGTAAATGACAAATATTATATATACGTCAGAACTGTTTGCTCAAATGGTAACAACTCGTACGTTCAGCCATTCACTAACTATAAGAATGTTCTTTCCGTTACGTATTTCGCCTTTCGTATCTTGAGAAATACTTGCCACCTACCTAATCCACACTGACGGCAATAGCTTTCTGTGCTGTGATGCTAACCATATAAATATGTCTATCATTATTTGACTATTTACGCAAATTCCTCCACTGGAAACCATCCTGTCAGACAATCAGTTAATTGCATGGATAATGTAGCATTATGTGAACACTTTTATTACAAACACAAGTCCCATTGCAGTTTCCCAAACTCATCCCGTCCATCCATTACCTTTATTATTTAAGACTGGTTTTAAAATAAATATTGATATATGACATTGAGAAATATGATGAGATAATATAAGTTGATTTTAGTCGTTACATATAAAAAATTATTATTCTTTTGTTATTTGAAATAGCTGCAGTTTATTTATAAGTCTGATTACAGCCAATCACATAGAAATCCATTTTACTTCACGATATACAATGTTTGATAATTTTGAAATATGCATTGTATTATAAATATAACACATCCTATCGTTATTTGTTGTTGAAGATCCATTCTGTTATTATACAATGAGATGAATTGTATTATCTGGGTAATGTTTAAAAGATGTCGTATGATTATGCAACATCATCCTAGGAATGTTGCATATCTACACTTTAAACATCGTAAGAGATTTCTCTTTGTTAAATACTCATTATTAAATATATTCCTTTTTAGTCCCTGTTTGTTATTTCTGTTGAAACAGAAATAATTAATCATATCGTTTCGTTTATATTTTGTTAACATATCCTTACATTATATTACCACATCCTAGCTTACTTCCTAGTCTCGTTTGTTCATCCAATAGATGTCTGTTGATTGGTTGGATCCTCTCAGGCCTTAAGTTTGATAATTTGTGTACATGTGTGTGATTTTTCAGTAATGGTAAGTTTGAAAGTAATTATGTTGTTAATGCTTTGTATTCATAGAAACAATAGTGGTTTTAATGTCTATTTATTCTATATACAAATATGCTGTAAAATCGTATATTTTCGTTGGGCTCAAATTTCGTGATTTTTGCTAAAACGTGCATTTCCGCTGGCACTTGATTTCGTGGATAAATCTTGCTCACAAAATCCACCAGAACTAAAATCCGTGTGAATTTTTATCAGTTTATCTCTTAAGGACATATAAATTTGTAGATTAAGAGTAACCGCGAATTCAACGAAAATAAAATAATCACGAACATTACTGATTTCGCAGTATATGAAAAAAGTGAAAAAATACTTTGTATATAAGAGAGAAATGTATTTAGAAGATAGTGGCATGCTTTTATTGCAGTTCAAGAAGTTGATTAAAACTAGTTAGAAGAAGTGAAAGCTTTGTAATTATAGGAAAGAATATTCATACTATAGTTAGAACGGGTGAATTAGTTATCTTGACGTAAGCATAGTGAAACAATTCCGGAAAATGTAAGTTATTGAAAGACATTGAGGAAAGATGGAAGATGAATTTTCAAGGCCGTCATGACCTGAAGGGGAGAGCTTGATATGATCTTTAATAAAAATGTATATTTGAAAACATGAATATTTGTGCTGAGGAAATTTAAGGAATAGTATAAACATTTTTTCACGTCTACTAAAGTTTAGATAAATTTCAGTTACCCGCGTGATTATATCAATATGTCAACATGCATTTTCATTCGAGTCATATTACATTATTTTATTAGAACGATCAACACAATCAAATTCATTTAAACATTTTTTTTCATAATTAAATCTTAGAGTTGAAAATCTAGTGCCATATATTCATCTGTTTATATCAAGAATTTCTTTTGAGTTTTACTCGTTGATGTAATTTGGATACATGCAAGGAAGTTTAACTTCTTGTTTTTGTCGCAAAAACACCGAACCATCTTACATGTCTCTGATTTTAAATCGCGTACATCATTTTAAAAAAACAAGTCTGTATTTCTCTTTACTTGGATCAGAATCCACTCAAAAGTTGAATTAAACGTCAGTTATTAAGTCGTAATGATATATTTGATAAACCAAGTCTTTTGGACCCTGTCTCATCTCCTTATACCGTGTGACAGTTGCAACCTCATTCAACAGCTCCCTCATAAGGTCTTGGATTCACAAAGTGATCTGTCTTCCACCATGATTTTCGCCCATACTTCAGGATTGTGCAATATTTTCGCCAGCATAATTTATGTTAGATTCGTAGAGATTTGTAAAATCTATATAAAAGGTAATAGGTTTTGTTATTTAGTTACGTACTTTTATTATCGTTTCAGAGATCTATATGCCATTGAGAAGATATTTTTGGTAAAGAGAAAAAAAAGTGAAAAATCCCCAAATCTGTCTTTCATAAATGTGAAATTTTTTACAGTCTTATACCGTTCTTCCGATTTTGATTAAATCGTAAAATTAACGATAACTCGATTTTTTTAATCTAGTCTGTTCCTTTTTAAATTTTCATCAATATTAAAGATTAATTTGAAAAGAAAACATGTGCAAAACAAATGCAAAGCCATTAGTTAGGGAAAAGCATTAACATATCGTTGATTATTGACGTAAAGTCGTTACTTAGTAGTGATGAGTTTAGTACATTGATAATTAAGTAAAAGAGTAAATGATTGTTTATATGTGACATTGGATGGTGTAACAATGTGCCCAATATATACAGTTCAAACAACGAACAAGGGAGATAAATCAGATAGATATTTTATACTAAATGTATGCGTGCAGTTGTAAAATTAAAATAAAATTTCTGTTTAATTCTTTGTAATATTTGTATAATTTTCAAATTACTTTGGATTCTCCAAATTGTTTAAATGACGCAATTAATAACAAGCTTGTTGTTTAAATAGTAAACTTATCTTTTAATGATATTAATCATATGTTTTTCAATCTAAAGTTTAATTTTAGCAGTAGATGGTATGGACACAACCAGACGTCTGTCAACACGCACTCACCGGAAGAAACTGATTAAATCAATTAATGTATATCTATATATCTATCAGTATGTTAATTTCATTTAAAAATATAGATTATGTAATTATTCGATATTTATGTACAATAGAAGATCTGTATCTATTTGAGAATTTTTTATTGACATTTACATATACATATCTGAGCAGGAATCTTATTTTAGCACTATTTTGCTCTGATGCTATCTCGCTGAAATATGATTGCGCTAATTAAGTTCTGGATATTGTCTATATAGCCGTTCTTGTCGATGGACAAATTCGATGAACAAATTCGTTATCGCGCTAATTCGCCAAAGAGTTATAATGCGCTAAAATTTGATTACGCCAGTAAAAGAAAGGGACACATATCTGAATGTTTCCTCCTGGTGGGGTTGTTTTTGGTGATAATGTGTGATATCACATCTGCTGTTATGGTAAGATTCTCTCAAATAATTATATTTTCTCACTTTTATACTTCCATGTGTCAATGATCTAAACAATCCACTTGCTGATTTTTTTTTATTCGAGCTTGAATTTAGAATATTTTATTTCTGAAAGTTGGTTGGTAGTACTTCATATTGTTTTTCTTCCCAGCTTCTGTAAGGGTGAAACACTTAAAAAAAGTGATTGCTATCATATCAACATCTATATGTCTTTTATTAATCCAAAATGACGATTTTTACGTCTGTAAAAGATGTTTTGTTAACCTCTTTGGGAAGTTTTTGATGTGATATAACTTTTTTTTAAAATTTTTGTTTAGGAATAGAAAATTTAGACATTTTGTATGCAAAATTAATTTTTAAAGGTGGTTAAAAACTTTAAAGAAAACGCTTTCATTATCAAAATGCTTTTCGTTTGCAATCGTGTTAAAGTAGATGAAGCAAGTTGAAATGTTGAATTCTTGGTGAAAATGCACATTTGTTTGTAGTATAGAATAAAATTTGTGGCTTTATTTTACATGAAATAATTTTCATGTTTGTGTAAACGTGATCTAAAATTGTAATTCTTTCTCCTAGATATTTATACAATTTACTGTGTATATTTACGTCAAATTGTTACTAAGGAGTGTGAATACATTGATTGTATAAATAATGTAACATCATTAGTGTCTTCTCAGTGACAATGTAGAGATGTAGAAACGTCATTAATAAAACTAGTCTTAACTTCTTGAGAACTTTGTACTTTTTTTCTTTTCTTATTTAAATCTCAAAGTAGACAATTTCTCAAATTGTGCCACGTTACCATTTCTGGAACAAAGAAGAAATAAATGGAGTGTTCTATCAGGCTTCACCTGCGATCAGCTTCGCCTGTACAAGAGAAAGAGAAAGCACATGTCACCAAGTGTTCAATTATACTGTTAAATATTTGTCGAACTTTATATCAAAAATGAAAAATTATTCATATATGCTAATACTCTGTTAGCTGTCCTCCCGTAATTCACGAAACTAGTTCTATATTTAATATGTATTCTTAACATGAGCTCGGGGGCGTCAAACAACCATCGCTGGGGATCAGTGATGATGACCAACATCTGAATATCTCGGAGATGAGTGAGAAAAATCCGAATTGGCCAATACAGAGAATCAGATATAGCTTAAGTAGGTGTACTAAAGTCAATGTTTAGTTAAATATCCTATCTTTGAGTAATAGACCATTTACGGAAGTCGAGTTTGCACAGAGGGGAGTGAATGAATATTAAAATTACATCAGTAATATCTTACATCAAATCATGTCTGTCGAAGAAAATATTCCTTGCAATACAAGAATATCTCTCCCATTTCCTAGACGGCTTCACAAGTCCTTGTCTTCCATGTTTGCTTGCGGCATATTCTGCTTTCCTTCGTAAGTATGACATACCGGGACAAATGATTACTAGGAGTTGAAGCAATATTTAAAATGATAAGCCAAGAACTTTTTTTATGAAGAGAAGGCCCCAAACTATCACGAAACTCCATTTTGGATTAAATTGATTAGGTTTATCAATTGTAAAAGAATAAGTCGCTGAAAATCAAAGAAACACAAAAATTTATTTCTTGATCATGATGTTACAACCAGACTTCACGATTTGAAAAATAAGTATATGATTTTCCCTTTAAATCTGATTACAAATGTTCTTACATTACCTGTTTGTAAAATAAACATGGCTTACCTGATAAAGAAAGGACCTATACAAAATGTACAGTCTTGCTCCCAAGCTCAGTTACCGTTTCTGATCCGTCTTCATGCGTCGTCTGTCGCCATCTCCACATTTCTGCATTCTTGAAAACCATACCAGTATTTTATATAAAAATGGCAAATGACAGGTAAAATTGTAAATGATATTCAAATACATCCGGGGCTTTGAGTGTGGGATAGGAATAGGAAAATGCTTTGTTTTTTTTTTTTTTTTTAGAAAATATCCAGATGGAGATAATCCTGGGTAAGTTGAATAACTAGAATTAATGAAAATGTCCCAGGGTGCTTTGTGATATGTAATTTCACAATTCCCCGTGCCCAGTTTCACTGGGTAAAATTTACTGCTGTGCATCCAGGAAAATAACGTTTTGGGGTATTTTTGTTAATTTGCAATGAGGAATACATTGTAATTTAATCTTGGCTAAAATTAGAGACTACCATCAGATAGCAAGTTGATAGTATGCTAAACAAAAAGACGCGAACCCCATCACAGAGGCAGGAATTGCAGGTTTGAAAGGAGTTTAATCTTATATTTTAAAATAATCCCTTTCTCCAGAATACTTCCGTGTATATCGAGATCATTTTTCTAGCATTATATTAGGGCTCGCACGACTGTTAATTAAAATTCAAATATTTCTTGTGATGCTGTTTACTCGAGGAGTTGATGGTATGAGAATAAAAACTCTAAATAGCTTTTGATCAGTCTTGAAACCATCTCCCGCAGAAAAAAAATATTCCAGTAGAACGTTTGATTGTTCCATTCAGTACTCTCTACCACCACCAATTCCAAACTAAGGAGGGTCTTTATTCCTTGCTTACAAAGAACTTTCTCTTCAAAGAAATGGCAATACAAATGATGGTGAGCTCTCTTGGGAACATTTCATGAAAAGTCTAAACCGGAGATGGAGATACTGAAATCGCCGTGAAAAAGATCGATTTCTGTCGTCGAGTTAGGGAATAAGATCTTCAAACTGACTTTTGGCAAACCTATGTGAACAAACTGTGTTTTTGTTTGCCCACGCGGTTAAATTTATCAAAGAACTTATCAAAACAGAACATGATGACCACGCCGATATATCGATAAATTTCCTGGATATGGCCTTCGATTATACCTACCAGAAATGAACATCTGCATCAGCCCGTTAAGTCGATGATTTTTCTGCAATGAAATCAACATGAACAGTTTTCTACCAAGCTATTTGATCAGTGGAATCGTTGCTATTTCTCTATTACGGATTTCTCTCTTCAACCTTAAAGAAAAAGTAACACACTGATTTCCATACACATGATCTTTACGTGTCACAGTTAATTCTATATTCCAAAATGGTCCAAATATCACGATTACCTTGCAAGATGTTGACAGCTGACCATAACTGATTACCGGGTTTCGAAAGATACCGGTTGATGAAGATTATGGAGAAATTCCCCGATTGCCACAATGATCTAGCATGGAAATATATCTCCTTTTGTACGATGTGAAGTTTGAAGTGTTTGATGTTTTCTTATGCTTCCGCTGTTGTAAACTTGTTCTCATTAGGGAACGAGAGGCACCATCACGGGGACCACACAGGGTAACGAGAGGCACCATCACGGGGACCGCATGGGAACGAGAGGCATCGTGACGGGTACCAAACAGGTAACGAGAGACACCATGGAGGGGACCACACAGGGTAACGAGAGAATCACCATGGCGGTGACCACACGGTAACGAGAGGCACCATCACGGGGGCCACACAGGGTAACGAGAGGCACCTTGACGGGGACCACACGGTAACGAGAGGCACTATAGCGGGGACCACACAGGGTAACTAGAGGCATAATGGCGGGGACCACACACGGTAACGAGAGGCACCATGGCGGGGACCACACAGGGTAACGAGAGGCACCATGGCGGCCACCACACAGAGTAACGAGAGGTACCGTGGCGGGGACCACACGGTAACGAGAGGCACCATAGCGGGGACCACACAGGGTGACGAGGGGTATCATGACGAGGACCGCACGTGGAGCCGGGAGGAATCATGACGGAGACCACATATGGGAACGAGAGGTATTATGACGAGGACCGCATTGGAATGGGGACATCATGACAGGGAACATATTTGGAGACAGGAGTCATTAACAGGGATCACATGTGGAGACAGCAAGGTCCATGACGGGGACATATGTGGTGACCAAATGTAGTGACTGGAGGTATACTGATGGGGAATACATAGGCTAACGGGAGGCATGGTTAATTGATTAACAGGGTTTCCGTCTCCCTGTCTCCTCCCGCTGCCGGGTATCGTCTCACCGACGAACGGGAGACGATGACCTTATATGGTGACGTAGACCACGTGGTGTGAGGAAATACTTCGTAATAAGTACATTATTAAGGTGGGCCTTGATTCATTGAAAAAAAAATAGATGATATCTAAAACTGGAAATATAAGATAAAAATCTCCTCCAGTGTATATAAAACACTTTAAATCTATACGACACGTCATGGCTGTGTATGTATATATACGTAACTACACACAATAGATTTAGGAACAAACACTTGGTGTAGGGCCGATCAGTTATTAGGTTAACACTAGGTATATCCCTTCTGTTGTAATTACTTATCTCGCTGACTAGTCGACCGTGACGCCACGCCATATTGTCGAGTACGGTTGTCAATAGACAGACCAAGGATTCGATCTGTTCACAAGGTATGTGTATGTAATGCTACACCACGTCAGACTGGGGTAGGTATTGCCGGGGTATATATCTACTGATATCAGTTTGGATTAGTCCGCACGGCTGTCTGTCACGGTAGGTGTTATGTTGATATCTTCTATATATTGTAAAAGTCTATTTCTATAAATGTATGTGTTGTATTGGTGTTGTCATGTAGGTTATAATCTAGCTCTGTAATATTGATGAACATATATCTGTTTATTTGATTTTTAAAAAAATAGCTAGAGCTACTATTTGTCTATAGTAAATGGATTCTATAATTAGCATCTGTTCATAAGAACAACCCGTCTATAACAACCACCCCTGACTAACATCTGTCAATAACAACCACCCCTCACTAACATCTGTCTATAACAACCACCCCTCACTAACATCTGTCTATAACAACCACCCCTCACTAACATCTGTCTATAACAACCACCCCTCACTAACATGTCTGTCTATAACAACCACCCCTCACTAACATCTGTCTATAACAACCACCCCTCACTAACATCTGTCTATAACAACCACCCCTCACTAACATCTGTTTATAACTACCACCTGTCTATAACGACCATCCTTCTATCTTTAACTTCCACCTGCCTATAACTACCATCCTTTTATCTTTAACTACCACCTGTCTATAACGACCATCCTTTTATCTTTACCACCAGCCTATAACGACCTCCCGTAGTAAGATGAAGTCTATATTTACTACCTCTATAAACAATGACCTGACTATTAAAATGACTTGATATTATTTTGAAATAAATCTAAAAAGAAAAAAAATCACGTGCAGCAACAAACATCGTTTTCAAATATATCTTTATTTTGAAATATTTGTCAATATCATGACACTGCAAAGGGGAAGTAAGACTGATAAGGGAACAGATTGTTTGTTAAAATCAGTTGTGAAGGGTTTCGTTTATAAATACAAGAATCCATATTCTCGGATTAAAATGGAGTGTCCTTCCTAAAGGCTGATCAATATGCTATACAGAACGCTAATGTGTCTGTGTACAACCTTTGTGACAGGAAACATGGTTAACACTGATTCTAACGTAGTCGGCCATTTAAATTAAAAACTCCTTATCTCTAACATAAAATCGATACTTGTGGTGATAAACACGTTCATAACTGAACACACACATAAGATCTGTAATGATTAAAGACCAAACTATGGAGATGAAAATCGAGGGGGAAATTGTGAAATAGAAAACAATTTGAATCAACAATTACAGCAGTTAAATCAGTGATTTTTTTTTTAAATTCGTTTTATTTTTTTATTGTAAATAGATATGATACTGAAATACATATCAACAAAACATAGATGTTTGTTAGAATTAAACTTTATTTATTTTTAAATATTTTCGAAACAAATTTCACCAACTTCTTTTAAACGTTCTCGTTCGATTGGAAAGAAACATGCGAGGCCGGGTGTTACTGTGAGAGGAAATCTATATATATGCTAAACATGAGTTTGCGTACATGAAAACTCAATTTACTTATACAAACATTCCTCTTTACATTGCGACGGTTTGAAATTTATCTTATTGGCGTCTTAGTTTTTCTGGTTTAATATTGAATTATATAGATAAAAAAACACAGACATGGTTAAACAGCCATCTGTCAACATTGTAAACGTTTTTTCTAATATGTTCTTATTTGACTTAGTCAGAATAAATGATTCCTTCCTGGACGACGCCTGTAGGGTCGACGAACCCCAATCTAAATGACATAACACTGTAGACAGGTATTATATATACAGCACTACCAAGGTTTATTGAAATATAGGTTTTTAATACACTTCAGGGTGGGATAATCGGAAATCTAGTGCAGGGGTAACATTCCCCGAGATTTAAAATCACACATTCTGCTCACTATCAGCACACAGGTAACCTGTTCACGCCTTTTTATATATGTACATATACAATGAATTTGAATATGATATGGTGAGTTGTAAACTACATTTTAGAAGCATTTCGTCCGTTTGATTATATCTGCTAGTAAAACTGTAGGTAGTCGTGATATTTTAAGTACAGGAAACTCACCATATATAACTTATAGACCATATTTACGTGTACTTATTGGAATGCTTTATTTACTGAATAACGACATGTCTTTTATTCATTCATTCATTCATTCATTCATTTTATTTCATTTTATATAATGTTTGCTCGATTTTGTTATGATTTATCTTTTTATTTTCATTTATTTAATCAGTAATTGCTTGTCTGCGCCCTCTCTCTCTGTCTCTCTCTCTGCTCCTCTCTCTGCTCCTCTCTCTGTCTCTCTCTCTAACTCTCTGCTCCTCTCTGTCTCTGCTCCTCTCTCTGTCTCTCTCTCTCTCTGCTCCTCTCTGTCTCTGCTCCTCTCTCTGTCTCTCTCTCTCTGTCTCTCTCTCTGCTCCTCTCTCTGTCTCTCTAACTCTCTGCTCCTCTCTGTCTGTCTCTGCTCCTCTCTCTGTCTCTCTGTCTCTCTCTGTCTCTCTGTCTCTGCTCCTCTCTCTGTCTCTCTCTCTCTGTCTCTCTCTCTCTGTCTCTGTCTCTCTCTGTCTCTCTGTCTCTGCTCCTCTCTCTGTCTCTCTCTCTGCTCCTCTCTGTCTCACTGTCTGTCTGTCTGTCTGTCTGTCTGTCTCTCTGTCTGTCTGTCTGTCTCTCTGTCTCTCTGTCTGTCTGTCTGTCTGTCTCTCTCTCTCTCTCTCTCTCTCTCTCTCTCTCTCTCTCTCTCTCTCTCTCTCTCTCTCTCTCTCTCTGTCTCTCTCTCTCTCTCTCTCTCTCTCTCTCTCTCTCTCTCTCTCTCTCTCTGTCTCTGTCTCTGTCTCTGTCTCTCTCTCTCTCTCTCTCTGTCTCTCTCTCTCTCTCTCTCTCTCTCTCTCTCTCTCTCTCTCTCTCTCTCTCTCTCTCTCTCTCTCTCTCTCTCTCTCTCTCATCATTACATACGTTGACGCAAATCTGATAAGGCTGAATGTGCATGCAGACCGTACAGGGCAGTATATATAACTAATATATTTTGTGCTGTCTTGAAACTCTAAAGTTATATCAGATCTAACTGTCAACCGTAGACTATATCTAGCCTTATTTACACAATGCCAACACAGCTGTATGATGCAGCTCATTTCCACAATTTATATTTGAAATTGCAGTTCACTTGTATGTCTTATGTACAACATACGTAATAAAAACATAAACACACACAGACCTATCACTAATACAATATCTAATATTACTAGGTGATCTGTGTTCACAAAGGAATGTTTAGGCTTAGAAAGTCACGTGTTGATACAAATCCTTTCACATTAAATAATACTTTGAGTCTGTACGTATTATAATGGTATAATACTGTATTTACACAGTCGGATATTCAACAGATGTTTCGTTTGATTGACATGCTTTCAGCTTTTGATGTCGATTTCTTTATATCATGATTAGACATTTCGTAAATCGAGGTTCATGATACGTTATTTTGAGCACAAGGGATCTTTTCACATTTTAACTCTGTAGAATTAACGATATTTTGAAACAATACCTAATGCATAAGATTTTAGCTATCAATGATAAAAATGTATTTTTTTTTGATATCTTGAACCGATATTTTGAAGTAATAACATAAAGTATGATTTTTTAACTTTCTATAAAAGATAAAATTGTAAAAATATTTCTTATCATGATGTGATGTTTTAATTTTTTAAGCTAAACTTCTATATAAAATAAAAAATTGACATTTTAGCTATTTTTTTTTATTTCGTTTAAAAACTGCACTTATCAGGACGAAAAATTGTTTAAGATTTTCAAAATATATATATCAGCTTGCATTGACTGTGAATAATCAAACTTCAGGAAAGTTCAGTAAAACAGGAGTACACAGGATGATTTGTAACATATGGTAACCACACAATTATATAGTACAGGTAATATCTCGTTAAATATTGATAATCTCTACAGGTTGTATGCATGGTAATAACCAGGCCATACGATACTAATTGCAACAGATCAGTGTGATACCGTCATTACAGAGGTATTAGGTTCCGTACATCGATACACGAATCATTCTCGAAATGATGGAAACTTTCTTTTGAAGACAAGAAACAAAAAGACTGGCAACACGTGAATGACATGTAAAACGTTTGTTAGATATTAGACTTGGCATTATCTTTCTTGACTGCGAATATAGTGATTTTTGTCCAGTGATTTGATATGATAGTGTAGGGTGGTCGGGTGGTGCAGTGGTAACACTCTCGACTTTCACCGTCCGGGGTTCGATTCCCGGAATGGATGTGAAATGGTATGGGGTCACCTGCCCGACCACGTGGGTTTTCCTCGGTTACTCCGGTTTCCTCCCACACTAAGACCCCTCACGTGCCTCCGTCCGAGCCAGCAAGAGTGATTAATATAAGTTGGAAAAACTTGCTTGTAAAATAAATAAAGATTATCTATAATATGATAGTATTTCTTTTAATCTGTTATACTTTACCTTTTGAAAATTAAAATAATAAATTCTATTGAAAAAAAACTATTTTTCATTTTTTTTAAATTTTTCTGGATCTGTTTTCAAGATTTTCACACCGTAAGCCCTAATCATCGCTGATACTACATGTAATATATACACAACTCCCCTCTCCCCTCCCTTTCTTAAAAAAATATCTGGTAGTATTTATAAAGAAACTAAGCATTAGCAAATATTGAACATTTAGATATTTGTAAATATTGACTGGTATATCAGTAAGACGTTGATATTTCCTTCGGTTCCAATATAACGTGTAATTAACACAATATGATTTTCCCCAACGTAAAATCTTATCATACATAGGTATTTTATGTAACACTAGGTTAGTCTGTCTGTCTGTCTGTCTGATTCCACTATACCAGCCATGCTAATTGTGGTGCTAAGGTTATGTATGTTGGTATCGTGTAAAACCCATTGTCTCACACAGTGTATTGAATTACAATATTATTTGACAGTTAAGATATGTAGTAGTGTGATAAAGCATTGTCACCTTAACGTCCAATGAAAATAGTGTATATAATAATTTTCAGTTTGACGACATATAAATATTTTGTTATCTTTTAAAATGAAATATGAAACACACAAACAGAACCGTAAAATAACCTAAGCATTCGTGTTTACTGCATTGTATTTTTTTTATTCTTGTCACACATAAACAAAAACAAAACTGCACAATTCTTTTCAATTCTTATTAAATTCTATGTAAATTTATTTTTCATCAATAGATGCCAGTTAATACCAAACAAGTGACGATTATATGTCTGGCATTTAAGTACATGAAAACAATTTAATGTCATCAGGATTTGTCAATTTTTTAAAAAGTTGAAAAAGTTAAGCTGACATGTCTTGATTTGACAACACGCGGACAAAAAAAAGCCATACTATTGCAAGCTTGTTTGTCCAGCAATTCAACGCACTGATAAGATATTGGGTTTCTACAATGTTTGACAATTGATATATCCGTGTATGAAATGCATTAACACATTTAGCTAATTACAAATTATGGATTTCGTGCTTTAGAAATAACTTCAATAATTCAGTAGACATTTTGAACACATGTAAGATAGATTCAATATGTAAATATAGCACTGTAGATTTGTTTGCGACAGTTGTCTAGTTTGACAGGATCGTTGTTAATATACCGGTATACAGATGTTATGAATTAACTTGTTTGATTTCTTTCTAACATGGAACATTTGAACACCAAGTTTAAGCAATACGTTTCCATTACATACTCAGCTGAGGAGCAAACTTCGATAGTTCTAGTAACAATGCATGTAAACGCAATTGTAAAATTTATTAAAAGGGAGGTAAAATTTACATAAAGCAAATAACTACGCGAAGAGCCAGAAAAGGGGAACGTTATAATGAACGTTTCAGAAGGGTAAGCGTCTTTTGCTTCATCGACTCCTTTACACTTTTATAGATTCTCACCTTATAACAATTGATATCAACATTTCAAGGATAAAATATGATGATATCCTTTTCTATTTTTATTTTCTACAGATCTCAACGAATTTTTCTGATGGCGATGTAACAAATAACTACACAGAATGGCGGAGACAACATTCGCAGGGTTACCCGTGTATCCCGTGGCAAGAATTGGTAGGTATTGTTTTAAATCATTAAAAAAGTCTACGGTTTTTAATATGAATTATCAGCATCTATAGTTGGAGGTGTATTCAGACCACAGCACTGATTATGATAAAAGTTTGTTAACAGAGGTAGTATACAAGAAGAATATCTATTAGAAAAAAGGTAATTTGCAGCATGTTTTGTCCTATTTAAAACACGAGTATTTATCTATAATGTAGATTTGGAATTCCTTGCAATTTTCTACCATTAGATCTGTGTCATATTTTACAGTTGATTGTCGGGGCTCGGTACTCATACTACAAACTTTTGTATAATTTGTTACGGTAGCTTGGTACAAAACCTGAAGGGTATTCGATCTTTCCTTTCGTTTATTTCTGTTATTCAGTCCGATCTGGATTTTTCATTCTTTCGAACTCCGATGTTTTTTTTCCAATTGTTTTTACCCTAGAATCGTGTACAAGTCTTTTATGGATGAAGCAGCTAGGTGAAGCAGTTTACCAAATTATTTTACATATAATTTCTTGTACAATATCAATGCGAAATTCGTC
The DNA here is from genome assembly GCF_031769215.1 of Ylistrum balloti. Lineage (NCBI taxonomy): Eukaryota > Metazoa > Mollusca > Bivalvia > Pectinida > Pectinidae > Ylistrum > Ylistrum balloti. The sequence continues at coordinate 641,016 of NW_026782219.1, read as the reverse complement.
TTTAGATACATTTCTCCTGTCTTGCTATCCTTTATATAAGTGATATAACTTATGGTGTATATTGGTATCTTAACAGATCAGTTCCGAGCCATGGAGCCAGCTGTGTTCCATGAGAAAGAGCTTGTACTGGACACCGCTAGGTGTCGCCAGCTTGTTCATCAGCTCAAGCGCGAGCTCATGCTGGGGATCTCTGGTGAAGGAATACATATGGGCGGGGACGGGCCGCTTACGTTATTCCAAATAGGAACTTTTCACGGAAAAGTCTATATCTTTGATACTCTTGTAAACTTGGAGTTATTTGATAAAGGTGGTTTGCGATTTCTCCTGGAATCTGAGGATATATTGAAGGTAATATATAGCACTTGATAAAGTTAACATTTTTCCTATATCTACATACGATTACAAAGAATGTAAAAAAGACATGCAAGTGAGTAGCGCCTTTTAATAATTTAGAGTGAAATACAGTAGATCCAAACAATGAATTAAGCTGCAGCATACAGTTGTCCTTCTAGGACTCGTCATTGATACTAAGGGCCTAAAATTTGAAACCTACAAGGCGACTAAGGAAAGTCCAAGTCAAATCTGGACGAGGAGGTGCAACAGCCCAATAATTAGATTTCGTAATTTTCATACAAATAATTTGAAAAACTGATTTTGGTTTGTTTGATTTGTTTATAAAATTAGGAATGTATTCCGCAAAGCATTTTTTCTTAATTCTTGCCGCCAACGACGTACATATTGCAGTCATGGGGCACATTCAATAATACCTTTTAAATAATGTCATCATATGTAATATATGGATCTATTCATGTAGAAATGTAGAAATAGGTCATATCCCATTAACAACCAACACAAAAATACTTAAAATTATAAAATGTGACCACCGATTTTCACAACTATGACAAATACAGGCTGTTACTCGAAGTCTAGTTGTCTACGGTTTGTCTGAAGTGAAACAGGCTGGCGGTGTCTAAGTGGCTAGTTTTATCAAACATCTTTTAAACACAGACATGTTAGGTATAGTCATGGTCGACGATAAATAGACGATAAATAAATTAAAATGTTTCTGGGCTTGGAAAACATTTATTTAGCATGTTTGAATATATATTGTGGATAAGTAACATAACAGGGGATTTCTTGATATTATCTAATGATACACTCTCCTATTCATAAATACATTATACCTGGCTTGATAATAACGTTGTCTATTCATGGCTTTTAAGGTATTGAGAGCAACACAACAAAAAGTTAAATGAAAGAGTGATGTTATAGCGAATTTTATTGAAAAGGTGATTTTTTTTCTCATACAAACACCATACAACGACAATTACATATCATAGATTGTTGTAAACAATAAAACCCATACCTCGAGTATAGGTAAACAGAAAGGGTATTGTTTTGTATAACAATGGCACTGAACTTTATAGAATTCAAAGTCAGGCTCTCTATATAGAGAGTTAGAATATATGTACTTTTATCCGTCACGCTGTTCAAATTACCACAAAATAAAAACTACCGAGGTTTAAATATGTTATTGAATATTTTAACGATGTCGTTGGGAAAGCAGTATTGAAGAGAAATAAAATCCAAAAATCAATATCGGGATACTGGATAAATGGATTGATTGGGGTTTTAATTTGTTATAAACTATTAAACGACGAAATCCAAACTGATTAATTGATTCATTATATTATCAAATAATCAAAGGAAAATAAAATTTCTTTAAGTGGTTTTCAATCAATATCGACAAAATTGATTTCGTGATATGTATCTCTAATTTAATAAGGTTTGATTTCAAATTTGAAGAACTTTCCATAAATTTTTAATGTTAACAATGCTTTGAAGTTGAACGGGGATTTCTTGATATTATCTAATGATACACTCTCCTATTCATAAATACATTATACCTGTACCATTTGATTTGCTTCAAAAATAAAACGGAACTATCGATATATTGTGGATAAGTAACATATTTTCACCACTGCACGTATCGATCTCTGCAAATAAAAAAAAAAAAACAGCATTCCATTTCATGTCGGGATAATATTTATGATATTTTTTATTGGAAACAAACAGAATATGCGTCATATCAACAAGACCTTAATCCAAACTAAATCTCGATAAGAATATAAGAATATGAAAACTGATAATAACTTAACAGTCTACATAAAAATGTCAGGTTCACAAAACTAGAACCAAGTTGTGAGCTTTCTAACGCCCGATAACTGACATCTGATGTTCTGGTATTTCGGTGATAATGGCGGGTCTTGTGAGCTTTCTAACGCCCGATAACTGACTTCTGATGTTCCGGTATTTCGGTGATAATGGCGGGTCTTGTGAGTTCTCTAACGCCCGATAACTGACATCTGATGTTCCGGTATTTCGGTGATAATGGCGGGTGTTGTGAGCTTTCTAACGCCCGATAACTGACATCTGATGTTCCGGTATTTCGGTGATATGGCGGGTGTTGTGAGCTTTCTAACGCCCGATAACTGACATCTGTTGTTCCGGTATTTCGGTGATAATGGCGGGTCTTGTGAGCTTTCTAACGCCCGATAACTGACATCTGATGTTCTGGTATTTCGGTGATAATGGCGGGTGTTGTGAGCTTTCTAACGCCCGATAACTGACATCTGTTGTTCTGGTATTTCGGTGATAATGGCGGGTCTTGTGAGCTTTCTAACGCCCGATAACTGACATCTGATGTTCTGGTATTTCGGTGATAATGGCGGGTGTTGTGAGCTTTCTAACGCCCGATAACTGACATCTGTTGTTCTGGTATTTCGGTGATAATGGCGGGTCTTGTGAGCTTTCTAACGCCCGATAACTGACATCTGATGTTCTGGTATTTCGGTGATAATGGCGGGTGTTGTGAGCTTTCTAACGCCCGATAACTGACATCTGATGTTTTGGTATTTCGGTGATAATGGCGGGTGTTGTGAGCTTTCTAACGCCCGATAACTGACATCTGATGTTCTGGTATTTCGGTGATAATGGCGGGTCTTGTGAGCTTTCTAACGCCCGATAACTGACATCTGTTGTTCCGGTATTTCGGTGATAATGGCGGGTCTTGTGAGCTTTCTAACGCCCGATAACTGACATCTGATGTTCTGGTATTTCGGTGATAATGGCGGGTGTTGTGAGCTTTCTAACGCCCGATAACTGACATCTGATGTTCAGGTATTGCGTGAAGTACTTTAAGACCATGAAGAATTTTAAATAATATATAACGAATTATTTTAAAATTGTAAACGGATCAAGGAATTCTGATATCATTGTCAATTATGAGTATCAAAAAGTTAAATCTTGTATGGGACTGTGTGATATCTATCATCCTGTAGAAGTGTAATTGAATGTTATATGTCATTCGAATCCATTGTCTTTCTGCTTTTGCCATTGTCTCATTACTTATATAATTATCTGTCTCCCTGTCCGTGCGTTCTTGATTTTGTACATCTGTCATTGCGTGTAAACCTTTCTGCAAAAGTTGTGTTAATCCGAGGTTACGTTGGCTTTTTCAAACCGACAATGAAAAACACAAACACTATATAAAGTTATCAGTCTTAAACACAGACTAAATCAAATCGTAATGTTCCAAATATATCGGGTGTACATGTGAACAACAAAACTTCTTGACACTTAATTATTGTAATATATTAATGTTACCAGTATTTTGAGTTTCCAGGTGGCGCACTCGTCCTGTCATCTGAGTGCTGCCCTCTTCTACCAGTTCGCAGTGAGACTGAGAAATGTCTTTGATACTCAGGTACGTAATTGTAAACTCCATTAGGACACCCAAAGAACTGTGCAATTTAAGACGCAATCTTTCATTTCAAAGTTATAATTAGACCTAGTATAGTCAAAATATTAATTGCACCATACAGCTGTTTCGTCCCTATACGATTCGTAAATGAGTTAAGACCCGAATATGTTGAAAATGTTTCAAAGACAAAGGTGAACATCACATTTCGCTACAAATGTAATGCAAATCAGACGAATATAGGTTACGCGGTTCAGTGATACATCAACGTCATTTTAGTACACTATATATTTGATCGGTTTATGATTTCTTAATCAAGCGAACCGTTTTCATTTTTTCTCGTCTGCGACGAAAAGTCCCGAAAACGAGATGTTGGTGTTGTTTTCTGTGTTGACAAAAGCGGCGATAAAATGCATGTTTTGCGTTAGAGATATGTTGCTAAAAAACTTTAACCAAACGTGGTATGTAATTCGCTGACAAACCTGTGCAGGGAGTCTCTTAACCCAATCGTCATTTATAACACAGATCATGCGGGCTATCTACCCTGAAAATTAGGGACTTTAGTAGATGAACTTTAGTAGAATGTAGAAAACCTGGACTTCAAACGTTTTGCTTTTAGTTCAGTTTCTCATTAATCCGCTGGCACTTTTTTAATAAAACTTTGATACAATATGTTAATAGTTGTTGAGATGAGATCAGATGTTTTTATCTTTTGTTGGTTTAGATTGGACATCTACTGATAGAAGAGGATCATGGTCGCCGTCTTCCTACCAGGATGAATATATCCGAGGTGTGTCAGTGCTATTCCGATAGCATGCATCCATACGACTGGCGAGCAGACGTCAAGGTATACACAATTTGATTGGTTGAAAAATGTGGATGTTCCAATACCATCGAACTGATTAGAATTACACAGCCAAGAGACTCAAAATTACTTACAATTCACATATTTTCTCACCACTAGATAATTAGCCATTTAACGGTGGTCGGATTGCATTTATTGCTGATATGAATGCAATCTGGTTATATAAATCAAATGACGTTCGTAGCATTTTATCACTATTATCTGGAGCCAAGATTGCATTCATATTGACAATAAATACAATTTGACGACCTTCCAATGATCACTTAAGCAAGGGAAGTTCTTTTATTGATAAAAAAGATTCATTTGTTTCAAATCATACTCGTCTGAATGATTTACGTAAAGCTATAATTAATGTTGTCTGAAGCGACATGCAAAAGAGTTGACGCAGCGTGAGTCAACATGGCGCCAAAATGACGTCATAGTATTGTCTTATTTATCTATACTCCTGTGAAACTATCTAGAGAAACAGAAGTAAAGGGAGGCGATAGTGCAAAATGTCAATATTATCCTGCACACTTCTTGGAAACGTCACGTACTTTCGATAAAGACACAATTATTTCTTATGAAATAGAATTATTAACAAACCGGATACAAATGACACAGCTCTATCGGATAGCAGTCACTCGATGGATGAACAACAATTCATATTTTGATTCTTAATGTTAATTCTACATTAGCAAATTATTTATATGTATTACAGGAAATGTGGATGTCGCGTATAGGGGGCTACTGGTCACAGCGCCCTCTTACAGATGAAATGGTAGAATACGCAGCAGGGGACGTAATGGCAATTATACCTGACGTTTATAGGAACCAGATGGAGTAAGTCACGGCGATTTCATTTGATAAATTTTATGAAAGGGCTTTGTTAGAATTATTGATCAATCTGGTATCCAATGGGCTAAACAGTCATGCAGTGTCTTTGTTTTTTAAGCTTTATTCATCAAATTAAGGATTTTTCAAATTGGTACTTTCAACTTCCGAGTAAATTCTACTTTTACAATCAAGCAGGAACTACAAAAAGGGGATGTTTTTTCTGCGTGAAGCTGTTTTGTAATTTGAATGTAAGATGAGAAATCCTAAATTCCAAAACAGTGAAACATCGAAAAGCAAAATATCCTTACCGGGAGAAAAATGTTGCAAAGCACGCGCACACTGCGGAGTTCAATAACTATGAGGAAAGTATATGGGACTTCATTTTTATTTATTTATTTATTTATTTATTTATTTATTATATCGAACACGTGAATGAAATTACATGCGTTATATTGCATATTACATCTTATTCAGCAAAGGATTTGTATTACAAGGTAGTTCTACATCACTTTGAATATACATGTCTCATCACTGTCGGATAAGTATTATAACTAAAGCATTTCACCAATTTCCTGTTCTTTCAGATATATTGAAAAGCACAGCTTGATGAAAAAGTTCAAAGTGCTTGTCGAGGAAGAGATCCTCAGTGAAATTAATGAGGTTGTGAAGCAGCTAAGAGGAGAAAGGATCGAGAAACAGGCACATCAGGTCCTTAAGGAGATCAGTGAGAAATACGAGGAAGATTGCGATATTTTTAATCTCTTCACGGAGGATGAATTTCATGCATTGATGCTTATCCCATACTCCGACGCTGATTCAATCTCATCCAAAATTGTCAAATTCAAGACAAGAATAGTGGAACGAGAATTAGAGGAAATTGAGAATGATTTAAGACTCAAACAAGATTTGGTACGGGCAAGGCCTCTATTAGACCTGGATCTGCAATCGTACGAGGTCCATCCCGACGCCAAAGTTCGCGTGAAAGCCAAGGACATTCGGAAGGAACTGCATCAGACGATTCTTACGTCAATCGGAAGGAGGTATTCCGGGTTAGCTTCTCCTCATATCATGACCGAGACTGAACGTCAAGCTCTTCGTTCACTCCGTCCGAAATCAGAATTTGACAACTCGATAGATGGTATCGTGCTTGCCCTGCACTGGCTTGTCATAGACTTTGACCTGGAACAGGCGCTGTTTAACATCAAATATGGGAACCCCGAATACAAGATTACCGAGGAGTTTGTCCAGAGAGTTGAGGATTACGTGCTAATAGATTCTAAAGTATCAGATGGGCTCAAACAAAAGTCTAAAATGTTCCTGAAATTATTGGAGAAAAATGTTGACAAAATAATAGCAAAGGAAAATCCAAACAGGAAGGTTACATTTAATGAAAATACTGGATTTTAATTGGTGGAATTGACTGTTGTCGCTTATGTCTCTCAGAAAATCTTGAAATTCCTCTCCCTCACAAAAAGCAGGGAAACTTGTTACAAATATTTTGTCAGGATTTTTTTTAATGTTTTTTACATTTGTACGCAATCAATTACAAAGTATTCCGTCCGGATACGATTTGTTTTGTACGTTAAGTAGCAGCACGGTAGTCTTCTCTCAGGCAAAACGTGTGATTTTCTAAACTTCATCCTGAAAACGGCAATTTCCAAGTCGTGTACAGGAAGCAGTCACGTGACAATGCCATGGAATTGTTAATTGTTTTCACAACTAGAAAGACTGTTAGCAAATCATACACGAGACCAACAGAACGGATTCAATCAAAGGAATATGCTAATTCAATAAAAACATCCCTATGTAAGTTTTCCGCTGACAATTACTTTCTCCTGAAATTCTTCATTTTCGATAATTCATGAAATTTTCGGCTGATTTTTAGAAAGGTTTTTGAAATATTTCTTGGGGTTGATATTCTGTCATATATTAAAGCATGGACAAGTGAAAATTCAACATATCACATATATACCTTCTTGGAGAGTGTTTTGGTGCTGGGGAGGTTTAGTTTTCTCTCGGGTTGTGTGAGACTTGTAATCGAGTGTGAAGGCATAGAAGAATATTGTGATAAAATAAACAGTAGGTCTCGCCATTCTAATTAGGAAAAATAAATTTATATCTTTATATAAATTACGTTACTGCGAACATCAAGAAAACGTATTCACTTTAAATTTAATTGATATTCTATAAATCTCCGTTATTTGAAATAAATCTGTGGCCATTTTCGTAACATTCTTTTACATTTTAAAGAATATTTTAGTTTAAATGCTCAAATGCTCAAGTGGATGCCGTCCTGCACATTAAAAAAAGGTTTTGTTGTTAAACTGATCGTTATTAAAATTATATTCGGATATCCTCGGACTTCTCCGGTAAGTGTATTTACCATGATTGACGTAAAGTTCTAAAGTTGTCCGGTTAATGTTTTACCTTTTTAGTTATATAAATTATCGACAATTTAATGTCCTTCCATAACACTGTTCTGTTTTGGAATCCTTTAGTATTGTCAATTTTTCATTTGTCTCACTTTATATATTATAATTCCATTGCTATCTTCACATATTAGTAATATTTCATAAGTGTACAGAAATGGTGCGAATTAAATTTTTGTTTAAATAAGCAGTTTGTCTTGTTTGCTGGGCTTCTTCCCAAAATAGGTCTTGAACAAGAAACTGTTGTTCATTGCCGCTGTAACCTGAAATATATCAATATTCCAACGATACGTCAAAGGAATCATATTTCGAACGGCTTCATTTTACCGGGGAGCAAATTCTGAAAATGAAAGATATCTACTGACACAATTGAAAAGGTACATATGCCTATCAATTCACCGGCAACATATGTAATGAAAGTAAAGATCAATCTAATTTATGTCGCGTTCTCCAAATGAGAACCGTGTCAATAACGACTTGACAAACAGGAGGTAAAATTACTTATTATATTTTAATGTTGTCATGGTTTCATCAATTCGATCACTTAAAAAGCGTGGCTATGAAAAAGATAGACTTCGCACGCAAATGTGTTTTCTGTATCAGTCATAAACAAGCAAACGAATGATATGAATGAATATGGTCACCGTATGGTGACTTTTAATACATTTGCAAACTTGTTTATAAATAGACATTATGATGACACACATGAAATACGGCATGGCATTCTTCGTGTAAAAAGCGGGGAAAACAAATACAGGATTTGATAGAAATATGTAAAAGTAGCATTTTCACTGATGAAAAGCATACTCCACCATGCATTCAACAGGTAGGTCATTTAATGTAACTTACATGTTGTCTTTAAAGGCATAATTTACAGAAAGTAATACATGGTTTCCCTTTTCATAAATCATACACTTTCAAATTTATATACGTCAAATCAGATCAAAACAGAATGAAATGGGGAAAAAATCAAACTTACAAGAAAAAGATGATTTTTAAAAAGTTTTGTTGTTACAAGTGATTGCCAGCATAATCGAGTACTTTCCAAAGGTAAACGCTAGACAGTCTGTATCGTCTTTCTAGGGCTCTCAATGATGCAAGGGGCCCAAATGTTGGAACCTAAAAGGCAACTTCGGAAAAACAAATCAGCCGATACATGTGTAAACACATAAAATTCTACAATTAACTACATCCTGTAATTTTTATATGGATTGATTGAACCCACAGAATTAATATATAAGTTCCATTTCTATAGTGTAAACCTAACATTTTTTTTTGTTACAAGAGTCAGTGATTTTGTGTTCGAAAATAACCCCGAAAACAACCTAAAGACAACACTGTTATTCGATAAGCCACATAAACCTAAAACATTAAGATATTAAGGTATGAAATCATGATCATTATTTTTGTAGCAAAGTGAACATATCACAGATACTTTGAGAACAATATATGTATATTTTATATTGGAATGTTTTTAAACATGTACTGTCTATTTACTACATATTAATGACACATCTTTTTTGATACGACATTCACAGACATATATTTATCCCTTCAAAAGCTTTAAAGTAAATGCAACACAAGTATAGCTTGATGCTATAGTGACCATTTGTACCAATGCATTTTAAATATAAACATACAAAAGAATCTTGCAGGATAAATGATTTTAAAATATAATTAAATGTCATGTGAATGAAATAAATTCCATTTTGAACATATACATCAATTACAAATATCTTAATTATATTTGAAATTAAATATCTTACAAATATATATTTCAAATTGTATTAAAATATTTGAAATTCAAAACTATATCGACAGATTTCAAATGATCATTGTACAATGTGTGTAAATGTGAATTTAAGTCTAAATGCCTCTCATATAAAAAAATCATCTTTCCTTCATGTTGTCTCAAATTTTCTCTTATAAATGAATGATATTTTCTCACTTCTATACAGATGAAAACCTACACTCTGTCACAACAAATCTTTGTATAGAATTTAATATGACTCTCCTCCAGTCCCAAGACTCTTGAAATACAATTTGGATCTCCCTTGCATTATTAAACTTTTATTTATTTTACAACAATTGCGAAACAAGTCTTTCCAACTTATATGAATCATTCTTGTTGGCCCGGATGGAAGCGTGCGAGGGGTCTTACTGTGGGAGGAAACCGGAGTACCCGAGGAAAACCGACGTGGTTGGGCAGGTGACCCCATACATTTTCATATTCATTTCGGGAATCGAACCCCGGACGGCTAGGTGAAATGTCAGTGCATTACCATGGTGCTACCCGACCACCCGGGCCGGAAAAAAACCCATTTTTATTGGTGTTGCTTTTCAGAAAAAAAAATCCATGCAATTTAATTACCAGTAAAGATCTTAAGAATTATGTATTGAGCTTACTGCACAATATATATTTTTCTAGCTGATCATGGCACCTTAAAACATTACAATACATGGAACTACTGTCAATTTTCCTTGAGATTATTTTCCTTCACTTTGTGTGTATACTTAAACCAGTAATTAGCAAACTGTTACAAAACTGGATTCAACTTGCTGTAAAAGGCGATTTACTTGATGTAATATTATTATAATGTGCTAAGCGACACTTGATTGTCAATGATGTAAGCGACTCAATAAAGGCGTCTAGTTAACACGAGCACATGGTATCCACGTTGTTTGTTACACTTGATATTAATTATTCATAAAATCAAATGCATGAGTAAGTTATCTTTTTCGGGTCATCGACAACCACGAAAATTTGTACCCCCTGATATATAATTCTGATGTTACAGCAAGCTGATATTATCCTCTCTTTTTGGAATTGTTGTCCACAGATTTTTATTTTTTTTTGAAAACCATGAAAATTTATACCCCCTGAAAAACAATTATGTTACAGCATGCTTTATTATTCTCTCTTGTTTTGGCTTTTATTGCCAATGGTTATTTTTAAACAACGGAATTTGTATCCCTAGGAAAATCCCAGCACAATTCTTCTCTCTCTCTTATCGGAGCTAATTAGGTAAAACAATCATGCCACTAGAAAACACAGAAATAAACGCATTTATGCAAGTATATGTTTGGTGCAGAAACAAAACGTATTATGCCTGATCCCAGATTCCGTAAACATCTGATTCTTCTGTTTGGCAAAAATTCACGTAATATCAGAATGAAATAAGGGGACAATTTCATTGATATCCTCGCTTGGTAAACATTATATGATGAAATATGAGGTAACATTGTGGAGTCACTTACCCATAGCCATCTAATATCTGGTAGCCCTTTGAGGTCAAGGGTGACAGGTGAATAAAAGTTCACCAAGGAAAATTATCATAAAATCAATTATATTGTATAATTATCACATCTCAGATGTCTGTATATATATTTTGATGATGTTCTTTCACAAGTTTAGAACGTCATAATATCATGGCCAATAAAAAGGTTCATCTGACAAAATCCGGCGAGTTGGCACCACTGTATTGTATTGTTATTAAGTTAATAGAATTGTGAATAGTGACATTGTATCTTCGGAGGCATAAACATTATAGCTGGTATTTTCATATATCAAAATCTTTGTGATTTTGAAATTAAATGGTCAAATTATATTTAACAAATAATAAAAATTGTGATCTGGATGAAAATGAACATCAAATAAACGTGTCTCATTATTTTAGAGACTGAATTTTCACGGTAACATTAATGTACCACGAAATAGTGAAAATATCATTCCCATGAAAATAATTGGCAATATGGTAGTAAATGTGTACATTTAATACAAAATGTACGCCAAATTCAGCATCTTAAACACGTCTACTATGTCATCCTCTGCTGCATTACTAACAAATTTTTAGAATTTTTTGGTGGGGTTTTATTTTCATGGAATTTGTAGTTACTCTTCATCAAATGTCCACAAAACAATAGATAAAAGTGACATATAAATGCATATATATTATGCCTATTGTAAAATAACATTTTAATATGGTTCAAATTTCTTAGTTTTTCCTCAGAAATACTATATCATTGAAATCTGTTTGAATAGATCTGTATACTACTCATAATTTCAAATTTGTGTACATTAGAATTTGTTGATTAAAAATACCCTTGAAATCAACAAAAATCATATACAAGGAATTTTTTACCGTATTTACAATTACAACACTATTATTGGTTCGATATGAGAATTATGGAGTACAAAAAGAAGTATCCATCGAGACCTGGGCACGTATTCATTACAATTACAAAATTCATGCTCGAGCATGAGAACGGTTTCATGAATACGGGCCCAGATTCTCACATTGAACCAATAATATTGCAGTAATTGTTTTATAATATTTCATTTAAATTTTTTTTACCATCCATCTCATATTTAACAAATACTTTTTACCAAATACGGCAATGCTTCCTTATTATTATAAATGAAGGGTGCTGAAGAAATACTTTTTTTTTGATTGGTTTAAGAAGATGTGCGATGTAAATAGAAATTCCCTTTGATCAAAAATAGTACAAAACAGAGAAATATGAGAAATGATCCGGTTCACATAGCAATATCTATGAAATTTGAAGAACTTGTGATTGTGTCTCGACAAATGAGAGTGCAGAATGAAAACAAAAATGTAATTAATAGATGTATGGCATATCAAGTTATTTCACTTCTTGAAAAATTGATATCACACCGACATGAATCCTCCATATGTAAATGATGATTGGTGATCTTGTTATTTTGGCTAGTATGGATTTCGAATTGACATAGCAGTTATGTCCCCAGCTCCAACCAAAGTTTGGGTAGAGTTTTTTTTTCGTAATCCATGCTATATTTTAGCACCTTTTTAAAGAAATGACATATTAAATCCAACATGAAGCTGTTTCATCCTTCTAGGAATTTTCAGTGAAGCCAAGGGCCTAAATTGTTAAAACCTGGAAGGTGATTGGAGGAATAAGAAAACTGGTTGAATTATATATCAGATATCGGATGGGAAAGTTCATTAATCCCAAAATTCAATATTGTGCTATTTTCATCATCAAATTATTTCAAGAGATCAAAGAGTATGAGTATATACATTCAGAATTGTGAAATTTTTGGTGAAACATAAAATACTGTTCAAATAAAAAAAAAAAAAAAAATCTATTTCAATGTGTTTAATGTAAATTATACTATTGTAACTTTTATATTGGAGATGGCTTAATATAAGATTTATAATCTTGTTGCCAGATCCATTTTCAATTTTATAATTTGTGTATGTGTATGTTGTAAATGAAAATCTGAAAATAAAATATTGTTTAAACCAAATGACATGGAATACTTGTAGCACTTAGTGGTAGATGACATCCTCTGTCCTTGTCTCTGTCATATCATCAAAACACCGTGATTCTGTCTCGGCGTGTAGAAAAGAGGTCGTCATCCAAGGTCAACAAGACCTACAATAGATTTGGTGTAAATTTAAACCTACAGTCAACAAGACATACAACAGATTTGGTGTAAGTTTAAACCTACAGTCAACAAGATCTACAACAAATTTGGTGTAAATTTAAACCTACAGTCAACAAGACATACAACAGATTTGGTGCACATTTAAACCTACAGTCAACAAGACATACAACAGATTTGGTGTACATTTAAACCTACAGTCAACAAGATCTACAACAAATTTGGTGTAAATTTAAACCTACAGTCAACAAGACATACAACAGATTTGGTGTACATTTAAACCTACAGTCAACAAGACATACAACAGATTTGGTGTAAGTTTAAACCTACAGTCAACAAGATCTACAACAAATTTGGTGTAAATTTAAACCTACAGTCAACAAGACATACAACAGATTTGGTGTAAATTTAAACCTACAGTCAACAAGACATACAACAAATTTGGTGTACATTTAAACCTACAGACAACAAGACATACAACAGATTTGGTGTACATTTAAACCTACAGACAACAAGACATACAACAGACTTGGTGTACATTTAAACCTACAGTCAACAAGACATACAACAGATTTGGTGTAAGTTTAAACCTACAGTCAACAAGATTTACAACAGATTTGGTGTACATTTAAACCTACAGATAACAAGACCTACAACAGATTTGGTGTACATTTAAACCTACAGTCAACAAGACATACAACAGATTTGGTGTACATTTAAACCTACAGTCAAGTTTAAACCTACAGTCAACAAGATCTACAACAAATTTGGTGTACATTTAAACCTACAGTCAACAAGACATACAACAGATTTGGTGTACATTTAAACCTACAGACAACAAGACATACAACAGACTTGGTGTACATTTAAACCTACAGTCAACAAGACATACAACAGATTTGGTGTACATTTAAACCTACAGTCAACAAGACATACAACAGATTTGGTGTAAGTTTAAACCTACAGTCAACAAGACATACAACATACTTGGTGTACATTTAAACCTACAGTCAACAAGACATACAACAGATTTGGTGTAAGTTTAAACCTACAGTCAACAAGATCTACAACAAATTTGGTGTACATTTAAACCTACAGTCAACAAGACATACAACAGATTTGATGTACATTTAAACCTACAGTCAACAAGACATACAACAGATTTGGTGTACATTTAAACCAACAGATAACAAGATCTACTGTAATGATCACTATTAAATCTGTCAAATGCCAACTCTGGTAAAGAAGAATTCTCACGGCAATGATAATAGCTAAATCCTTAGTGTATCTATCCACAAACAAGCCTCTGTTGACAACAAGCCTCTGTTGACAACAAGCCTCTGTTGACAAACAAGCCTCTGTTGACAAACTGTTGACAACAAGCCTCTGTTGACAAACTGTTGACAAACAAGCCTCTGTTGACAAGCCTCTGTTGACAACAAGCCTCTGTTGACAAACTGTTGACAACAAGCCTCTGTTGACAAACTGTTGACAACAAGCCTCTGTTGACAAACTGTTGACAACAAGCCTCTGTTGACAAACAAGCCTCTGTTGACAACAAGCCTCTGTTGACAACAAGCCTCTGTTGACAAACAAGCCTCTGTTGACAAACAAGCCTCTGTTGACAACAAGCCTCTGTTGACAACAAGCCTCTGTTGACAACAAGCCTCTGTTGACAAACAAGCCTCTGTTGACAAACAAGCCTCTGTTGACAAACAAGCCTCTGTTGACAAACTGTTGACAACAAGCCTCTGTTGACAACAAGCCTCTGTTGACAACAAGCCTCTGTTGACAACAAGCCTCTGTTGACAAGCCTGTTGACAAACAAGCCTCTGTTGACAACAAGCCTCTGTTGACAAGCCTCTGTTGACAAACAAGCCTCTGTTGACAAGCCTCTGTTGACAACAAGCCTCTGTTGACAAGCCTCTGTTGACAAATAAGCCTCTGTTGACAAACAAGCCTCTGTTGACAAACAAGCCTCTGTTGACAAACAAGCCTCTGTTGACAAGCCTCTGTTGACAACAAGCCTCTGTTGACAAGCCTCTGTTGACAAACAAGCCTCTGTTGACAAACAAGCCTCTGTTGACAACAAGCCTCTGTTGACAAGCCTCTGTTGACAAACAAGCCTCTGTTGACAACAAGCCTCTGTTGACAACAAGCCTCTGTTGACAACAAGCCTCTGTTGACAACAAGCCTCTGTTGACAAGCCTCTGTTGACAACAAGCCTCTGTTGACAAGCCTCTGTTGACAAACAAGCCTCTGTTGACAAATAATTCACCTTCTTCATTATCACAGAATAATCAATTTCAAAATAGCAAGCTAAAAGTAGTTCTTAAATAAGCCATTCTCAAACTGAAATACAGATCTTTCACACTTGGGGACAGGGTTTATTTGAGGATAACTACGACATTTGTAAAACTTTACTTTGAGTTAAAAGTGGCAATAAGCGACCATTTTTATCCTAATATAAGTTCCATCCTTGATCAGAAAGCCAGGAGGGTCATCTGTCAGGAGGTCAATATGTTCCCGGCTATATATGTCAACCAAATAGACAATGTTAATTCATATATGGGATCAGGAGATAAAATTGTTACTCACCAGAAAAGACAAAAACATAGCAATGGCTGACAAAAAATGCCAGACATCATGGGCATCATAAAAATCCAGCACTATGCAATTCTTGTTGCCTTCTCTCGACTGAGACGGAGTCAGCTACAAGAACACAAGCCACAATATATTATCTATATTTAGTAACAAAATTTGTGAGAACAATTTAATCTATGATAAATAATTCTTTCTGAAAAATTTTACAATATATAAAAATCAACCAATAAAAAAATTGATCCTTTTATGCTTTCTTCGCAATATTTTCTGCCTTCCATGCCATCATGTTTCCATCTAAAGTCAAAAAGTTTTCATTCTGAAACACCAGCTCCTGACTACTTTCACAAACAGAAGATCAAATGACAACAGCTTACGTCCATCAACACTTACCTGCCAAGATGTTAAATGAGCAAAGAAGAAATAGAGAGCCAGGATCCAGACAATTGTGGCTGTGAGGATACACAACACAGCTATAGGGTGTATCTTTTCTTTATACCGCAACTAAAAACAAATACTGGAGTTATCAAAATAGTCATCTACAATACATAAGTACAAGATATCTTCTTTGTGCAACAATACCAGGCCTAAATCACACGAAAACTGAATCTTTTTCACAACAACAATATTCTGAAACATCGATAGTCCTTCCTGTAGTTCCAAAATCTGCAATTTTCTCCTGAATATTTCCTCCAAAATTCATCATTTTTATTACAAAGCGAAAAAAAAGGTTTCATTCATAAACAGTGAAAAAAAAGCAACTTCTGAAGTCTATATCAGACTGTGACTTATAATTGCAGGACTTACCTTCATGATGATGTAAAACAAGCAATACAGAAGTAAGTTAACAATGAGTATTCCCAGTAAAAAGCTGGCAAAATCTGATGGCCATGTAACAGCTCCATAGATGGCGCTGCAAAGGTGAGGTCAAAGTTTAAAGTTATTTCAAATACTTTCAGGAGCTTATGTATAAACAAGGGAAACCCAATGTAACCAAATTTCTGGGTTTTAATGTAAATAACCTTTTTATAGCTAAACTGTATTATTTCATCCAATAGTTACCATGACTACCAAGAATAATAGTAGCCATGACTACCAGTCACTTCAGCCAATCAGCATGATGGTAGTCATGACTACCAATTACCTCAGCCAATCACAGAGATGGTAGGCATGATTACCAATTACTTCAGCCAATCACAGTTATGCATGTCAAACCTGACATCAGTTTGGTAACCACAATTACTGCATATATTTGATGTTCATTGTAATGTCATCAACTCATATATAATTTGTTTACATGAAAAATTCCCAATATGGAAATTAAGTGATTAAGTATTGACCTTCTATATTTCACCTAAGAATTCAATAATTCTTTTAAAATGAATTATAAAGATAAAATAAAAAATTCAAAATACTTACAAACTCCAATTTATTACATTTCCAATGAAGAGGATAGCAAGTCTGTCCTGAATGAAGAAAGAATTCACTCAAGAGGAACATAATAATCAAACAAGTATATAAATCACTACTACATTTTTTAAAAATAATTATAACAAGGTAAATTTTATTATAAGAAAAGATAACTATGAAGGACCAATATATGTCCCTCCCATGCCAAAGAAACGACCAAATATGGAAGTGGTAGGAATGAATCAAATGTCAAGAGGATAAGGAGAAAATGAAAGAAAATTCTGAACAAGATAAAACGATTAAAAGAACAAATGAAAATAATTTTTTGAAATGTTTTTGAATCAGAATCTTATTCATAAGGACACAGTCTCATGTTATGGTTTTTGAGCCTATCAAGTTTCAAAGAAATTGGCTGAAAAATGAGGAGAAATCTGGACAATATAAAAAAATTGAAAAAAGGGCAATAACTCTTTCTAATATTGTAACATCACAATGCCTGTAAGGAAAACACAATATGTTATGGCAAATGAGCCTAACAAGTTTATAAGAAATCAGATGAAAACAGACAAGATGAACATTATGAAAATAATAAGGGGCAGTAACTCTTTCAAATACAGTTGAATTAATCTGCCATTAAAAAAAAAACTTCTTCATATTATTAAACCCATAAAAGTTTGAAAAAGGTTGGTTGAAAACTGTGAGATCTCCAAACAAATGAAAATTAACAATAGACAGACAAACAATACAATATCATATTATAAGATTTTTTGTACGTATGTATCTGTGTGTTTGTATGTGATCCCTGTACTACAGCAACATCTTTAATTTGTTTAACCAAAGCATTTTGTGACTTTTCTCTTGGTTATTTCATAGTTACTAATGAAAATTAAAATTAAAAATTAAACAAGAGCCCGACATGAAATACAAGATTTCAAATTTTGAACTTGAGAAAATGTGTTTTCAAGATGGCTGCCATGGCAGCCATGTTGTATTTTAGACCAACCCAAAAACTTTGGTCAGGATCATGTCACAATCATTTCAGGTAAGTTTCAGCTCAATGAGACATGCAGAACTTAAGCAGAAGTTGAAAATGTTTACGACGGACGCCGAACGACACAGGACAAGAGGTGATCACAATAGGTCATCAGACCCTTCTGGTCAGATGACCTAGATAAGTAAATGCTGAATAAATCAATTATATTCTAAAAATTTATTTTTTTAACTTAATTTGTTGTCCCTAACCATTTCATACTCAACAAACATTTCATTTTAAACCACAAAATTTGAGCCCCATGAAAAATAATGATCTCACATATACATTCTAGGGATGTATTTTTAATCAGACTAACAACATGTTACTGACCTTATACATAGGCTTGGTGCAATGTCCACACTCGTAACGTATAGACAGATACATCTTGGTTACGATTCCTGTGTCTGGAAAACATGAAAAACATCATTCACCAATGTTGTACAAAATTAAGCAATTTTACGCGTGGAAAATTTCTTGACTGATAAGTTTAATAACTAAACCATAAAGCATTTACACAGTGTACATCAATCAATCCACTTACTTATAAAAAAATACTTCTCATTCAGAAACAACTCTCTCTATTCTACAACAATCGCGAATCAAGTTCTAACAGCTCATATTGATCATTCGAGATGGAAGATGGACGTACACGAAGGGCATTTTTTTGTTTTATACCTTAAAATCTTTGTGTAGATCAATTTTTATGTTTATAAAAAAATAATACTAGATTTCATGGAAATATATAGCACCAGAAATCTTACATAAATTTGTGGATTCATAGTACCCACAAATCAATGAAAATAAATCATCCCTGTAAATTAATGATTTCACAGTATAAAATGTCCTCTGGCGTTACTGCCTTGGAATTGGTATACAAGCCTGTTTTACCCCCTGATATTATCCCGTGGACAGATGGAACCAATCTTTGGTTCCTTTTAGTGGCACCACCAGGGAAACTGACCCTCAATCTTTGGTGGCACAACCAGGGAAACTGACAGATGGAACCAATCTTTGGTTCCCTCTAGTGGCTCCACCAGGGAAACTGACAATTAGAGCACATTCCTGTAGTACCTTCTGGTGCTCAGCCACTTAAAAATATGAGTGCAAGGTTAATGGTCCCTGCAGTGGAAATAAAGAACTTATTTATGGAATATAGGCAAATGCTTAAGGTTCAGCCTACTTGTTGTAAGGAACTGGCATATGAATTCAAGGGTCTCTGGTGCCCTCTGGTGGTTCTGGCAGGAACCAACACACTGGAAAAAAAAGTCCCACCCTCAGGATAAGATAATAGAAGCTAAATCAGCTGATCTTCAGGAAAACCACAAAATACTTACTCATCTTAAAACGGCCCATGTAGTAGATATAAACACTCAGAATTAGAGAGGCAAGCATGTCAACGAGAGCAAACAGGATCCAGAAAATGTTTGTTCCATATACCTGCAAGTATAGAACATTTAATTACATCAAAGTCAAGAAAATGTTTGTTCCAAACACCTGAACATAGTACATTTAATTACAACAAGGTCATATGTCTGGAAATATGAATTATTTTATCACGACACCTTGCGAGGTCAAAGAAAATGGTTCATAACCCTGAATATTTAACATTTCATCACAAAAACTAACAAGATCTAGAAAATATTTGCTTTATCATTATAATATATAAAAAACTGTCAGGGAAAAAATTCTAAAACAATATTGATGATCTATAAAAAATTACTACTGCTGAGTTTAACAACTACAATCAATTCTACTTGTATGTATTTCTACTGTTTATGCAGTAATAATATCATTTTTGGAATAAGAAATCTGAACTGATCTTTTTCTTCAAGCATCAAATGTCAAACCATTCAGCATAATATTAATTTTTTTAGTAAGTCCCAAAAAGCCTCCAACTCAAAGTCACAGGGCACTTTTCATGCTGAAAGTATTGTGCTAAAATATTATTTCACTAACAGACACAAAACTAATTTTGGTTTGTATGTCAATATGGGCTTATTACCAAGCATGGACTTACACCTAAATAAACTGCTGAACTAAAGTACTAGTGTTTCCAAAAAAGAAATTTTAGCATAATGTTTTGGCACAAGTTTCAGCTCCTACCCGGGTACTTATTTCAGTGGGTATCTTACTTTAGCACATTTTGTGCTGAAAGTATTGTGCTAAAATATTATTTCACTAAATGCAGTTATTGTATGTTGTTTAATTTATAATTATTGTGATTTCACAAAATCAGCACTGCTCTAAAGCGATAATATGTTAATTTTATTTTACTGTGCTAAATTAAGTATGTTTGAAGTATTTTTCCGCAAATTATTGCAATGATAAATTCATGCATCTACGATAATTGCTATAAAATAGTATATATAGAAACTGCAATCAGCATTATCATATTCTAGCATAATGCCTTTAGTATGTAAAGTGTTAAAATCAGATTAAAGCTAAAATAAGTCCATTTTAACCCTTTTGGCGCTGTAGGCAACTAAAGTCGACATGCAGACAGGCCGCCGTAGGCGACTTTGGTCGACAATTTTTATATCTTTATCATTATTCAAGATATGCTTGTTTCAGTAATGCTGCCATTGTTTTCGGATATTTTCCGGAAAATATTTGGCGCTGAGCTGTACAATGTAAGAGATATTTGGCGCTGAGCGGTACATTGTAAGAGATATTTGGCGCTAAGCTGTACATTGTAAGAGATATTTGGCGCTGAGATGTACATTGTAAGAGATATTTGGCGCTGAGATGTACATTGTAAGAGATAATTGGTGCTGAGATGTACATTGTAAGAGATATCTGGCGCTAAGCTGTACATTGTAAGAGATAATTGGTGCTGAGCTGTACATTGTAAGAGATAATTTGTGCTGAGCAGTACATTGTAAGAGATAATTGGTGCTGAGCTGTACATTGTAAGAGATAATTGGCACTGAGCTGTACATTGTAAGAGATAATTGGTGCTGAGCTGTACATTGTAAGAGATATTTGGCACTGAGCTGTACATTGTAAGAGATAATTGGCGCTGAGCTGTACATTGTAAGAGATAATTGGCGCTGAGCTGTACATTGTAAGAGATATTTGGTGCTGAGCGGTACATTGTAAGATATAATTGGTGCTGAGCTGTACATTGTAAAAGATATTTGGTGCTGAGCGGTACATTGTAAGAGATATCTGGCGCTGAGCTGTACATTGTAAGAGATATTTGGCGCTGAGCTGTACATTGTAAGAGATAATTGGCGCTGAGCTGTACATTGTAAGAGATAATTGGTGCTGAGCTGTACATTGTAAGAGATATTTGGCGCTGAGCTGTACATTGTAAGAGATAATTGGCGCTGAGCTGTACATTGTAAGAGATAATTGGTGCTGAGCTGTACATTGTAAGAGATAATTGGTGCTGAGCTGTACATTGTAAGAGATAATTTGTGCTGAGCAGTACATTGTAAGAGATAATTGGTGCTGAGCTGTACATTGTAAGAGATAATTGGCGCTGAGCTGTACATTGTAAGAGATAATTGGTGCTGAGCTGTACATTGTAAGAGATAATTTGTGCTGAGCAGTACATTGTAAGAGATAATTGGTGCTGAGCTGTACATTGTAAGAGATAATTGGCGCTGAGCTGTACATTGTAAGAGATATCTGGCGCTAAGCTGTACATTGTAAGAGATATTTGGCGCTGAGCTGTACATTGTAAGAGATAATTGGCGCTGAGCTGTACATTGTAAGAGATATCTGGCGCTAAGCTGTACATTTTAAGAGATATTTGGCGCTGAGCGGTACATTGTAAGAGATATTTGGCGCTGAGCGGTACATTGTAAGAGATATTTGGTGCTGAGCTGTACATTGTAAGAGATATTTACAGCTAAGCGGTACATTGTAAGAGATATTTCGTGCTGAGCTGTACATTGTAAGAGATATTTGGCACAGAGCTGTACATTGTAAGAGATAATTGGTGCTGAGCTGTACATTGTAAGAGATAACTGGCACTGAGCGGTACATTGTAAGAGATATTTGGTGCTGAGCTGTACATTGTAAGAGATAATTGGCACTGAGCTGTACATTGTAAGAGATAATTGGTGCTGAGCTGTACATTGTAAGAGATAATTTGTGCTGAGCAGTACATTGTAAGAGATAATTGGTGCTGAGCTGTACATTGTAAGAGATAATTGGCGCTGAGCTGTACATTGTAAGAGATATCTGGCGCTAAGCTGTACATTGTAAGAGATAATTGGTGCTGAGCGGTACATTGTAAGAGATATTTCACGCTAAGCTGTACATTTTAAGAGATATTTGGCGCTGAGCGGTACATTGTAAGAGATATTTGGCGCTGAGCTGTACATTGTAAGAGATATTTACAGCTAAGCGGTACATTGTAAGAGATATTTCGTGCTGAGCTGTACATTGTAAGAGATATTTGGCGCTGAGCTGTACATTGTAAGAGATAATTGGCGCTGAGCTGTACATTGTAAGAGATAATTGGCACTGAGCGGTACATTGTAAGAGATATTTGGTGCTGAGCTGTACATTGTAAGAGATAATTGGCACTGAGCGGTACATTGTAAGAGATAATTGGCGCTGAGCTGTACATTGTAAGAGATAATTGGCACTGAGCTGTACATTGTAAGAGATAATTGGCGCTGAGCTGTACATTGTAAGAGATAATTGGCGCTGAGCTGTACATTGTAAGAGATAATTGGCGCTGAGCTGTACATTGTAAGAGATAATTGGCGCTGAGCTGTACATTGTAAGAGATAATTGGCGCTGAGCTTTACATTGTAAGAATAATTGGCGCTGAGCTGTACATTGTAAGAGATAATTGGCGCTGAGCAGTACATTGTAAGAGATAATTGGCGCCGAAAGGGTTAAGTAAATAAGTCAACACATATTACCCCTTACTGAAATGTTAAATAAGTAATGAACTTATTCCACAGTCAATGAATAAGCATTCATCGAGTGGACAGCAACATCTGTGGGCTTATTAACGTGAACATAGTGATACTTACAACACCAACAACGGCTATGAAGATAATGAAGGCCATGACAAGGTAGGAGGTGTGAGCTTTGGCGCTGATGTCAGGATGTCTGTTCTGATAAACCCTCAACATACACAGACAGGCGATGATGTACATGAAGGATGTGTCTACAAAAGTACAGCATACTTAACAAGGTGATGATGTATAAAAATAATTTGTTTATAAAAAGTCAAATCTTGGAAAGTTTTTTTTTGTTTTTTTGCTATCTAAATAAGAAGTTGAAATGTTTGATTTAAAGATTATTGATTTTGAGATGTTGTGTCTTTGGTAAATTTGTATTAATGGGTAAAAATCGTGAAAACTGGAAATTGAAATAATAGTGGTGACAAGAGGCCCAAGGGGCCTTAATGGTCACCTGAGGAATATATGTCAAAAATCTGGGGATTTTAAAATGTTGCAAAAATGTAAAAACACTGTGTGTAAAACATCTGTACCAAGTTTGAACATGATCCACCAGTTTCTTGAGAGGAAGTCCAAAATGTCTTAGCCAAACAGAGGCCAGGATGGACATCTTGGATTTTGAATCGCCCCAAAAAGTTAAAACACTTGCGAGGACCTTGTGTAGAACATTCGTATCAAGTTTCCCCTTTTCCCCCCATCTGGGGCCCCTATTGGGGCCATGCCCTTTTTTTTTGCAAACTTGAAGCGGCTTCCCATGGGGATGCTTTGTGCCAAATTTGATCAAAATCCATTCAGTGGTTCTTGAGAAGAAATCGAATATGTGAAAAGTTAATGACGCACGACGCACAACGGCAGACAAATCATGATGGCAATAGGTCACCATGAGCCTTCGACCTAAAAAGAATGAAGCCAATGAGCCTGTATCTTAGGTTATCAGAAGAGTTTATTTTCATGTTTTTCCCAAACATCATATAAATTTTTAACAATACAGTATATACTGTGTAATATATATCAAAATAAAGAAACACAACAGCATGAGTTGGCAATAATCCCAGCATGCTACAGGCCCAAATTCATGACCCTGGGCCTCTTGGTTATTAAGAAGAAGACTTTTAATACATTTGACCCCTATGCCATTGAAAGTCGATCAAGATCAATCATATCAACAAACTACGTCATATTGGCCTGCTGCGGGCCTTAACTCATGACCCTGATCATGTGGTTACAGAGAAAAAGTTGTTTCAAGGGAAATTCGATCCCAGTCTTCATTGACAGATATTTTTTATAGACAGGAGATCTTTGTAAAGAGGTATTTTTAGGTAGAGGTGGTTATAGGCAGGTATTTGTTATTTACAAGTGGCCTTTAAGACAAGTATTATCTGAATAGATATGGCATATATACACAGATATCTGTAAAATACAGGAGGGCTATTTAGACAGGTATTATTCATAGACAGATTTTTGTAGACAGGTATTTTTACGTACATGTGACATTTATAGACATTATAAATAGATCTGGTGTTTGTTATATACAGATGACCTTTATATACATATATCTTATATACCAATGTCCTTTGTAGACAGGTTTTCGTTATATACAGATAACCTTCATATACATATATGTTATATACCAATGTCCTTTATAGACAGGTTTTTGTCATATATAAAGGTTTCTTTACAACAACCGCGAAACAAATTATTTCAACTTATATTAATCACTCTTGTTGGCCCAAATGTAAGCGCGCGAGACGTCTCATTGTTGAAGGAAACCAGAGTACTCTAGGAAAACCCAAGTGGTTGGGCAGGTGACCCTTATCTTTTCACTTCCATTCCAGGAGTGGAACCCCGGACAGCTAGGTGACAGGCGAGTGCGTTACCACTGCACCACCTGACCACCATGTTATTTTTACACATATCTAGCCTTTATTGACAGGTAATTTTATATACCTCTGACCTTTCTAGACAGGTCTTTGCTATATACAGATGGTATTAAATTTAGACTAAGAACTATTAACTTTCCAGAGAAAAAAGGCAGACTCACCGAACTGAAAATTGGAATAGTTTGGACAAACATGATAGCAGGCACTCATTAAACCCTCCATGCACAAAGCCAGTCCCATCGCATACAGTAACCCATTGTGTTGGGGAAGGCCATATTTCTGTAGGAGAGAAACACCTCATATTATCTTATCTATCTTGCAGGAAGTCAAAATATAACCTCTGACTCAAAGTCACGAGATGGGCTTATTAGAGGATAATTAATTGTTAGCTAAATATAAGTTCTTATAACACAACCAGTAGAAGATTGAAGTGTAAATTTACTATTGGTTGTGTTTTCGGAACTTCTCTTTCACTGGAATTTCGATCTTGAAGAAAATGTTCGAAAATAGTAATGTCAGCATTTCTACTGTTATTTCAGTACATGAAGATGGGCCTATTACCAGACATGGGCTTATTGTTGAATAAATATGTAGGTAAACTGCTGCACTTGACACTGTAAACCAGCTTTTGTGTCTAATTTAAGTTGCGAATTTCCAAACATAATCAAAATAAATTTGTTATGAAAACTAGCATTTATATAGACTGAAATTATTAACTGATGTGAAATCTGTTTCACGAATGTCAACCATCGGAAACTTGTGATGTCGAATTTGTCAACGCCACAAGGAGAGTTATTTTACAGTTAATACCTGGTACTCAATGGTTAAAATACTTACTGTTTCCACCATAGGATTTCTCTCTACAGCTTTTTTATACACAAGGTCTCTGAAATCAAGACAAAATATTTGTATCAGTATTTCATGTCAAATAGTTTTCTTCGTCTGCTAAAATTTCATAACTTTTTTAGTTCAAAATTCATACATTTTTAGCTAAGTTTTCTATGTCTGCTAAAATTTCATAACTTTTTCAGTTCAAAATTCATACATTTTTAGCTAAGTTTTCTACGTCTGCTAAAGTTTCATAACTTTTTCAGTTCAAAATTCATACATTTTCATTTAAGTTTTCTATGTCTGCTAAAATTTCATAACTTTTTCAGTTCAAAATTCATACATTTTTATCTAAATTTTCTATGTTTGCTAAAATTTCATGACTTTTTCAGTTCAAAATTCAGACATTTTTAGCTAAGTTTTCTATGTCTGCTAAAATTTCATAACTTTTTCAGTTCAAATTTCATACATTTTTAGCTAAGTTTTCTATGCCTGCTAAAATTTCATAACTTTTTCAGTTCAAAATTCGTACATTTTTAGCTAAGTTTTCTATGTCTGCTAAAATTTCATGACTTTTTCAGTTCAAAATTCATACATTTTTAGCTAAACACAGAAAGAAATAGATACAAACGTCTGTATCAATCAGCATTTCATGAAAAATACTTTTCTGTGTCTGCTAAAATTTCCTGACTATTTCAATTTTGCATCTATATTTCAAGTAAAATTGTATTGTATTTCAAGTAAAATTTCCCGAATTTTTCAATTAAAAATTTGTATCTTTTCAGGTAAACACAGAAAAAAATTATAACATACAATAGTTTCCAATGGACTTCAGGATCCTAAGGAACGACATGTTGTACTTACCTTCTCCACACCAGTAGCAGGAACAGCGACCCTAACATGACATAACCAATATTACTGAAGACATTGTTGAAGGCACTGAGCACACCCAGAGGTCGTGAACAGTCAAAATTATAATAACAGATATCCTGGTCTCCTGTCACATGTAAAACCTGAAACGTCAAGTAGATCATTTCAACCAAGGTAATTAAATGTGTTTGGGTCTCGCTCATTGTGGTTTCTCAATTATCACTGGATCAAACCACATCAACTGTGTCATTGTGATAACCAGTAATTAATTAATCTTTCTGTAGAAAATCTGTTTTTCTTTTTTTTTTAATCTGACCCCAAAAAAGTACCTGCGCATTATACCCGAGTGCGCATTATACCCGCAAATTTACGGTAATTCAACCTAACATATTTATAAGTCCATGTTTCACCCTGTATGAGAAAAAGCCTAGCTCATCTCCTTTCATAAAATTTGGGTCACAATATCAAGCACTGAGATTTATAAATTCAATTAAGGATTCATTTGTTCCTGTAAACCATAAAAAATGGCAATAGCCATAAGATTTCGTATATCTTTTTAAAAGAATTCTATAAAAAGATCTTTTTATTCTATAAAAAGAGAAAACCTTGTATCAAAAGACAGGACAGGTCCAAAATTAGCCATAAGATTTCTGTAATCAATAATCAAAAGAGAGAGTCAAAATTAGTCCATAAGATTTCTGTAATCGATAATCAATAGAGAGAGTCAAAATTAGTCCATAAGATTTCTGTAATCGATAATCAATAGAGAGAGTCAAAATTAGTCCATAAGATTTCTGTAATCGATAATCAAAAGACAGAGTCAAAATTAGTCCATAAGATTTCTGTAATCGATAATCAAAAGAGAGAGTCAAAATTAGTCCATAAGATTTCTGTAATCAATAATCAAAAGAGAGAGTCAAAATTAGTCCATAAGATTTCTGTAATCAACAATCAAAAGAGAGAGTCAAAATTAGTCCATAAGATTTCTGTAATCAACAATCAAAAGAGAGAGACAAAATTAGTCCATAAGATTTCTGTAATCAATAATCAAAAGACAGAGTCAAAATTAGTCCATAAGATTTCTGTAATCGATAATCAAAAGACAGAGTCAAAATCAGTCAAATAACGTTATCTAAAAGTTTCTATATTAAGAAGTTCTTATCACATAAACAGGAAAAATTTTCACAGGAGAAAAAAAAGCCTCATTTTTCTTAATTTTTTTATCAGTATTGCAATTTATTCTGTTGATAACCAAAAGCATAATAAGCGTCACATGTTATAGAACAGATCATTTATAGTCAATATCAACATTGTATTTTTATTTTCAGTTCATTCTGTAGAAAATACAGCTGTTTACCTGCAAAATAGCCTGTAGTTTTTCTCTTGTCGTTTCTTTGGTTTCCTTGCCAAGTCACAAACAAACAGTGCAGTCTGAGAAAATGAACATAATACAATTGTTTGTTTGTTTGCTAAATTGTTTGCTCGGTAAATCACACCATGATATTTTTTTGCTTTAAGAAGGACATTCAGACAATTCTTACTTTCAAATGAAGGAGATTCAGGTAATTTTATTTTTGTATGATATTTAGATAATCCTTACTTTTGCACGAAGGAGATTCAGATAATTATATTTTTGTATGATATTCAGAAAATGCTTACTTTTGTACGAAGGACATTCTTTTCACTTGACGCATCGTCTAGGAAATCTACATCATCCTCAGATGGAGTTCTGGCGAGTTGTGGTGGGGGAACCCTGTACATCTCCTTATCTCTCTGGGCATCGTTACCTTCTGTACGATGCATGAGACAAATTGCGATCAGAGGGAAAACAGAGATGAACATGTTTTTCATAATTCCATAAACAATCTATCTGTGAGATTTACAAGACATTATGAAGGTTTCGTAGTTGAATAATTGCACATACTTTTTGTAATTGAAAGAAAATGTAGTACCTTATAGATGGTCAAACTTTTCCCATTAAAATCATATTTCAACAAGAGTGCCGTGGACACAATATACGCCACCACAAAATATAAAGATCACTATAAAATGGCATAAATCTTACAAAAATCAAAGAACCGAAAAATCACCCCTTCATGCACATCTACCCATTGTAGTAGTGACATTGAGCAAGTTTCATGAAAATCTGATGATTACTTTAGGAGGAGTTGCTTTTACAAGAAATGGATGTACGGACAGACGGATGGATGGACGGACAGATGGAGAAGATGACACCAATATACGACCGCCTCCGGCGGCGTTTAACAAATTAAAATTTTGTGATCTGGATGTAAAAGGACGTCTAAACTATCATTCAACAATATGTTAATATACCATTATGTAAACCATTGTCTAATTTTTTATTGCTAAATGTCACACAAAAAAATAAAAAAATAAATCAAATGCACTTTGTGTTATGATTATGGTGAAGCCATTTTGTTTATCTTTCTTTATTAGATAAATCAATAAAATGGAAATAGGTTTACCTGAAACATCGTCCACATTAACACTCCCATATCCATGACGATTACCCTGAACACTTATTGCAAGAGGGTCTGTCTCTTCTGTATCTAAAAGTTTAAGGTCAAGGTCACAGGTGGTCATATGACGAAGTCCAACAAGAATTTTTTAAATCACAATTATGATTACAATTTTTGTCCCGTGGCAAATTGTGTTTTTAGCAAAGAAGATGAAAAATATCTACAAATATCTATAAAGGTATTCCTAACAAAATTATGGATTCAAATTCTTTATTTTTTTTTGTATTTCTTTTAATTTTCATTCATCATCATCATCATCATCATCATCATCATCATCATCATCATCATCATCATCATTAATACACACTTTAAATCATCAAATTCTATATCATTGTCATGATCATCCTCATCGCAATTATCATCAACAACCTATCATCTTCAGTATCATCTGCTTATAAGCATCGATTCCAATCATCAATCAATCAAATGCCCCCTCCCCCCAAAGCCGCCAAAAATGAAGTGTTTTATCCATACTTTACATCTGTTGTGAACTTTTGAAACACAGAGAAACCTGGAATGATTCTAAATAAACAAAGGACCTCATTTACTAATACACTGTCCAACATTGGATTCTTCACAAAATTTAGTAAACCCGTTTACAATCTCACAACCACACACCATCTTTCATTCCACCCTTACTCCATCCTTCTACAGTCTCACATCCCCACAGCATCCTCCACTCCACCCATCTACAGTCTCACATCCCCACAGCATCCTCCACTCCACCCATCTATAGCCTCACATCCCCACACCATCCTCCACTCCACCCATCTACAGCCTCACATCCCAACACCATCCTCCATTCCACCCTTTCCCCATCCTTCTACAGCCTCACATCCCCACACCATCCTCCACTCCACCCTTTCCCCATCCTTCTACAGCCACACATCCCCACACCATCCTCCACTCCACCCTTTCCCCATCCTTCTACAGCCTCACATCCCAACACCATCCTCCACTCCACCCTTTCCCCATCCTTCTACAGCCTCACATCCCCACACCATCCTCTACTACACCCTTTCTCCACCCCTCTACAGTCTCACCTCCCCACACCATCCTTTTTCCACACTTAACCCACCCCTTCCCCACCCCTCTACAGCCTCATATCTAATCAAATTCCTCTAAACCATCCTCTCCCCACCCCTCTACAGCTTCACATCCTCACACATTCCTCCACACCATCCTCTCCCCACCCCTCTACAATATCACATCACCACACCATCCTCTACTACACTCTTTCTCCATCCCTCTACAGCTTCACATCCCAACACCATCCTCTACTCCAACCTTTCCCCACCCTTTACCTTCCCCTCTACAGCCTCACATCCCATCACATTCCTCCACTCCCTCCCTTTCCCCACCCCTCTGTAGCCTCACATCCCCACACCATCCTTCACTCCACCCTTACTCCATCCCTCTACAGCCTCACATCCCCACACCATCCTCCGCTCCACCCTTACTCCACCCCTCTACAGCCTCACACCCCACACAATCCTCCACTCCACCCTTACTCCACCCTTCTACAGCCTCACATCCCCCACACCATCCTCCACTCCACCCTTACTCCACCCCTCTATAGCCTCACATCCCCACACCATCCTCCACTCCACCCTTCCTCCACCCCTCTATAGCCTCACATCCCCACACCATCCTCCACTCCACCCTTACTCCACCCCTCTATAGCCTCACATCCCCACACAATCCTCCACTTAACCTATGCCTCTTCAGCCTCATTTTCCCCTCTCCATTGGTAGTTTCACAGAATGGAAATCTTGTTTCTTTAACTTACTAGTAGACAGCTTTACAAAAAGTCTTTGTGTTGTTGAGATTCCTTTTGTTTTATTATATTAAACTTACTAGAAAATAATGAAATCAGATTTAATATATTCTCTTTACCATGAGATGCCTATATCAACTTTAACATCACAGTCTACTGACAAGTTACAAAAAAAATTCCTTACCTTCCTCTAGTACAAATTCCCAAACACCCCAATTTTTTCGACTGAAACAAACCAAAATAAGAAAATAAATAAAATCATAATTATGTTATTCTACAAATAATTTCAGAAAGAAAATTTCAAAATTATTTCATCACTAAAGAAACACTGACAAATTCAAGGATATTTATCAGAAGTAAACAAAACATTTCATTCACATCATTGTGGTAATTTATTTCAGAATATTTACATTACTTTAATCAGTAAGTGAGAATAAATATTAACTCATTTGTCTCGATTGCTATGATTAAATTAAATGTAAATCTTTTGAAAAACTTGACACTATCGAATATCAAAGAAGAGCAATTACTATGAATTTAAGATAATTTTCCACTTAAGATATATTTTTTAGTCTTAAAAGAAAATCAGCATATTGAACAAGACTTCGTAAAGATCTCATGAATTTTGATATTGATGCTTGAATTGAATTTGGATACATTATGGAGTCACAAAATATCAATTTTAGATTGAATCATTCTTACCAGCCATGATATAAAATTCCTACGATGAACGCTACGATGTAAAATCCTACAAACACACCGACTGCTGCTATTATAGCTGCATAGTACTTCTTAGCTGTAACACAACACAAGTTACACATCAGTATTTTAAAAAAAATATTTTATCCTCCCTCCACGCAACAAGAAAAAAATTGTTTGCTGTAACACAAAGGCCATTTCAATATCAGTATTTCAAAAATATTCTCTCCTTCCTTCCCACAACAAAAAATACTTGTTGGCTGTATGGATGGCTAGTTAGAAATCAAATATATCTATCAAATGTGCCGACGACAAGAAAGTACTAATCAGCTGTAAGACATGGCAACTTATATATAGACTTCAGTATCTTAAGAATATTTCATCTTCTATCTTGGTAAGAAAAAGTAGCTGTAACACAAGTTAACTTCAGAATTAACATTTCATAATTATCTTATCCTCCAATATTGAGAGAAAAAAATTGTGACAAAAAAACCATGAAGCTATAAAAGTTTTTATATACTTGACCAAAATAATTTCATTTTTACTATCAGAGTGACTAGAAAATGTCTATAAGTCATGCATGTCTCCATTTTTACTACCACAGTGACTAGAAAATGTCTATAAGTCATGCATGCCTCCATCCCTGAGGTAAACAATTTGATCAAGTGTAGAATGTGATGTTGTGATACAACATGAACAAGGGAAAATACGAACCAAATCTGAAGAGAAGATCTCAAGTTACGAAATTAATTCGGGACAGGACATAAGGCCACAGGACACAATGAATAGGATGGACATGTATAACACTTTATATCGTTAAACAAATTTTATTACATTTATGTCAGAGAAAATATCAGAAACATCAAATTATTAACGAGAGGTAAATGGCCTAAAGGTTTACCAGACTTATCCCAACAAATCTTAAATATGGCTACATACCAAGTTTTATAAAAACCGGTTCATATCGTATTTACTTAAATTCTCATGTTCACAAGGTCCATGGAAGTAATATTGCAAACCGCAACTTTGTAATTTTTTATCAAATCGATACCATTGTTAAAATCATCTACGATATTATTGATATAAGACTGCAGACCATGTGTGTTTAAAATTTCTTCATTTTTACCCAAGTTATCTTGTTCACAAAGTCAAATAGAGATAAAACAGCAAAGCGCCATAACTCAATCAAAATACAAACAAAATAGTGGTATTGGTGAAGACTTCCCAGATCTTATTAAGGCTGCAGTCCAAGTTTCATCAAAATCAGTTCATGTTTACTCAAATTATCTTATTCACAAGGTCCATGAAAACAAAATTTCAAAGGGCCATAACTCTGTAAATTACAGTTAAATTAGTCCATTATTTCAGTCATCTGAGATCTTATTGACATACAACTGCACACTATGTTTCATCAAAATCTGTTTAGATTCACTCATTTTATCCTGTTAAGTTATCAAGTTAATACATGATGTATGACGACTGATGAACAACGACAGCTATAGGTTATAATGACCTATGGTTTTATGGTGACCAAAAATCCTACATCATCAATGGTGGTATGAGAAATCGTATCACTGACAGTCATAGATACTTTACTTACCACTGATGGTGCCATGAACCTGCAGTGTCAGCTGTTTCCTGCGAGTGTAGCCGGGAGCTTGTATAGTATCAATACCGTTACAGTCATAGTCTGAGGGCTTCAACACCATGACAATGTAGAACGATTTCTGATCATAATTAGCTTTCTGTAGGGTAGAAATACATCCAGTATTCTTAAACTGAATCATGATTTTTGTGAGAAAGCAAGAAGGTTTCTACATTCTCCTTTCAAGGATAAAATATATTTGCCAAAAAATAGAAACATTCATAAATCAAAATAAACATAGGTTTTGCTGGTTAATCACCCTGTGAACACCCATCATCATTATAAGGTGGTGTTTCCTTGTAATAGCTGGTGACCTCACTGAACAACATGTGGAAGGCCCATTACATGCCATGCAGAGGATTAAGTACACAAAACATCAGCACAGACTGAGCTATTTCTCAGTTTTCTGAGAAGCAAAAACTGAAATAGGTAGGGAGCTTTGAACCATACATCTCAAATTTTCAACTAAGGCTGTTTAGCCAACTCCTGACCAACTGCATTATTGTAAACATTTTAATCAATAATCTATCTCATCATTTCTATGGAAAACAAATTTTTTTGTGTAAGACTTTGGGAAAAACAGGGAAAGAAAATAAATTGTTACAGAACATATGTGATTAACTATGAAAACTTTATACCTGACAAGGTCTTAAAATACACATACCTCAGCAGTAATGGCTGCCTGCTTGGTCATTGTCTGGTGTACACCAGCAAATTCAACATCTCGGTCAAGATCAAAAACTGGACACTATATAAATGATAAGGGTAAGGTTAAATATAGAACACTAGAAAAACAGCAAAAGTCAAGGTCAAATACATGGCAAAGGATACTTAAGAAACAGGAAAGTCTGGATCTAAATTACACAAAGAACAATTTCAATATACGACAATGTTTACATCTGATTTCAGACTTACAAAAACCAGTTACCTAACTTTCTGTTTTTTGTAAAGCCCAACTTCAGAGTTATCTACCTTTCTGTTTATATAAGACTTGACCACAGAGTTATCTACCTTTCTGTTTATATAAGACTTGACTATAGAGTTACTTAACTCGCTGTTTTTGAAAACTTAACCACAAAGTTATCTACCTTTCTGTTTTTGTAAGACTTAACAACAGAGTTATCTACCTTTCTGTTTTTGTAAGACTTAACAACAGAGTTACTTACCTTTCTGTTTTTGTAAGACTTAACAACAGAGTTATCTACCTTTCTGTCTTTGAAAACTTAACAACAGAGTTATCTACCTTTTTGTTTTTGTACGGTTTACAACAGAGTTACCTACCTTTCTGTATTTGAAAACTTACCACAGAGTGTTCTACCTTTCTGTTTTTGAAAACTTAACAACAGAGTTATCTACCTTTCTGTCTTTGAAAACTTAACAACAGAGTTATCTACCTTTCTGCTCTTGAAAACTCAACAACAGAGTTATCTACCTTTCTGCTCTTGAAAACTCAACAACAGAGTTATCTATCTTATGATTTGTAAGACTTACTAACAGGGTGACCTACCTTTACATCCTGAACTGAGAGTATCATACAGAGGTCGCTGTCGGACATTGCCTGTACGAATACTGAGTCCACATTGTCTGGAAATGTGTACATAAAATACTGTGGCTCTGACGGCGTGACATTTACATTCCTCACCTCGTTGGTACTACATCAGATACAAATGGTGACAAAATATTAAACAACATATCAAACAATGATTATCATAAAACAAGGAAATGACGTACTGGTCACACAATAACACAATACATTAAAAAGATATATCGCCTTACATTAGTGTCAATCTTAAAGGAAATTTATTAAATGAGTTTAGGACTTTGGACAAGATACATATCACATTCTACCAAAATGGCCCATGTTATTCATCTCCCAGGGCATTGGATAAGCAATGCAACTGTTGAATAACATTTTGTTTTTACCACATGCGGTATAAAATGTTTGGCGGGAAAGCCACTTCACTTGTGGTAAAGAACATTTTATACATACACCTATTTATAATGAGCATTACTAAACCTAATATTTTTGTTATTATTGTAATAAACTATATTAGTTGAATACATTTTTGTGACTTATTATTTATGCATATTAATTAGCAACACTCACTGCCGGTCATATTCTTGCGCATCAAGTGAAAACGTAAACAAAACAACCATAAGAAAATATGTCAATTGGATCGCCCCGGCCAATGTTTTGTATTGCTGTAGAAACAGGTCACACACACTCGTTGTGTCACCTCTATATATTTAACATAACATGGACATGACTATAATATTTTATTTATCCCTGAAAAATAGGTCAAAAACTTTCCAAATTTCTCAAAAAGATAGACTAGCTTTAATTCAACTTTGACTGTATTTTTTTTACTACGGAGACAATCATGTGACGTCATGACATGACATATATATGGCGTAACAACAGTGTTGTTATGTGTGTGTCATATAAAATACATGACATTAGTGACATGATCAATAGGAAAGTTAAGAATATCATGAACATCCAGCAGAGCTGTAATTGTCTGATGATGTTGACAGTACAACACACAATTAAACACATAAAAAATATGCTTTGTATACTACATTGTGTTTGTAAATCAATGAATCTAGACATATCAAATAATTTTGATCACTAGAAAATAAAAAGCAGGTTACAGTGACCTACATTTTATACATCTGTGTAATTCCAATATCCTGGGGGTATAAAATCCATTTACTTTTTTTTATATATATATTTTTTTTTCATATTTTTTTTTTTTTGAGAAACTATTCAATTTGACTACCTACCTCAGGTTAAAATCTTTTACAAAATCCGCAGAGATTGTAAACGTGAGGTTTTGTTTTGAGAAAGTAGATACATCCACAAACACAGTCTGGTTTTTTTCCGTGGAGTTCCTGTGGACGGCATCAACTGGACAAAGGTTACGGCTGACCATGTTGTACGTGTAGCTGCAAGAAAAGATATTTCTTATAAAAGTACAACATCAAGTCATGAAATGTATGAATAACAAGACCCACTTATTCAATTAACCTGAGGTCATAAGCTCAAATCTATTCTAAATATTACTGTATGACAAAATAAAAAAGGGCAATGATTGATCCAGTTCGTTAAATGTACCCAAAGTGCTTCTTATAATAAGAGGCCTAATGGACCTGTAATTTCTAAACATTTCAAAACAGACAATGTTGTTGCAAGAGTTAATTTCTATATTTAAAAAACATTCACCACAGCATGCTACTGGCCAAATATGACCATTGGCCTTTTCTTTTTAAAGAAGAAGCTTACTTCATTTGAAAAGAAAAGAAGTTGACATCTAATTATGTAGATAAAAAGATGGACAGACAGACAGACAGGCAATGCAGTAGTGGTATAAATTTACAACTCACACATATTCCAAGTACATAGGCACTCGCCATGACAGAATGCCCTGTTGTTGACGTACGACGAACAGGACAGGGTTGTTGGTGTCAACTTCCTTGATTTTGGGAAGTGACACTGTCACTCTAACAGCTGTTGTCTGTAATGATAAGGTCTGGTATTATTGTATGTATTAATAAGAACTTGTATTATTTTCTTTTTATCATGAAAACATAAGCATATTCTACTTTATCAAATTAATTACCTCCTATTTTAAAGAGTTCTACACAAAGAATAATGAACTTTAATTGAGACTTGATTCTAGACATAATGGATGATACATTTTAATGGTGTTACATTAACACTATTCCAAAACAGAGCTGGCTAAAAGGGAAAAGTTAATTTTTTCTATCTTATCTGGAATCATGTTATTGTTGTATGGACTGGTAAAATTTATCTATTACACTGTAGGTAGGATGTAATTTAACCTCACTGAAGCATTTTAAGGGAGGTAACCCCCTCTTTATAGTTTTAACTGTTTTTGAAAGGCAATTTTAAAACCTGTAATAAGATGTTGAAATGTTTGTTCACAACAATTTTAAAAAGTGTATATAAACTAAGCAGTGTGTGCAGCTATATATAGCAATACTAACCATTCATGGGTGACAAGTATCAATATGCGAGAGTTCCAGGAAAGGATCAGACTTCGTAAACTTTCCTACTTCCACAATTAAAATATTAAGCTAAAATAACATATATTGATTTTAATATTTTTCAATTTAAAAAACATTATCTTTGAATCAATATTTCATTTTTGTAAGTTGTTCTTCATCTGAATTAAAAAAAAAGTTATTAGATTTCTTTGGTATAATTTTTTCAATTTAGAATATTTTGTACATAGAAGTACAGACAAATATATTTCTTTGTTCAGATCAGATACTGAATTCATATAGGAAAGTGTATATGAAAATAGTGGATGCAAGTCTTGGATTTCCTCAATTTGGGAAGGGGGAATATCTGTTAGTAAAAAGATGATGGTTTTATCTACTTGTAGGTGAGGACTTAGTGGCTTTTAGCTGGCTCAATAATATTGTGCGGGTATATACAAAATCTTTACAAACATTCTGTACATGTATACAGTCAATTAGTGATACATATCACTTGATTACAACATTACAACCCTCACATTATACTTTTAATGAAAATATTCAAGATTCAAATACCAATTTGTTAACAGAACGCAAAAATAAGAAAAAACTCACAGCATCAATATACATATAGATATTCTCAAGAGTTTAAAAGCAAAATCTTAGTAGACCCAAAAATATAAGTTCTTTATTCCTGATGGTAGAAATTTATGTTATTTTCATGGATATGAGGACTTGAGAACACAGCACATAACATTTGTACTTACATGGTAAATCTCCTGTGAAAACACAACCAAAACAAAGACATGCAAACTAAAATTGAAACAGAAAGTAGAATATAACAAAGGAGGAAAAGTTGTGTAGGGGTTTAAGGGGCTATTGAATTCCACCTTTATGCACCTAGAGAACAGCCACAGGGCTTAAATTGGTGCCTTTAATTTTGTAGCTATGATATAACTGTAATATTGTAAAAACCTGTATAAATATGTATGTATATTGTGTATACTTTTATGTATTATATTTAATTTCTGCGAATCTTGGAAATAAGTTGAGTGAAATTAATGAAATATTGTTAAAATGTTGTTAACTAACTCACTGACTGACAAATTTACTATTCACTATTTTAAATAATTGACTCCCATGTATAAGATAAGATAAGTTTATTTCCGGTTCAGGACGTGCTTGAGTCCTCTATACCAGACCAAATGAAGTATCATATTTAGTCTTAAGCTTGTGGCTAAAACTTAATGTTTTCAATTCCAATGGCAATTCTCCTATGTCATTAGCTTTATTCAGCACAGAAATTTAGGAATGCTTAAGGAAATAACAAATTTGACAAAACCAATATTTTTTTTCTACCAGCATTTTACAGCAACGAGGGCTTAAAATATTAATTCAAGTGAAACGTGTGTTAAAAGATAAGAAGCTAAGGTGTAGACAGATACCAGATTTACATGACATATGTTTACTTTGTTGATTCTATTTTTACAAAAAAATGTCAACTACAGATCTTAAGTATTCCCAGTGTGGTCCAAATAATTTACTTGTCAACATGCATGTTTCAACTTGGGAGCAAAGGGTTGAATTGACGTGTAGCGTATTTGTTATGAGTAATTCTACTGGTGTTTGAGATTCTGAGTGTAAACTTTGAAACACTTAAATATATCATATGAAAATAATCGTTAAGTAATAACATAAATGATTATATGACATACATATTTCCAGATTTCGAACATCTGAGATTGTTTTAAAATATAACTCAAATTAACATAATTTTCTTCCGTGATCGACATGCACTTACGATTAACAGTGTATCTTTGTTAGCGGAACATTTTCTGATTACCTTATTAATGTTCTCTTGGTAGGAATATTTAAATATCACTTCTCTATCCACATTTGTGATGTCGCGGTAAGTGGTGTTGAAGTTGGCTGGAATCACTTCGGTCTTCTCGTCAAAAAGTTTATTCTCCAAGTCTCTGTCATCATTTCTTATTGGATGAGATTGTTTATAATTATTAACTGTTCCATATACTTGGTATATAGATGCGTACATCATAAATAAAAAATAAATATCAGTACAGAATCTCATATTTGACGTCGTCGGTGAACCTTCTAAAGACGGATTATTTTGGCATCAACTTTCGCTTTCGAAGTCACGTGGATTTCTTTCGGAATATTTTTATATTGATAAGAGATATTCCGAAAAAAGTCCGCCCAACCGGAAGTTAATTACTTATATCTGAGTCTCATTTGGGTTTGTTTCGGAAATAATACATCATTACGTTCGTCATTTCTGTTAAATAAAGGAAATCAATATACACGTAACTTTAAGGATGATATCGATACTAATTAAGTCACATACTGATCACACTTATAGAGTGCTGTGTGCAAATACCTTTACCATTTAGCGCTCTGTGTTTTTACGAATTTGAGCGTCTGAAAGACGCTGATGTTATTTACAAGAAAAGCGACAATGGCTTCCGCTGCTGTTAGTGCTTTCTAAATTAGTGTGCATGTGTTAACCACAAACATCTTAACATATTTATGGTAAGTGCAAATAGGTAACTAATTCAAAGAAGTAAAAATGTTCCATTTTTAATGCATTTAATAGAAACCGGCGAGGCTATGTACAGGTAAAGTGCTGCTGTCAAAAATTGTAACATTTTCTCAGCGGACGAAGTTTGTGTACTAATAAGGTTTATTAGACAGCGTTACTACCACAGCGCATGAAAAGTGTAATCCCTGCCCCCATTTCACATTTAACGGGGTAATTGACAGACGAGTTGAGTTGTTTCTCTTAATTAATTAAGGTTCAACTTCAAAAACAGTAGTCGTTAGACCTGGCAAATGTGGCTCTAAGGGAGTAACTTTAGCAATAGACAAATGTGACAATTATACATATATAGGATCCAAGGGCAGGTGTGAATATTTTAATTATATCTTGTACTGATTATCATGTGGATGTCGAAAATTGAACGACGAATCCAGTGAGTTGAAACGTGGTTTTGCGTTGAATTTCATTATACAGAATTTTTATTAGGATGAGACAATCTTATTTGTACATCAATATTAAATAGTGCAAAGTAGTATGCGATAAATTGATGTGCTCCTTGCAACCCTTTATCCTAATGATCCAATAGTGAGACAGGATATTTCCTTTTCCCATTATGTGTGGATTGAGACTTAATATGACTGTGGATTAATGTTAGTGTTTTTAAAATATAAACCTTAGATATTTTACAACAAAGATGTTATTTCAGCTTATATTAATCACTTTTGTTGGCCCGGATGGAAGTGTGCGAGAGGTCTTACTTTGGGAGGCAACCAGAGTACTTTTTCATGTGTGTTCCAGGAATCAAACCCCTGATGGCTAGGTGAAAGGCAAATGTGTTATCACTCTGCCACCTGACCACCATAATGTTTGTTAAAATTCTATGAATCTTACAATTACCGAGATAGTCTTGATGTGATTATCTTATCAAAATGTGGAATAATGTTCTTCTTTGACAAAACACATGCTAACAACATCCTGTGGTTGATACATATATGTAACATGTAGGGGGTAGCTCATCCTATCAGTTGTTCCTGGTGTATTTGAAAGATCCGAGATTTCACCTAATTTGCAATGGTATCAATAAAATTTACAATGATTATGTTATTTAACGAAAGGCTTCTTGTCTTAGCGCAACATATAACAAGCAATTACTACTGGCTACATGCCACAGCGTGACACACATACATAAGTACATGTATTACACACTTGCTACCTGTAAGTGTGCCATACACATATAATAAATACAATGCACTGGTGTGACAGCCACCTCCCATACTGCTGCAGTTGCACTACATATATTCTACATTTGTGCAGCGGATCTAACCACCTCTTTATGTAACCGAATAAGCAAATGGAAATCTTATACAAACTTCCCCTAACCCTCATTCATGGTTAGACTCTACTATAATGTCTTTAGAAGCGTCCTCTTCCATGGTCTTAAAGCAATTCTCATACCTGGTTGTTTGTTGTTGTTTGACAGTTTTCCATTTCCGCGACCCTTGTCCAGGTATCATCTCACCGATGATCATCAGTGTTCTGGCAACATGATGGGGTGACATGCATTCCCTTCACTGGGGTGGAACCATCTGTAGCAATGATCGTTCAGTTATACTGGTTTTGGTAGACAGCTCCAGGGCCTTATATTGCCTTATCCTAATTCTAGCAGTTTAAACATGTCCAGATGCTGAAAGGAAGAGTTGGCTGGCCTATCTAGATTTGGTTTATGTTAGGGTAATTTTCATGTCCATATAATGCCTTAAAAAATTGTATAGTCTGACACTATCCCTAGACCCCTGGACCAGCGTTATCGCACCCCCTCTTTTATGAAAAGTTACAGATGGATCTTTCGGCATGCGAGAGTGGAAAATCCTCACACAGGCCACTGTTATTGTCCCATCCAGAGGACTATGGTTAGTGGTCTCTGACTGCTCAGCCTTATATGTGTGTTTGTAACAAATTGTATCGCCCATACTTACAACCAAATAGAACAACATAAACAAATAATAATTTTTATAAATCTAAAAAAATTAATGTGCGTATATACTTACAGACGATTTCTGTTCCCATTATTTGCTTGAAATACAGAGCTGTGGACTCAAGTTGTGTCAGCTGGCAGGCACACAATGTTACAGCAAGATGTAAAAAAAGTCACACCACATCAATGCTATTTTCAGTGACGTGTTTGTAAAATTTAACGCCATCCAGACTATAAATAGCCAAATCTGCCTACGTCTAGCCTGATTTAATTTGCCAATGTTCCAGTACCTGGTTGTTTGTGGTCATGATTAACAGTATATTTTAAGTCATGAAGAAATGGTTACTTTGGGTAGGATTTCATCTTTTACATGTTCTAACGACTCTCTAATAATGATAACTTTTTCACATGTTTTAGATTCAAATTCCTACATCCTGAACTATTGATATGGAACAGAACCATGACCATACTCCTATAAGTCCAGGACATATCAACATGGACCAGAGTGTGGTCACCTCAAGCCTGCCGGAGACCACACACATACATATTGAGCAGGCACAGTCCGGTGCATCGCAGCAACTCGGCCAAATGACGCCACAAATGCAAAATGTAGTGATTCACATGAGTGAAGCAGGAGAGGGTCTCTTTTCACCTGATGGAAATGTTGTCTTTTCAACTCAACAACATCTAGAATCAACAAGCCCAAGTGGTCAATCACCACCTCCAATTTATGTTTCATCGCTGAAACCAATGAATGACAATATAATACAGATTGAGACTGTGACAGATGTTGATAGGTCAGACTCCACGACCAAACAGACTGGAATGATGAGCTGTCTGGTGTGTAGTGATAAGGGGTCTGGCTATCATTATTCTGTTTTCTCCTGTGAAGGGTGTAAGGGATTTTTCAAAAGAACTGTTCAGAAAAACTTATCGTATTCCTGTAAAGATGTTGGCAATTGTAATATTAACAAATTCACACGGAATAACTGCCAGTATTGTAGATTCATGAAGTGTCAGCAAATGGGCATGAAGAGAGAAGGTAAGACATCACAGGTATCATACTGTACATATAACAAGATAGGAACACTCTCAGAATATCATGATTGTGTCAACTTTTAATAAGAAGCATTTCATCCTGTACAACACAAAATATTTTGTAGATAATTTTTCTTTCATGGTTTAAAAGTAACACAATATTTCAAGATATGTGCATGTGGATTATCAAAAATAATTGAAAATTAATGGATTTAGAACATGAAGCTAAATTTGCAAAGATGGTTCATCAGTATAATTTTTTTAATTACTTCATTACAGAATCAGATTCATTGTAATTCTGCAAGAAAGTTCTTAATTAAGGGGTCACAACTATAGGCTTTTAATCAGTGTTTTTCACTAAGTATAAGATAAAATTGTAACAGATTCAAACTTCTAAAAACATAATTTCAAACTTGCTAAAATTTTTAATGCCAGAGAGATTCATGTCCAACAATTTTGCAGTGGACACATGGAACTGATTATCATCATTGATTAAACAGTTATCAGAGCTGTTTCTTATCAGTTATTTAACCTATATAATTTTTACACAGTTCTGAGCTCTCAATATTTATATTTTATTTTCTCGGTTTGTCTTGAAC
The DNA here is from genome assembly GCF_031769215.1 of Ylistrum balloti. Taxonomy (NCBI): domain Eukaryota; kingdom Metazoa; phylum Mollusca; class Bivalvia; order Pectinida; family Pectinidae; genus Ylistrum; species Ylistrum balloti. Next base: position 597,339 of record NW_026782219.1, on the reverse strand, counting down.
ATTAAAGAGAACAAATTTTTGCATGCTATAGAATATTCATTAAATGATGGATATAATACCACAATGTACCACTTAGTTGGCTAGAGAAATCCTCTCATACGATTGGGTGTGACTGGAAGTCTAGCACCTAAGCCAGAGGTCCCAGGGTCAATGTATTTATTGGAGGCTTTGAAAAAGATAATGACCCTGGTTTCTGTCCCACAAAATTTTTAACTTCTTGCATGCACACTACACTGCAGCATAGTTTCATATCATAAATTTTAATGGGTACATAATCTGATTGCAACCCATTTTTAGAACAGTATATAACAGACATGTTATTTTATCTTTCATTGTGGCATCTTTTGATTCAAAAGAAAATATGAAAATCTGGTGTGTGTTAAAACATACTTTCTGTTAAATATTGCCTTGATAGCTGTGCGTGAGGACCGTTCACCAGGAGGAAAACATCGTCACAAACGTCCACGACTTGAGGACATGCAGTCTATTTTTGGTCCAGACGGAGGGCTTAGTATAGTGTCCGACACTGACCGACGCTCGGAGATCTATGAGCAGACTATAGAGGGCCTAATACAGGCTAAGGCTGACTTGATGCCTCACTTTGACGGTAAGAGTCATTTGTGTATATATCAAGCATGATGAAGTATTGCAAATGTAGGGATATTGTTGTCTTAATTTACTGCTAAAAACGGTCTTTCCCCTACTAAGTATTGAATAAAATCGCTGAATATTAGCAAAAGCTTCAGTTCAAGTGAGGATCAAGCATGATGAAGTATTGGTGGTTGCTGATATTTAAACATTCGTAAAATCAGTGCAAAATCAGTGCCTAATTTCTGTTTACTTGAAACCAGTGTTAATAGTGTTATACAGAGTTTTCCATAAGAACCGGTCGCTGGCTAATTTGACCGGCTACTTTGATCATTTGGCCACCTACACCAATCCAGTTCCGTAATAATGTTCCGTACACGACTGCACATACACGGCAGGCCAGCCTCCTACTTTCACTACAAAGCCTACTACTAACAAAATTATGGAAAACCCTGGTTACAGATATGTCTGTTTATGTTGTCTTTTCTTTTGTAGGTGCTACTGGTCTGCAGAGTATGGGAATTAATGAGATGATGCAGTTTGGCTATGCTGAACTTAAGTTTATCATTGATTGGGCAAAGAAAGTACCAGGTATGTAGGAAAGTTTACATATGTGTATTGAAATGTAGAAAAAACTTTCCATGATTACGACGTAATTTAAGAAATATACAAAACAGGTCTTTTTACAATTTCTTTCTTAACATTTGCATGGCATTTCCTACGAACCTTCAACAAGATGGATATGTATTTTACATTGTATTTGCCATAAATCATGTGACCATACATTATGACATCATAATTCTGGAATCACTGTGGAGCATGATTTTCAATTCTTCCTTTCTTTTTCGAAAATCCCACTGAAACTCTCAGAGTGTGCTATATTACTTAATATTTACACTTACTGTTGTAATTATCTTAATAACCTTTGTAATTCCCAATTTTATTATTCATGGATATTGATAGTCTCTCTGGTATACATAGTTATGTGATGTTCTATCACACTATGGGTTTGAATATTGCATGGTTTTAAATGCCTCTGCAAAAAGAAATGCATTTGAAATTTGGTCCATATGCAATTCTTTGCCATACTCTTGAGGATTTCTCTCAGGAAATCTCAGTTAACCAAATGTTAGAATAGTAAGTGACATATGAATATATATGAATTATCAAAAGTTTATTGTTTGTTCTGTTGCTGTCGTATCAGAAAGACGTGAAAAAGTTAGTGATGGTAGTTTTTAGGCCAGTCAACTGATTTTTTGGGGTTATTTTGTCAGTAAATTTTGGAATTGATAGAAACATAATTGTATTTCAATGAAGAAAAACTGTAAATATAAGGATTAAATTTCTACATCCACTTTCTTTCTTCATGGAATTCCTCCTTAACATTTACAACCAAGTCCGAAGAGTACAGTAATAGTAGAATGATTGAAATGACTATTCCATACAGCGTTTTCCTATTCATTTGGGAATGGACCTTTTTGTCACATTGGGGGTGGGGATGTTCATTTGAGGAGGACATTTGTTATGGAGTAAACGGCATGTATTTCGAAAATCAGAAAGAAAAATAGGATGAGGAAATAAAACATTTTAAAATATAAGGTCTTGATATGGCATTTACAATCGCTATGAATGACACACTTTTGTAAATATCTTATTTGAATGCATATGTAATATGATGTTTGCCTGCAAAGTTATGTCATTTATAGTAACTATAAATGCCAAATCAGAAAAGCTCTTCATTGTATGTTCTTTCTATTCTATAACTAGGATTTCAAGATTTTTGCATTGAGGACCAAATGGCTCTCCTCAAATCATCGTTCATGGAGCTTAACATCCTTCGACTTTCCTTCAGGTAGGTATCATACAAATAATGATGTCAAGGGACATAACTCTTGTTGACTTATGAATTTGTATTAAAAGTGTATCTTTGGTGACATCCAAATTATTATTGCCATACCACACATCCTATATCAGAGCAATACAAGAATACAATATTTTCAAGACCTGTTAGGATAAGGGTTTCTTTGCCCGGATGAATCATTGCTAACACAGGAAACAGAAACACTAGAGGTAGGCAGTTTCAAGGTTGTGTGTCGTTTATTTCAGGTCTATCGATTACGATGAGTCTATCAAGTTCGCGGATGGATTCATACTGCCTGCTGAAGTTGCCAAAGGGATGGGATTTGGTAAGGAACTTGTGACAGCCATCAGTGAATTCAGCAGACGACTTAAGGAGATGGAGATGGACATTGTGGAGTTTAACATCATGAATGCTATTGTTCTCACTTACCCAGGTACTAAAACTATGTTTTAATTTCCAAACCAAAAATGTTTTATTCGATCGGTAGTTTCAAGTATTGACCTATTGCAGTTAACATACTTTATGTGTAGGTCTTAGGTGAACAACTGTGGTGAATGACTCAGTGTTCTCTACCTCGCAGGTTTGTGTTTCTCAGAAAGCTGAGGAACAAATCAAGTGTTCCCTACCTCGCAGGTTTGTGTTTCTCAGAAAGCTGTGTAACAAACCAGTCTGTGCTAAAATTGTTGTGTCCTCAAGCATGACACTCTATCGATGGCATGTAATGGACCTCCTGTATGTTGTTCAGTGAGGTAGTCCTAGACTACTACAAGGTGACCTAGCCTCAAAATGACCCTGGGCAAGAGGATAAACCCAGTAATTCATCATGTAATTCGTACAATCATGTTTTAATCACATCAACAAAGAATTTAGATTTTTTGGTAAGGGGAGTGTACTTACTAGAGTTTACACAAAATCAGGATCATCTATCAGCATTTTTATTGCCATTGTACAGAATTTCTCACAGAATAATTTACTTTTATGCCCTTCTATTTATTTCTTTATTGAGATCCTCTTTTTTCTGGTGTCGTGGGTCGTAAACTCTTAACATTTTCAATTTCTTTGGGAAAAGTACAGAACCAGTTTCAATCAAATTTTATAAAAATCTTCCATAGCTTAAGGTGCACCATAATTGGGGCCTGAGGGATGGGACTAATAAAGGTCAAATTGATTGAAAGTTTAAAAATTGTTTTCTCAAATCCCAGGTATGTTAGAATCAAGTACTCTTCATGGATGGAAAGGCCTTCAGATGCTTTTCCAAAATTGTAAATATCATGACCCCAGAGTGACACATTTCCCCTGGGGAGGGGAAAATCTACTATAGTTTGAAGATTATTTATTTTCTACTGGAAAAAGTTCAAACCTTGATATATTTAAGATGACATTTCAATGAGATGCACATATTTTACCTTGACTGACCACCAGGGGATGATGGGCGGGGCCAGTAGTGGGTCAAAATTACTGAAATTTCAAAAATGTGCATCTGGTCCTTGATGGAAGATTTTATATAAGATAATTCAATTCTTGAGTGAAATTTTTTTTAATTCAAACTTGGTAAGAAGCCAAAACACGGGGCAGCAGTTAATGTAAACACAATTTATATTTGCATTATCTGTACAATATAATTAAAGTTATATTACTTTTTTTAACAATATCATTTCTTTGGCATGTTACAAGAACAATTGTGACTCAGGTGACCATTAAAGCCCTTGAGCTGCTTGTTTTGGGATTTTAGGGGAGGGGATGTATAGTAATACCAAATTGTCTATCCATTCCATTCTTGATTAATGTCATAATTCAAGAACCTCACAACAGATTTAGTTAACATTTTTCTCTGTATCATAATGTCATAAAGGTCATATTTGGAAACTTAAGCAAATTTATCAAACAGTGATACTTATATGCTTGACAGTAGGGGTGGTCCTCTCTGACAAACATTTTATACTTAAATGTATAATTTTGTAGAATTTTAAATCAGTATTTTCATTCCAGACCCAGATGGTCTGAAAGGGTTTGACATCAGTATTTGTATTTCAGACGCTGCTGGCCTGAAAGAAAAGACTAGTATCACTGTGTATCAGACGAAGATGCTGGACGTCTTAAGACACTACATGACGCAAAGTCATCCGGATGATCCAAGGCGATACGGAAAGATGTTGCTACGGTTACCATCACTAAGGACAGTCAGTGCAAAAGCTGCAGAAAGATTCCTATCTCTTACTCTAGATGGCTCAATTCAGCTCAATGACCTTGTTTTGGAAATGATTAATTAACCTAAAAGAAACGCTTTGTTTTAAAATCTATTTTTCACAAAGATGAGCAAAAATAATCATAGCTTTCTATGACTTGAGAAAATCTCTCCTGAGTATGACTGTAGGGCTCTGATAGTGAATGGAAAAAAGTCCTATTAATAACTGATTATCAGATTTTCCAAGTTTTAAGTCACACTTGTTTATAAGCCACAAAGCCAATTTTTCTGTCATTTTTTCCCCATTTGATCCACATATTAACCGGTTATAAACAAATAGGATTCATCTGGAATTAATAGATTGTGTGTCAATTAATTAATAGCAAATTCATTACCAATTACCTTGGTATTTTACATTATGTAATTCTGACTCAAATGCCTGTCTTATCCAGAAAGGCATGTGAAAAATTTTAATATGTTGTCAGTTAATAACTTATAATCCTCGGTATGAAATTTGTTTTCTTTCAAACGCAGGAAAATATTGTAAGGATACAGGCGACTGATTGTGAAATGTTAGGATTGATTGTCAAATATGTACTGATAAGTAAATACTATATTAGTTTGATGTCTGGTGTTTCAGGAGGATTGTGATTTTTGTAGAGTTTGAGTTGTATGATTGATGATTCCTCAATCAGTGTGAGAATGTTCTCCCAAAATACGAAATCATTGATGATTATAACAAAGTTAATCAGTCAACTGGTATTATAAACATGTAAAAATATTTTCCAGAATAAAACATCACTGATGGATCACACAAAAATCAAGCTAGTATTTTATATAATAAATGATTTTAATGTTAAAAGATAAGAATAGACTCGATCAGGTTGATGTTCTTTTCATAATTATAAGCTCAAATTTATATTATCACAGAAGTGGGGTATTTTTTTATAGGAAATTGTTGATTTATATGTTATCACATGTTTGTCTTGTTTCGTGAATGTTACTGATTTTTCAAATGAGTAAAATGGACCTGGCAAATGGATTTGCACTGCCTCTATATAACATAAAACTGAAAGAAATATTATTGTTTTCTTTAACTGTCATTGAGTTACGCTTTGTTGTTGTCTTTTACTGCATTAGTAAGAAATTTTACGTCAGATGAGATTCGGAAGATATTAATATTATAACGGCAGTTTGATTTGGTACATACGTTTAAGGACCTGAAACAGGTTTCTATTTCACAAAAGGTTTATGAAACAGATTTTTAAACAAGTTACGTTTCTGAGGTGACAAGTACTTAGGAAAACATAAAATAACTCTTTTGTTTTGTTTTATTCTTGACATATCAAATTATAAAGCTATGTCCGTCACTTTTTCTCTCTAAATGAAAATTTGAAATAGATATCAATTCACATAATTTCACAGGGTAATTTCATGGTTGTTAGGAACTGGATAATTCTGTCTCACACAGAGTAGAGAAAGACAGTAAGATAGTTTCATCAGTTCATGTGGTGTAACCATGTCGCAAATTGATAATGTCTATTTTATGCCCTTTGTCTGAGACATTAATGATGGTGCAACGATTAAGTTTCACAAAAAAATTACAATTTTGTCTGAGACATTAATGATGGTGCAACGATTAAGTTTCACAAAAAAATTACAATTTATGACTTTTTTTCATTTTTTTGAATATGTGTTAGGTATAACCCTATATGGGTCTTTTTCTTGTATGTTCTTGCTGAAGGAACAGACCCATGTAAGATTCTATTTCTCATTCTGCTAGGACTGATAATCGTTTTTGTTATGAATTATAGAATCATCCCAATTCTAACAGTAATGAGTTGAGCTGCAAATAAGCCCACTGTCCTGGGTATCTTTCTGACTGAATGCAGTGAAATGCTATGATCTCTTTAAAGTTAGTGTTGTGATATTTTGAAGCATTACTCACAGAAAAATCGAAATGCAGCTGTCGCTTAAATGTTGAAACAATCCTGATTCCTGGGTATACATTCAGATAGGAAGCAGTGATTTTCCTGTCTTTTTTATATAGCTGTGATTTTTCTGTCGTTTTCTAAATATAGCTGTTGGAGAATGTTTTAAGTACAAGCTTTATCATATTGCATTTATGCTTTCGAATTTATTGATGTATAAATATTCTATTAAGGCAAAAACTTTCTTTCTAACTAAAGATTGATAATAGTTTAAATTGCACCATTAGAATAAGCGTGAAAGAATCAAAGAACAGAATAGACAAAAAACATCCAAAGTCCCCCAGACATTATGGCATTAACAAGTTTGTGGTTCAGATAAAACATACCCCAAAATATAGCTTATAATCAATAGTCTAAACAGGTAGATAATGGAGAAAGGTTTTAACAGTCCTGAAATTTGCTGAAAATGTGCATAATAATATTGTAATAGCTTTTATTCTATAGACTTATAACAGAAATATGCTGAATAAATATTTAGAAAGATACTAGTGTTTCATATTCTACAGGCAAAAAGGACAGGACCACGGAAAAAACTTAAGAGTTGTCCGAGAAACAGATTTATGCGACTTTGACTGTTTGGTCTGAAGTTTGACTAGGACTGCGAGAATACTTCAAATTAAAGTGTATCTTGAAGTTATATGAATGTGAGATAAGGAGGTTTGATTGTACCTAAAATTGTTGAAACTCTTAAGGTGGAAAATCCTTTGGCGTATGTAGCCACATTTAGTTGTCTTTGAGAAGGAGGGTTCTTATAGAAATTCTCTTTAGTTTTGATTAGTAGGGCATCATGTTATTAAAACTGAGGTGGTGTAAGTAGCTTTCTTCTTTTACAACACTATATTTTATCTTCTCTCGTCTTTTTTTTTTTTTTTTTTGTGAGAAATGAAACTTCTAAAACAAGTAAAACTTTGTCTGGATAAAGATTGATAAATAAGATTTATCTCACAGTATGTGTCACCATTTTGTTTGTGATTACAATGATATGTGTTGGTAGCAGAGACGATGCAGATATTTTGATTAAGAATCAGGTCATCATCTGAAAAGAAATTGTTTTTATGATATCAAACAAAGTTGGACACTTTTGTTTGGAATTTAACTGTAAATAAAAAAAAAACATAAAGCAGGTATTTTGTTTCTCTTCATACTTACCAGTATATGTCAGTTGAAATTTTTTTTTTTAATAAAATAAAAAAAAATTTCTCAGAAAGGAATTATAAGATATTCTACTCTGAGGAAAAAATTATAATGCTGTTATTAATTATTTTGTACAGTGATTAAAGTGTTCTTTCTTCGATGGTTCAGAAAAAAGGCCATAATGGTGAAAATGATGTCTCATTATCAAATAAAATTAATTTGAAATAACCTGATACTGCTAATCTTGTATGAATACTTTCCTATAGTACAGTACATGCTGGGGTCAATATGATCGTGTTAGGTCATTTTGATAAAATTAATGCGTTCACTATTTATATTTTAGACTTGAAAACTTCAAAAGTAAAACAAGACGTAAAGAGATTATAATTTACAGTCAAAAATAAGCAAAAAATATTTGAGAATTTTAAGATATCGTTTGTGAAATGCGTTCTGTGAATTTAAATAATTTGTGAAAGTTTCATAAGGGCTTAAAAATGGAACTTGATATTTTATCATCTATTTCTCATCTGATGTCTAATGGTCCCATCTCCAGATGAAATTATCTTTGTAATATATTTCAACACAATGCTATCCTATCCTATCATAATTTTCTGAAAGTCCTCTGTGATTTATTTGGCAGTTGTGAAAAAGGTACTTTTTTTTCAGATGGATGTACAAATGGCATTTCATCTGTTGTCTATTTCTTGAAAAGCAGATGTAGACTTTGGTTGGTCCCTAGAATTAATATTAAACATATAAACAGATTGGTGAAAAAATTTAAAGTTTGTTATCAATATTTCTTGAAATGTAGTGGATGGAATATAATCAAACTTGACATTTCATCTCATAGTGCCTGATTGTGAATGTTTAATCCTTGGACATATCAGGGAATAAAATGTCCAACAGATGGCCATATTGGATTTTTTAAAATGAGGTTTTCTATTTTTTGAAAAGTAGTGTATGAACATTTCTCAAATTTCATATGTAGACTTCCTTCAATCTGGTTGTGCATGCTCAATTTTTTTTAGATTGGACGAAAAACCAATAATGTGGACAGGTGGCCCTATTGGATTTTGGAAGTTGAAGAAGTTGTTATGGCTATATTTGAGAAGTACTGAGTCGATATTTCTCTAATTTCATAGTTAGATCCCCTTTAATCCTTATTTGTGCATGTTCATTTATGGGACTGATTGACAAAAAATGGTAGAGAGGAGGCCATATTGGAATAGGACAGTTAAAGTCGTTTAGCCAGTATCTTGAGAACTTCTGGTTGGATCATTGTGAGATTTGATACACCGGTTCCTACAGGTTCCTAGTTGGGCATATTTTATTTTTGGAAGGGCAAGAAAACGGAGAAAAGAAGAGGAAACTGATAAATAATCGATAAGCATGCGCAATGGTGGATGTAACAACTGACACTGAAAAATAAAAAAAGGATTTTGACAAATGTCATTTCACCTTCAACCCACCAGGCAGCTGCTACTCCACAACAATTTTAACTTAACAGTGTGAAAGGAAAAGACTACATTGTGTTATACATACAAAGAATCACAGACAGTATAGAAGAGAAAAAAATCAACAGACCATATGGACTACTTTTGAAATCAACTATCATTGAAAACTATTAAGGCAAACATTGTTTGATTTATGGGGATTCTGTACGTTCACGTCTGGTTTTTTATATTCGTTTCGACTGATTTTTATTACCCAAGTAGCCTCCTTAACATCACTGACACGTCCTATTAGGATGAAACAGCTGTATGATATAACATCTCTGACGAGTCCTAGAAGGACGAAACAGCTGTATGATGTGGCTGACGAGTCCTAGAAGGACGAAACAGCTATATGATGTAGCATCACTGACGAGTCCTAGAAGGAAGAAACAGCTGTATGATGTAGCCTCACTGACAAGTCCTAGAAGGACGAAATAGCTGTATGATGTGGCTGACGAGTCCTAGAAGGACGAAACAGCTGTATGATGTCACATCACTGACGTATCATGATAGGATGAAACAGTTGTATGATATAACATCACTGACGAGTCCTAGAAGGATCAAAGTGCTGTATAATGTAACATCACTGACAAGTCCTAGAAGGACGAAACAGCTGTATTATGTAACATCACTGACGAGTCCTAGAAGGACGAAACAGCTATGTGATGTAGCATCACTGACGAGTCCTAGAAGGACGAAACAGCTGTATGATGTAGCATCACTGACACGTCCTAAAAGGATGAAACAGCTGTATGATGTAACATCACTGACAAGTCTTAGAAGGACGAAACAGCTGTATGATGTAGCATCACTGACGAGTCCTAGAAGGATAAAACAGCTGTATGATGTAGCATCAATGACGGGTCCTAGAAGGACGAAACAGCTGTATGATGTAGCATCACTGACGAGTCCTAGAAGGATAAAACAGCTGTATGAAGCACTTAATTTCTTTTGGTTGCATTTTTGTGCAGTTCTTGGTGATATCTTATTGATTTTTTTTCATTTTTTTTTATTTGTTAATTATACTACCACTTTGCATCATATTTATTGTACTTAAACACACTGCTTATATAAGGGACCCAGTTACTGGACATGACCTGTGACTCATGAATGCTTCATAAGGATAACCAAGGTCAAATACCAGTGATTCTCTGGCCAAGTCCCTGACATGCCGTTTTGAAATCTGTTTCCGGCAGATATTAGAACCTTATTATCGTATCTATATTTCTAAAACAAGTAGAAGTTTGGACTATCACATGCTATTTATAGTAAGCTCGTGCGATCCTTATCGTGCCGTATGTGCTATTTTTGTGTGTATGACTACATTCTCTCGTCCTATCTCAAATTAAAGTAACCTTCAGATCAAATAATGGAATTTTGCGCTTTGGTCCGTGTTAAGTTTGGATTGTGTGATAAATCATTTGAGACGCTAATCTATGAAATAGCCAAGTAATAACATATATATTGTACAAAAGACGCAGGTGAACACACATCTTAATGCAAATTTCGAGTTTGATAAACTAAGCCAAGCAATGAATGAGCTCACATCTTACCGCTGTTTCGTCATACAGCTGTTCCCTGGCGTCCTCCTATGACTCGTCAGTGATGTTACATCATACAGCTGTTTCGTCCTTCTATGACTCGTCAGTGATGCTACATCATACCGCTGTTTCGTCCTTCTGGTACTCGTCAGGGATGCTACATCATACCGCTGTTTCGTCCTTCTAGGACTCGTCAGGAATGCTACACCATACCGCTGTTTCGTCCTTCTGGGACTCGTCAGGGATGCTAAGAGCCTACATTTCAAAAGCGAGGAGGCGACAGAGAAAAACAAGATTTATTGGAACAAAAATGTTAAAATCCAGATAGAGAGGTGCAGTGTTCATGACAAATTCTCGAAATATTCATATTTCTGACAGTTTCAAAAGAACGTCTACTACATGTTTATATTATGAACCGTGCCACTATTCGAATTTATTAAAAAAAAACATAAGTCGTGATCTGTTGCATTACAATTAATAATCAAACTGAAACGTCTTGAAAATGTCCTGGTGTCAGTAAATAATTGTACAATTTTTTTTTATACATTTAAGGTAACAATCAGGAATTTGAATGAGACAAAAATTCCTATCGATATCGGACGGGCTACGTTTACTATATTTATTAACTTATTTTATATAAATGTATTCATAATATTCATTACGACATATTTTCTCCTTTTTTTCTTGAAAAGTTCGTTAACTTGCTAATACGGTGATTACTGCGCGTTGATCGTAGGAAATGCTGACTTTCACAGATATAGCTTTGTGTACTTAAATGCAATTTTTAAAATAAAGAAACGACTTAGAAAAAAAGTTTTAAAAACAAAAAACCTGAAACAAAAAACAAAAAAAAAAACCAAAAAACTGGGTGGTGTATTTGGAAATTTTTCGCAAAATTGTACTTTTCCAAAATAAACCGATATCCGGTAATTTGTGATAAAGAAGAATTTTCACAGAGTTACCGACTTCAAACAAAGCCTTCATCAGGCGCATTCAATCTGGTTAAATTACCATAAAACATTCAACGGATTAAAAAGTCATAATATATTACATGATGCCTAAATGATAGTATACAATCTAATTCATACTGGGCTTTGATAAGGCTTAAAATACCACATCATTACAATGTATTTTTACCTTCAGAAAGATAAAATACACATGGTTTCTTACTATCGAAAATATTGAGAAATTCTCAACTGTCTTTATCGAAATTACGGTTACTTTCAAAAGTTCAGAAGTTAAAACTTTAATTAAAACGAATTTCAATTTGGTGAAATCAACATATTTGCCGATATATTTTAAAGCTATTGAGGCGATGAAAGCCAAAGAGTGCCTGTGATGTGGGCTACACTCTTTTAGACCTAACGGCTCCAAAACAGCTTACAACTCATCGCGATGGGATTTTCAGCCATATCAGAAAGGACTGGTTTTGACCTATATATTATACTGTCAGTGTTACATTTAGCCATATTTAATCCATAACAACACAAATATTACCGAGGTATACCGAAAATCAGCGGGAAAGTCTTTTAAATATGATTTTACTATTTCTCTTATCAACCGCGAAACATATGTTGAGTTGCTATCTAAATCAAAAACCACATCAATATATATACAATTTACATTAAAGAAAACAGGGGCCGTGGAAAATTCGAAATGTCTACTTATCAAAACAACACGCGCTTTGATCTTAGTATGGATAAAACTTGAAAATATTTTCAACGTTATCTTCAAGAAAAATCAATATGTAATATTTTAAAAATAAATCAAAATTGCTATTCATCCCATTTCTCATAAAAATGAAATTCGTTAGAAAGAACCGCTGGCGGCCTTTAAAAATCCAATGTTTCTCATCATAAGAAAGACTTATCAAACCCGTGAAGTTTGCCCTCTGTGTTAAATGATTACGTAACGATCTCATCCTTTCGAAACAAATAAAATAGACACGGGACGAAATATGAGAAAATAAATTCATATTTCCATGTCACGTGACAATGCACTGCCACACTTTGATAGTTCAGAATTTACCTCTGTATTTGCCGTTCTTTTAAAATGATCAAATATTGAAAATTCTAGACACTGATTGAATAGTACGATTAGTGTACCTCTCAATCTGTATTTTGCCATTTTGTCGGTAATTTAAAATTGTCCTCAATCACTTTCTTGGTACGTTTCACCAATTTTCGACCTTCTGTCACGGTCTTAGGAGGGCGCGGAACAGCTGTGTGATGCTGATGAGGTGTCCTTTCCTGTATTTTTTATTATTGATATGAAAACCAAAATATAAGAAAACGGAGAAAAGGTTTTATCAGTAATTTCGGAGTTTAATTTTGGTTATAATGTTTAAAAGAAGACAGCAGATTTGACAGCCTGAAAGAAAAATGAAATATTAAACAAAATATCCATGAGGAGAAAACGAGGCGATAAATTTTTCATGTTGTTCATTTCTTTTTCTTTCTTTCTTTTTTATGTTTTTTTAACTACTTTCAGTTGGAAGTCATGACCATATGAATGCCAACAGAAAAAAGGACAAATTTGACAAACTGCTTTATGTTTGTCCGTAACCTGTTGGCATTCATATCTCCCATGAATTCCAACTAAAACAGTTCAATGCTTACATATATATCTATCATCGTCAATTTTCACCTCTTTATGAAGGAAGGAACCTCCATTTGTTCAAATCACTTTCAACATTTCTACGCTGTTGGCAGTTCATGAGCTGATGATACACAACTGACTTTGATAGTGATAAATCGTAGCAATGTCACACAAGGGTAAGTATGTTCATTTTAACAGGAAAAGAACCAGACTGGTTGCCTATTGGTGTAAAGTAAGTTTAAACATAAGTTATGTTTCACATCTTAAATCAACACATTTATCCAATATCACATTTACACGTGATGTCGTTATCTATTTTCAGTGTTTGTTTTACCGTTCATATATACGTATTTATTTTTCTGACATCCAGAAATTTAAACTTCACTTTTCTGTAAATCGCTAAAATTTACGAAGAAAGGACTATGATTGTATTGGTGGATAAAACATAACAAAATATTGTCCCTGCTTTTAATCTTTATCTTCAATTGAACCCATTTAAACTTTTTAACACAAATGTATTTAAATTACCACATACTCAGTGACCCAGGACTACATAACCTAAAATTGTTCACTAGTTCTGACTGTGTAGAAATCGCTTCGGTTATAAATAAAAGACGATCTCTTCCTTATCCATTTCTCCTCCTCCTCCTCCTCCTCCAATCGTCCTATCATCATCATCATCCTCGCCCTCATGTACTCATTCTCTTGTCCTCCTCTCGTCCGGGCTCCTCTTCCTCGTCTCCTCCTCCCTCGTGTACTCTTTGTCCTTTTATCCACCTCCTTCTCCTCCAATCCTCATATCGTCATTCTCCTCTGTATTCTTTATCCTCATATCCCTTCCTCCTCTTCTCCTCCTCCTTCTCCTCCAATCTTTCTATCATCATCCCCTACCCCTCTCCCTCATGTACTCATCCTCTTATCCTCCTTTCGTATGGGCTCCGCATATCCCTCTCTTCCTTCTCCTTCAATCTTCCTATCATCATCCCCTACCCCTCTCCCTCATGTACTCATCCTCTTATCCTCCTCTCGTCCGGGCTCCTCTTCCTCCTCGTCACTTGTATGTGCTCCTCCTCTCCGTCTCCTCTTCCCCTCCCTAATGTACTCTTTATCATCATATCCCCCTCCGCCTCCTTTATCATCAATCTTCCTATCACCACCCCCCTTCCATGCACTCATCCTCGCATCCTCCTTTCATCCGGGCTCCTCCTTCTCTTCATGTACTCTTTGTCCTCATTTCATCGTTACCTTCTCCGTCTCTTCTCCCTATCATCATCCCCTCCTTCTCTCCCTCGTATACACATCCTCTTATCATTCTTTCGTATGGGCTCCTCCTCCTTCTCCTCCAATCTTCCTATCATTATCCCCTACCCCTCTCCGTCATTTTCTCATCCTCCTATCCTCCTCTCGTCCGGGCTCCTCCTCCTCCTCCTCCTCCAATCTTCCTGTCATATCCTTCTATCATCATCTCGTATGGGCTCCTGCTCGCCATCTCCTCCCCTCCATCTCCTCCTCCTCCTCCTGTCTATACTAAACATACACAATGTACCAGCCCTACAATATAATAGAGATAGGGTTTCACCGGAAACATAACATTAATATCTTGAAGTCTTTTATACTTGAAGATGTTCCGATCGATTTAACATTAAAGCTCTGATTTTAAAAGGTCTTTTCGCTATGATATACATCTAAAGTTATAGACAATAACCTAACTAGCTCTGTGCGAAAGTGTATCAAACATCAATTTCTTCTATGATCTAAAAATTCAATTAAGTTTTGTTTTAATTAATTTTGATATCTTTCACTCGTTTTTTGGCGCCCAGAAGTTTCAAACTTATACTTTATGGAAAAAAAAGTTAATGCAGTTATTTGAAAATTCTGTATTTCTCGAGGGAGGGTAACGTACGTCTATTTAACACTATGTTTTATGTAAGTGAACTTTCCATGTTCCTCTGTTCTCCATTCATAATTTAGATTCCAGTACATCCTCGTGTTTTCTTTGGATATATGCTATATTGACATTCCTACTGTCAAAATATCCTGCCAGCACTGGATCGGTGTTCTATGGGGCGTGATATTTACTTCCCTTACTCGCCACCCAAGATTATTTTACTACAATTTTTGCTCAATGTAGAAGTCCAGAATAAATCACATTTTTGTTTTTGCTGACAGGTTGGAATCTTGAAGTCATTTTTTAAAAGTCTATCTGTAAGATTTTCCTTACATTTTTTAATTGTTTTGGTTTATTTTTGTGCGAATGTCAGAAAAATGAAAAATGTAAACGTAAATTTTCACCGTCGATTTGGCATGCATACTTTTCTTTGTGTATTACCATGTGACCGGTTATTTTTGCGGGAATGGTATTTTAGCTATTTCGCGGGGCTTTGATCGCGAAAATATTATCCATATGAATCTCATTCGCTATATGAAGTACTACTAAAGCTGTTGTCATATCGGTACCGTCGTAAGCCGGTTCCAATCATCCACTGATATTAACGGAAATATTTCAATAGTTTGAAATGGACCAAATGATACTTTATACAGAGTGTTTGTTACATGGTACAACATACTTCTGTTTATAAACATAAATCGTTATCACAACTCGTCCGATTTCATTGGTGTCTGATTGATAAATAAACGATCACGTATTTGAAACTTATATCGGAAAATAATTCGCGAAAATTATGCGTCCTCGTAAAATCAGATCATAAACTTCTAATGCGTTAAAATTTAGGTTTTTTTATATAATTGAAAATCGTGACAATTTTGACCCGCAGAAATAAACAACAATTCGTATGGTATTCATTTTTGCATTAAGCCTGTCATGGACGTTATTTCATATAACATTTCTCTGATCATTTATTTTGAAAGAAATATCAAGCTTGTATTTAGATATTTAAAAAATTAATCCTTAGTAAATCTGATTAAAGTAAATTGTAGATGATTTCAAAGCGGCAGCAGACTGACAAATACGGTTGTATATAGGACATCAATGCAAATTAGATGAAGAAGATCGGTTCTCGATGTAGTCACAACTGGAGTGACAGCATCAGGAACCACGTAGACACCTACAGAACATAATAAAGCAAAATGATTGATTAGAGATAGTGTAGTTCTAGCTCCCGACCAGTGACGGTTTGTTTTTCTCATCAGAAAAAGACCAGGTTTCTGAAATCTGACATCTGATTCACCGTCGAATAAATCTAATTCTATATCCAAAAACGTCACGTTCTCCAAATGAGAATCGTGGCAGTGATTACGAAAATGCCCCTTTTTTGTCGGTATGTCGTTATCATGTCACAACAATAGCCATATTATCATTTTTTATGCTTTATGTCTAACTTTTGTATAGAAACATACTAATTCTTAATTATCTGTATATTTCCATATCTTTATATAGTAACATTCTATATATCAAATTTGATATAGTAACATAGTTAAATTATATACTTCATACATGAAAGTTACCAAATTTATTTAATCATGGAGCTAAATCACAGCCCCAACCAGATTTTAACTTTACTTTCGATCATTTCAAATCTCCCTTAGTTACCTCGTAAGCTTAAAAA
The DNA here is from genome assembly GCF_031769215.1 of Ylistrum balloti. Taxonomy (NCBI): domain Eukaryota; kingdom Metazoa; phylum Mollusca; class Bivalvia; order Pectinida; family Pectinidae; genus Ylistrum; species Ylistrum balloti. The sequence goes on along the minus strand of NW_026782219.1, from coordinate 580,382 downwards.
ATGGCCCTTAGGATCACTGACGAGGCCTAGAAGGACGCAGAAAACAGCTGTATGATGTTGTTTAATTCATTGTTTGGCTCTACTGTGTCTAACTCTAAATTATCAAAAGCTGTTATTGGCGTGTATGTCTTTTGTACAATCGTTGTTACATCTTATTTTGTAGCATGTAACATGTGAAATTGTATACAGTAAAATATTTTACGATCGCAGCTCCCAACAGAAGCGTTTCTAACGTGATAAAGAAATGGTTTCTTACAATAATTTATTCTCCCTGAAACACGATCAATCATGATAATGTTTTAAATATGCGAGAATGTTGAAACAAACTACAAAATGGCCTGTAACGGGTAAGAATTGTTCTTTAGAGAAACATTGTTGTACAGAACTAACTAAATCTATAAATACATTTGTTCATAACTCATACTTTCCTCGTTCTTTAAACTGATTTAATTATAGTGTTTTGGAACAAACAATGTTTCAGATCTGTTGATAATTAACCGTTAGATGTAAACCATCGTTATTACTGTATATAGGAAACCCAACACCTGATGTTATTTACTACAGACACATGAAAAGACATATAAACAAGATAACATCACTTTGATATTCACACGAGACCATGAATAGACGATAAACATTCAAAAATGAATGCATTTAATATAGGAAAGATTAAACAGAAATATATTATACAAAATTAAATTTTGGAAAAGAACATTTAAACCATAAAACATGGTTAGTTTATTTTTTTTCAGCCAGCCTCTCACAATTTCCTCGCACACATTTATATTCGCGAGTTTTTAAAAATATGTAATGCAAACCTATTTTCAGAAGTTAGTCGATACATTTTTTGATAATACCTCACGCATGCAAAAAGTACCAGACTACAAAGAACTGTTTAAAAGCAAAAACAATTGTGTGTTTTTTGTTTTTTTCCCCAATGGCAACATTTGAAATACAGAAAGGCAATATACTAGTTGGGCCTGGATCTGTCATTTGTATCAGAATGTTATTAGTCATAACGGAAAATCCATTTTGACCCTGGAAGAAACATGAAGTGATAACATTTCAAGTAAATCGATATTCCTAGACCTCTTTATCTCGAAATCGATGGATCAACTTCGAGATAACCGAGTATTCGATTTAAGCGAATGAATTTTTTTGTGTAAAGTAAGGTAGGGACCGATGGAATGTTTCGAATTAATCAGGGTATTCGAGTTAAACGATTTCGAGATAACGAGGTTTGATTGTATTGTCTCTTGGAATGATTCTTTCCGGAGCAAATGGTCCTTGTATTTTGCTAAGGTCTCTGGACAATTTTTTCCTTTATTTACATTTTATAATAGTTTCATCGAATTTGAGTATAAATCAAAATTCTGTTGACGTGTCGGTATCAAATCATCAAATATTGAGTAAATTATCCTCACCCCATTGCGTTCATAATGTCGTAAACGTCTGTTTCATCCCAGTACGGTGTTTGTAATCATATTAAACTTTCCTGATCAATAATACCTGGAAGGGCGAAACGTACGTATGGTTTAATTTATCATTAAGTACACATACTTAATCTTATATGAAATTTATATATTTGTACTCACTAATGTATCTTTTATACAACCCCTTGCTATCCTTATCAGGATTTATTTTTAAGAAAATGACATTTCTTCTCGGTGCCTAATCGATCCCAAAATGAATGTTTATTGCGCTGAGTAAAACCATTTTAAATTCTAAAAGTAGGTTTCATGGATATGATTCCGTAATATTACGAACGGCAACTCCTATGACCTCTGTAACTTACCGTATATAAAACTGGCAGCATCGTTTGCCATCAACAAGACCTCAGTATTTACTGTACTCCCGAGATGAATGCAGTTAACGAGTTTACGAGTATTTATAGCTAATTCCTACACTTTCGAGCCGCCTACTGATATTAAATCTACACTTTAAGTAAAACAAAACACATTTTTAAGTTTAAAGTTATTCAGTTTCAACGATAAGCGTGCTATTAAGTTCGTTTTCTTTCTTATAATAAAATTTTGGCGTGATATGAGAATTCCAAATTTTATTAATAAAATATGGGTTTTGTCGAAACACGTGTTTTGCTCTTTAAATCAAATAAATAGGGGATATTCTACATTTTTGGGGCGTGGACAGATTATTTTTCTGTTTACATGGTTTGGCAGAGGTCTGTATTAAGAGAATTATTGGATCTTGAACGTGTTACGAAGAATTCAAATCGCTCTTAAAACAAGGCGATGGTTTATAGCAAACAAGGTTTACGTTAAAACACTCTAAAGTATTGAAAATTATTATTGTAGGTAAATGAGTTAACTATTTGAACTCGATCCGTATAAAAAAAAAGACACAAAAATACACGTTGATAAAGATTATAGGGATTTTTTACCGTCGCCATAATGATCCTAATGGGGAATGGTTTTCTTGTGAGATATAAAGTTGCGCAAGATTGATGCTCATTAGTCTGCCAGTTGGATCCGTAGTTCCTTAAAGTGTTCTCATTTCGGAATGTGAATAATTTAACTGGTTTGGCTATGATTCACATGACTGGTGGCGCCGATCAAGCAGAAGACGCTTACACTTCTGGAACCCTTTATCTTATTCTCCTTGTACTTTGTCAGGGTATCTCCGTATTAATCATTCTTTTATTAATAATTTCATATTTTCTTAAAGTTTTATTTTATTTCACTTGGAGCGAAAGTTCTGTATTTTATTCATAGTTTTTTTTAATATACAAATAAAGATATATTGTAATATAACCAGACAACATTTCAAATTACATCATACAACTATTTCGTTCTTCTATGACTCTGTGATGCTGCAGTCTAACGTATTGAAACCAAGCAGTCGACTGAAGAAACCCAAAATTTGCCGAAACAGATATCGATGGGATAATGTACTTACCCTATCATTGATTAAATAGAAGACTTTCCAGACTGTGTATACCTACACATAGTACATAACCGCTTCACAAAATTAATAATGGAATATGTTTTAGGTATTCTGAAAAACGGTATAGTAATTAATTTACTATTATAGAAATAAAATATATTCAACCCTGCCTTTGTCGAAGGACGAAACAGCTGTATAAAGCAGTTTAATCCGTCATTTGGTTCTACTTTTATATCTTTCGTTCAATCTTAGAACGGTGATACAAAATATGAATAATATATGATTTTGGAAGGACATTATAGCACGATTAAGGAAGGAAGACACGAACTCACAATCTACGGCACCAAATCGCCCAACTGAGAAAGTTTAGCTGCCTAACCACCACACCACCACGACATCCCCAAAAAAAGGTACGGTGTGTTATGGGCATATACATTTATTTAATACCCAACAAGATCAAACATATTCTATTTCATATGTTACATACTATGTTGTTCAAATATCGTTGTACTATCGCGAGAATCTATTTACTTTTAAAAAACACAGAAAAAATGTTTTTGTAATTTTTTTCACGGTAAATGTAAATTGTCATCATTTTGACAAATAAGTCAATAAAAAATATCCACCATCAGATAGAACTTGAATGTAGATGAAGATATTACTATGGAGATATAATCTAAAAATTCGGGTGACTTTATGACGTCATCATATTTGTTTATCATTAATTTTGCGGAAATGCACTTTACATATACACATCACTATAATATATTGTTATAATAGACGCCAGCGAAACGTCTGTGACCCGAGGAGATGGACTCACAGACGGACAAAAGACATACAAGTGATTAAAACTCCTTAATACACACTTAAAATTAGACACAGTAGAGCCAAATAAATTTTCGTACTTCTAGGACCTGTCGGTGATGCCAAGCGCCTCAGTATTGGACCCTAGAAGAAAATCTAAAGTTAATTAAAGAAACATGAAAATTTAGATAGGAAGGTGTACTAGCTCTATATTCTATATATTAAAACATGTGTTATCATCTTAATTCGCCTGAAATGTAGCATTATAAGACTTGATTAAAACACTAACATGAAATGGAAACTGATATTAGATCATACGTGATAACAAACCACAGGAATTGATAGAACTCAAAACTTTCGTACTAGTCAAGTGCAAGATCAACACGTGAATAGGTGTGTGAATTCACGTATTTGTCTCCTTTGGGGTTTTATATTAAATCGTCAGTTAAAATCGAACTTCGTTCAGAGTGCAACGAGTACATCGATTTAATATAAACCTTCAGACATGACGCAACACAGGTCATTTTTTTTTGTAGTGGGATGTCCGTAAGGGAATTCTTCAAAGTTCTCTGTTTCAAACTCTAGTGTAAACACGTGCATAGACTACGTCCAAAATCCCTTCCTCGTTAATAAATATTTTTAAACATACCACAAGTTACATTATCCTGAAGTCCTAAACATAGGGTTACAATAAAGCTATGTAAATGCGTGCATGTACAACGTCATTATTATACAGAAAATAATTGTAACGAGAAGAGAGGCACATGTCAAATTATGCTAGTGCACTGAAGACGCTGACCCTTCCGGAACACCTGGTCGTGTTTATACTCAAATTTTGCCTTCATTTATTTGTTTTTGAGGGTGTTGGATTTTTTTTTTTTTTTTTTTTTTTGGACTTTTATTTTATTTAAACTGTGTTTCTATAACTTTTTTTGTTTTTAGATTTTCTTAAAATACATTCTATACCAGATTGATAAAAATGTCGTTTTTAGGATTTACTCAATAATATTTTACGTCATTGGACCATAGCACTGAAATGGAATGCTCAGTTCTATGTAATCCCCTCGTGCTAACTGAACACATCGTGTTTCGTGTTAGGGATCAACCACATACAAAATAAAGAATTTTTGATAATTAAAACGAAAAATTTTCTTTGGAAATTTCTCATATCGCCGAATTGGAAACATGACATTTCAAAATGGAGTGATAACATTAAAAAAAACCCAATAAAATTGTTTTTTATTTATGGAATATTAAATTATTTATTGATAACATTCAAACGCTAACTGAAAGAAGTCATTTCAGAAACGTCATAAGATATCTTTTCGATAGTATCAGAATATTGTACAAAATACACACAGATATCTTAAATTACGTTTTGAAATTTTGAAATAAGGGTGTGTTGTTGACGGTTTCCTTCATTCCAATTAAATTTCATTTGATTCCGTATCCAAAAGCGTATAGGAATAAGATTAACGTAAACATTACTGATTTGTGCAAAATGGGGGACAGCATTAACCACTAATTATTATACAGCCCGTTACGTCATTACATTATGACGTCATCATGAGACAATTAATATATAGCAGTAATAAGTAACATCACAACAAAGCGGTTTGATAAAACACCAGATATAACGATATTCTCTGAAGTGTTAACAACTGACGAAGAAGAATTCTTATGTACTGTCTTTAATACCTTATAACTCTACCTGTATCAAAGAAAATGGAAATCAATACAAAATATGCATTCATTTAACAAACATTCTATCCTAACAGAAAAAGATGCATTTAGTAATTTATACAACAAATAAGAAAAGATAACACATGCATTTTGTAACAACTTTCCCCTAACCGTAGCATGACTAAGACCCCACGATAACAAAGAGTGTTTCATTATTACTGGAAAACAGTTCGATTATTTTGAATTCTGTGTCAGATCAGCTTGATATACAATGAACTAGAATTGTTTTAGACTGTTGATCACGTCCAACTGTGATTTCATCAAAACGTATGTCAGAGTACAAAAGACACACAAGTGAATAGCAGAAATTCGGTTAGATGGAGTACGGCAAAATAATTAAATAAACTGCATCATACAGCTGCTTCGTCCTTCTAGGACTCGTCAGTGATGCTACATCATACAGCTGTATCGTCCTTCTAGGACTCGTCATGATGCTATATCATACAGCTGTTTCGTCCTTCTAAGTCTTCTCAGCTGTATCGTCCTTCTAGGACTCGTCAGTGATGCTGCATCATACAGCTGTATCGTCCTTCTTGGACTCGTCAGTGATGCTACATCATACAGCTGTTTCGTCCTACTAGGACTCGTCAGGGATGCTACATCATACAGCTGTTTCGTCTTTCTAGGACTCATCAGTGATGCTACATCATACAGCTATTTCGTCCTTCTAGGACTCGTCAGTGATGCCACATCATACAGCTGTTTCGTCCTTCTAGGACTCGTCAGTGATGCTACATCATACCGCTGCTTCGTTCTTCCAGGACTCGTCAGTGATGCTACATCATACAGCTGTTTCGTCCTTCTAGGACTCGTCAGTGATATTAAGGGCCGAAATGTTGAAGCAGACGAAGTGACGAAGGAATGTAAAGTCAAAATCTAGATGGGGAGGTTCATTAGCCCCATGATTCATTAAATTTCGTGATTTTCATTTCGCCGGTAGTTTTAGAACAATCACACCCCTATTACCTTGTACAAAGGAAGTCCCATAAAGCCTGATTTCAATAAAGAATTTACAAAACGGTTGATGAATATTTCATCAGAAGCGAACTATAATGAACAGATTGTAAATTTCACATGAAATGAAAACAAATGAGATATTCTGCTTACGGCAATGAGCAAATCTGTTGCCAATATCAATTACAGCAAATTACTTTTGTCTGACTTTAAATCTTAACTACCATGTTTTGATTGTCTATGCTCTGTATGCAACGATGCTATCAAAGTCTTGTGTTACGGCATAACGATCGCATTGCGAGGTGATGTCAAATGTTTCTTCTATCCAAGCCCCTGGCTACGCTGTAGAATCTTCAGTGGTAGATTGTTCGTATTTTCATTAAAAAAGAAAAAATAGAATTATGATAGAGTGGATCAGATGAACGTGTAGATAAATATTTAATATTAAAAAAATCTGGGTTTATCAACATTCCATGAGTCACCTTCAAACTCTCTGGTGGTATGTTTATAACTCTGTATTAAGAGACATTGGGTGTTTGAACTTGTTCTTCAGTCATGTTCTTTCCTGTTTCCTAAAGCTGAAACAAAAAAAATGTATCACCCTTGAAAACCCGAGATCTTCTTCCGAAATTATCTGACCCAAAACAACAATAAACAGTATCCCTTGTCATGTACGAGTTGCAATGTTCTAAAAGAAGGGTGTTGTTGATAACCAAGACTTACTCGTTTCCTGATTATCGCTATGTTACGGTGAGATATATATTGATGCCATTATTTCCGACTTCACACCATTGTGCGTGGAATTCCTACCATTCCTTAGCGACCACTTTCACGTGCGACCTGTAATATCGAGTTCATTAGTCACAGTGTATGAGAGTGCGCGATCAGGTCACCACAAAACTATGTTACTAATTTACCCTCAAACACCTCCGCTATGGTTTTACCTACTACTAGCTAGATATAAAAGGCTTACATTTTAATGTATGGTATGTTGTAGTTAACTGAATTACGTTGATGTAATTTATTTAATCTTTTTCTTTCACAAATCACCGTTTCTGTTGTGATATAGCGAGTTTTTATAAACGGAAATAATTATGATTTAATTGTGTCTTGTCTAAAAATGCGGTATTTACAGTTTTAATGTACATTTTTGTATTAAATGTCGCAATTAATTAGACTGGTTAGGTATCTTGCCTTTTATCAAATCACTTTTAACAATTTTTTATCATAGTTTATAGTTTCAGCATGCGAGGAAAGACGTGCTTAATCTTTGTGTTGTCTAAAAACGACAGGAAATTACAAACATGTGAGCATAATCCTAATCCAAAATCAAATTCAATAAAACTATGGCAAAATATGAACAAAAGAAAGACCATGCGTTCCGGAAGAGTAGGCGTCTTCTGCTTCATCGGCGACGCGACACATGTAATTCAGAGTAAGTATGGCACGTTCGCAAATAAGAGCAAGGTATACAACAACGGAACAAACAGGAAAGCTAATGATCATCAAACACCTCCAGCTTCATATCGCACTATGAAATGGAATATTTCTCTTTGAGTCAAATGAGGGGCACAGTTAGTTCCCATAAGTATGCCAATAGTCTGTTGGAAGATCTTACCACCAAACTCGACGAAGGTATTGTCGACAAGAAACTCGGTCATTTTTATGATTTTGTCCCCGTATATTTACAAACGCTTCAGTATAGTTCGCAACCATATATTTGTACAGTAGTTCACATTTCTTGGAAAAGAAAGCTCTAATAACACGTGGAAAAATCAAAAGTTCATGTAGAAGACATTTTATTTATTTATTTATTTATTTTTGAAATCCACGTTTTGAGGATTGAACAAAAGTCACACAAGTGAATAGAACGATTTAATAAGTATCACAATAAGACTGTAACCCAGATTTTATATTACTGAGAATGGTAGTGAGAATCCCACAGAAAGGTTTGTTTGAACGGCAATACGAGCTAATTATAAAACTGTGCATATGGATTCTTGGGAATTTAAGAAATCCAGTATATACGAAGGAGGTCCGTATCCTTAGAACCAATAGACAATCTAGATAATTGTGATATTGAAGTATTTGTAGATACAGTATTTCTTTTATGGACTGTTTGTATATTGTAAAGTTGGGATTTCCTTCGTTGTCAAGCAAGCTTAGCCCTGTTTGTGTTCAGGAAATGTAACAATATCTACAGACAAGGGTCAAGTTATTGGACGCTTTATCTGCAGGCACATGACACACCTGTCATGAAAATCTTGAAGTGTGAATTTAATATCAGGATCAAGGAACACGCACCTGTGTATTGTTTTCATTTTGAATTCGAATAAATGAATTTTCAAAAACAAGTTTTTTTTCTTTTTAAATGCAATTATTTAATAAGCTTTTATGGACTACATCATGCTGAAATTTTCCTCAGCCTTTTTTATCTCATGTTATTTGTCCTCCCGTGACGTATATTTTAGTAACTATTTAGTATTACGACTGTCGCTTATGTAACTGTAGTCGGAGATACGAGGTGAATTGTTCCACGCTCTCTGCCTCTGGTGGTTTGTGTTTCTCATGATGCTGAAAGACGGACTAATCTATGTTCACGTGGTTATGTCCTTGAGCAGGAAACCCTTATTTCTCTGGATAACATGTGACGACTCTCCTGCATTCTGTTCATTTAGGTAGCCATCAGCTTCTATAATGCTACCCCGTCTCAAAATGACCCTAAGGGTTGATTTACACAACATCTAACAAATGACAGGGAAGACTGTTAATGAATTAAATCTAAAACAGCGAGTCCGGGTTCGAATTTTATTGAACAACGAAGCTTAATTGTGATTTTTAACTGTTCTTTCAATTCTTAATGACACATTTAAAACAAAATGAAAAGACCATAATGTATTGTACGTCCCTCACGTAATAAAGGTAATATTACTAGACACAAGGAAGTCAAAAAGCGAGAAAGAGAAGAAGTCGAACCTCACTTAACATTTCTTGATCTGTTCCTACTACTTAAATGAGTTCGTTGTCAGTATAGAGTGACTGGTCGTGATGTTACCATGTCACTTTTCAGTCAGTTAATGCTCGAGCGACCTCGTCTTCTAAGGATACGTGCGCCCAGTAATGAAAACAAAAAAAGGTACAAGGAACATTGAGATCAAAATGTAGATCTGTTTTACATATCCCGAACCAGTCGATAGAAAACAAGTTGGCGTTCGTTTTGACACGTATGCTTAACATGTTTTTACACGTGCTGGCAGTTATTCGCTGTACACTGGAAAATGTTTTTGATATTTGAACCTTTGTAAATATAGATTTTATGTAAAAGTGAATTCATCAGGTCCCTTTACTCTAATTTTATACTCGAATTACATTTCTTAAGATAAAATTACAACACAAGGTTTTTAGAGATGGAAGTCGATGCTGACTTGTATGATATTTATAATTGCTATCAAGATCATTTGAAATATTTTTATCTTCTTGTTCAATATAAAATTAGATGTATTTATGTGTATTTTGTGCTAGTATGCCTGATAGTTTTATTGTTGTCAACACGTTTGATAACATGATATTATTTCCTATGAAAGAGAAGATGTTTACCCTTCTGAAACACCTGGTCTTGTTCTTCAGGGTGTTTGCGTTAACCACCCCCCAACCCCCACCCCACACCCCATCCCGCCCTTTTTTAAAACAAATAGAGAGTAATTAAAAAATACAAGAAAAAATAATGATAAACGTTCTTTATAAATTACCAGCTAATGTTTGATTTCATAAGACACTTAATTACATCTAATTACCGACAGTACATCAACTTACATCTACTGTCTACATCTAGTTACCGAGAGTACATCTAGTTACCGACAGTACATCTAGTTACCGACAATACATATAGTTACCGACAGTATATCTAGTTACCGACAGTACATCTAGTTACCAACAGTACATCTAGTTACCGACAGTATATCTAGTTACCGACAGTACATCTAGTTACCGACAATACATATCTACATTTAGTTACCGACAATACATCTAGTTACCGACAGTATATCTAGTTACCGATAGTACATCTAGTTACTGACAACATATCTACATCTAGTTACCGACAATACATCTAGTTACCGACAGTACATTTAGTTACCGACAGTACATTTAGTTACCGACAATACATCCAGTTACCGACAATACATCTAGTTACCGAGAGTACATCTAGTTACCGACAACACATCTAGTTACCGACAGTACATCTAGTTACCGACAGTACATCTAGTTACCGACAATACATCTAGTTACCGACAATACATCTAGTTACCGACAATACATCTAGTTACCGACAATACATCTAGTTGCCGACAATACATCTAGTTACCGACAATACATCTAGTTACCGACAGTACATCTAGTTACCGACAATACATCTAGTTACCGACAATACATCTAGTTACCGACAGTACATCTAGTTACCGACAATACATCTAGTTACCGACAGTACATCTAGTTACCGACAATACATCTAGTTACCGACAGTACATCTAGTTACCGACAGTACATCTAGTTACCGACAACACATCTAGTTACCGACAATACATATAGTCACCGATAATACATCTAGTTACCGACAGTACATTTAGTTACCGACAATACATCTAGTTACCGACAGTACATCTAGTTACCGACAGTACATCCAGTTACCGACAATACATCCAGTTACCGACAGTACATCTAGTTACCGACAATACATCTAGTTACCGACAGTACATCTAGTTACCGACAGTACATTTAGTTACCGACAACACATCTAGTTACCGACAATACATATAGTTACCGAGAGTACATCTAGTTACCGAGAGTACATTTAGTTACCGACAGTACATTTAGTTACCGACAATACATCTAGTTACCGACAGTATATCTAGTTACCGACAGTACATCTAGTTACTGACAATACATCTACATCTAGTTACCGACAATACATCTAGTTACCGACAGTACATCTAGTTACCGACAGTACATTTAGTTACCGACAGTACATTTAGTTACCGACAATACATCCAGTTACTGACAATTCATATAGTTACCGACAGTACATCTAGTTACCGACAGTACATTTAGTTATCGACATAACATCTAGTTGCTGACAATACATCTAGTTACCGACAGTACATCTAGTTACCGACAGTACTCCTAGTTACCGACAATACATCTAGTTACCGACAATACATCTAGTTACCGACAGTACATCTAGTTACCGACAATACATCTACATCTAGTTACCGACAATGCATCTAGTTACCGACAGTACATCTAGTTACCGACAGTACATCTAGTTACCGACAGTACATCTAGTTACCGACAATACATCTAGTTAACGACAGTACACCTAGTTACCGACAATACATCCAGTTACTGACAATTCATATAGTTACCGACAGTACATCTAGTTACCGACAATATATCTAGTTACCGACAAGACTTCTAATTATCGACAATACATCTAGTTACCGACAGTACTTCTAGTTACTGACAATTCATATAGTTACCGACAGTACATCTAGTTACCGACAATATATCTAGTTACCGACAGGACTTCTAGTTATCGACAATACATCTAGTTGCTGACAATACATCTAGTTACCGACAATACATCCAGTTACTGACAATTCATATAGTTACCGACAGTACATCTAGTTACCGACAGTACATCTACATCTAGTTACCGACAATACATATAGTTACCGACAGTACATCTAGTTACCGACAGTACATCTACATCTAGTTACTGACAATTCATATAGTTACCGACAGTACATCTAGTTACCGACAATACATCTACATCTAGTTACCGACAATACATATAGTTACCGACAGTACATCTAGTTACCGACAATACATCTAGTTACCGACAATACATCTAGTTACCGACAGTACATCTAGTTACCGACAATACATATAGTTACCGACAGTACATCTAGTTACCGACAATACATCTAGTTACCGACAATACATCTAGTTACCGACAATACATCTAGTTACCGACAATACATATAGTTACCGACAATACATCTAGTTACCGACAGTACATCTAGTTACCGACAATACATCTAGTTACCGACAATACATATAGTTACCGACAGTACATCTAGTTACCGACAATACATCTAGTTACCGACAATACATATAGTTACCGACAATACATCTAGTTACCGACAGTACATCTAGTTACCAATACATCTAGTTGCTGATACATATAGTTACCGACAATACATATAGTTACCGACAATACATATAGTTACCGACAGTACATCTAGTTACCGACAGTACATCTAGTTACCGACAGTACATCTAGTTACCGACAATACATATAGTTACCGACAGTATATCTAGTTACCGACAGTACTCCTAGTTACCGACAATACATATAGTTACCGACAGTATATCTAGTTACCGACAATACATCTAGTTACCGACAATAGAAATACGTTCACTAGATTTTATCTTATCACAGCCAATGAAGAAATTAAGGACAACGTTTTAAGAATACATCTACATTTCCTTTCGAAGGCAAATTTATGACAAAGCTTGTGTCTTTTTCAGTGGGATTTCCATACGTGTTCCTTTGGCAACTACAGAGGACGCAGCAATGGTTTCCGCTTTGAAGCGAGGTTTTTGCGTTTTTCTTCTGGAAAGTTGCCAACGTTTATTTCAATTCCGCCAACATCTTTATCTGATCTAGTGTTCTTGTTCTAAGACAATTGTTATAAATAATTTGTTGCCATCAATGTAAATACCCCCAATTTTGAGGAATAAAGGTCGGTGATATTGTTTATCTAGATTCTTGTGAAGTTCAGGCTGCCTTACTCGACAGTGATATTTATATATCTAGAAATATTTCCTCTCCTGAGCTAATTATTGACAGCATTGAACGACTTTTGATAAACACCATAAATATCTTGTCGTCACTTACTATACGGACAAGAAAGATCAAAGTAGTTTGCTTTGAAGTCGCAGAACCATTGCGGGTGATTCTAAAACTGAAACCCGTAATAAAAAAGACAATAAAACAAAATTTAAAATTTTATAAATTTATATTATTTCTAATGTAATTTTTATTGTATTAAATGTGATACTGATCTTTCGGAAAAAAAAAACAAATTGGGAGAGTAGGTATAATGATCGGATGTGCCTACTATACGATATTTTCTGTATTCAGAAACTAGATTAGAGATATAAGTTTAGGATGCACCTGCTAAAAACGTATTTTCAAACAAGATGGTTCCATTCCGTAGTTCTGATCGACCGTCTCCTCGTTTGTACTTGTCCTACAAGTAGCACATACAATTTGTGCTTCCTGCATTCATTGCATGATCATAAGAGGCGACTAAATTTGAAATCTACCCAATCTCTTCTTTCATACCAACTGTTTCTTTCCTGATATTTCCCCTGACAATGTCCTAATTTTGGGTCTAGTTCAGCGTCCGCCCCTATGAGGAACATTTTGGGCTCTGTTCTCAAGCAGCAACATACCAGAGCCTTTATACATGGTAGTTACTACTTCCTACTTAACGCTCAGCTTTGTGGTAGTGAAATGACTAGTTCGCCCGTCGGCAGTATAATGTGACCGGATGTGGTGTCCTGATAGGGGCTTTCAGCAGTGTAGTACAGTATGACAACACTGTAAAATCGACCGCCGTCCCACAAGGCTTACATGAACACATCGCAGCCGCTAAAAACATATGTTCTCTACACCTGCACTCACCTCGCGTGCACCGAGTGACCGTTCATAGTTTAAACAATCATTGAATTTGTTATTTAACAATTAAACAAACACATATGATACTTGGGATGGGAAAACAAGCTTGGAATTTGTATTAATGCCGTCTTTAATCACCCTAGCTGTTGATAGGTCATTAAACAATATAAAACCAGACCAACTTACCTCACAAACACCGGGAAGCCGTCCTCAAATGACCATAGTTGTTGATAAGAAGTTATACAATATAGATTAAACCAAAGTTTGTATATATAATAGAACTTATCACGATTCAACGAATAGTTGAAATAACAAACTTAATTTTTTAAAAAAAAACAGAAATATTAATGTCAACAGAATCTTAAATCAAGCTGAAATTCGATTAATTTAGGGCAAAAATTAACTAAAGAAAAAGCATACGGTTAATAAGACAACTTGTTTCTGGAGAGAACACTTCATCGACGACTCCCGCCATCTAAATCTTGATGAATCCAAATAAGTAATGTCACGTTCCTAAAAAGAGAACAAGGGTAACGCAAACGAAACCACAAGACATACTAGCACTAACGAGCTTCAAATACATTCAAGACACGTTACACAAGGATTGTGACGACCATAAGACTCCCCCATGATCATCATCCGTCTTCTTTGCTCGAAACTCTGTGTTGTGAGTTTACAAATCAGATAACTAAACTTTATCTTTATACAGCCTTTTGAGCTTCATACTGGTCATTTGTCTGATAAAGGTGACAGTGTGGTCATTGATCTTCACGCTCGTCATTTGTCTGATGAAGCTGACAGTGTAGTCACGAGGCTTCACACTGGTCATTTGTCTGATGAGGGGACAGTGTGGTCATTGATCTTCACGCTCGTCATTTGTCTGATGAAGCTGACAGTGTGGTCATCAAGCTTCACACTGGCCATTTGTCTGATGAAGGTGACAGTGTGGTCATTGATCTTCACGCTGGTCATTTGTCTGATGAAGCTGACAGTGTAGTCATCGAAACATCCTGATATTCTATTGACATTACCGCTACACGTCGCCAGATCACTGACGTTCGTCAGTGAGTCGATACCCGGCAACGGAAGGAATCGCGGGAACGGAAAACCTGTCAACCAACCAATCAACCATTGACAATACCAACCATTGACAATATCAACCAACCATTGACAATACCAACCATTGACAATATCAACCAACCATTGACATTACCAATAAACCATTGACAATACCAATCAACCATTGACAAAACCAACCAACCATTGACAATACCAATCAACCATTGACAATACCAATCAACCATTGACATTACCAATCAACCATTGACAATATCAACCATTGACAATACCAATCAACCATTGACAATATCAACCATTGACAATATCAACCATTGACAATACCAATCAACCATTGACAATATCAACCATTGACAATACCAACCAACCAACCAACCATTGACAATAACAATCAACCAACCAACAATTGACAATACCAACCAACCATTGACATTACCAATTAACCATTGACAATACCAATCAACAGTTGACAATACCAACCATTGACAATATCAACCAACCATTGACAATACCAATCAACCATTGACAATACCAACCATTGACAATATCAACCAAACATTGACAATACCAACCATTGAAAATATCAACCAACCATTGACATTACCAATAAACCATTGACAATACCAACCATTGACAATATCAACCAACCATTGACAATACCAATCAACCATTGACATTACCAACCATTGACAATACCAACCACTGACAATATCAACCATTGACAATATCAACCATTGACAATATCAACCATTGACAATATCAACCATTGACAATACCAACCAACCAACCAACCATTGACAATAACAATCAACCAACCAACCATTGACAATACCAACCAACCATTGACAATACCAATCAACCATTGACATTACCAACCAACCATTGACAATACCAACCAACCATTGACATTACCAACCAACCATTGACATTACCAATCAACCATTGACAAAATCAATCCGAATAAAGTGTTTTGAAAGAAAAATGATCATTATCTAGTTATAAAAAAAACTGAAAGAAGAGAAACTTTAACAAAATTAGATAGATCATGTAATTATTATAACTTGTGTATTGGTTTTATAGACATGGAATTGTGCTATCAAACGTACTCAATGAGGCCAGGGAGATCTTAGCGCATAAACTAAATTCAACGGCTTATAAATGTTAAACGATCACACATTACTGCGATTATAGCGAAATCAATTAACTCCTTCCGCGTTAAGTATAGTCAAGTAGCGCATTATGCGTTGAGTGCAGTCAATTAGCGTTTTATGCGATTAGTGTAATTAATTAGCGCCTTGTACGTTTAGTGTAGTCAATTAGCGCCTTATGCGATCAGAGTAGCCAATTAGCGCCTTATGCGTTTAGCAAAATCAAGTACAGTTTTGCTTTTTTTTTGTATCTGACATAATCGTATTTTGTAAATGGACGAAGTCTTAGGCTTGTTTCATCAATATCATATGAAATTGAAACATGTATAAAAGGATCTATATATCAAATATGAAAGCTAGGATATTCAAAACAAAAATAAGGGAAAACTATTTTGATTCAAATTTATTGCATGGGAAAGAAATACTGCTACAGACGAATCTTTGACGACATCGCCTATTACGGCTGTTTACGAAAACCACCTGTCCACGGTTAAAATTCACTCGTCTGTGTTATACACATGTATCCAGTCTACAGCATCAGTACCTATCTTAGTGGCGATCTTGTTAAACATGCCAGTATACATCCGACACCAAAATGAGCGTAATCATTCAAATGTTTCTTGAAAGCTTATACCGAGTGTTTCTATATTTACCAGTTCTCTCTCTCTCTCTCTCTTTCGAAACTGAGGGTGAGAGGTTTCCTGGTGAGTGGGCGGGTGATTGACAGACAAAGAGGAGGAGCTATCTACATCGGGGCATCAACTAATTATAATTACATATGCAGAGGAATGTGAGGAACGCTAAATAGATATGATATATATATATATGTGTGTGTGTATGGGATAGTATATAGGTATGTATGTTGTAGGTATTTCATTCAGTTTGACCAGAGATACCATCGAGACTTGAGACTACAACAAATATTGGACTTCGACTCTGAAACTACGATCTGAACTTCTAAAGTGTGAGAAATTGGGAAAAAATCAAAACGTTAAGGCGAAGTCGAGAAATTTTTTTCTGTGATTTGAAGGAATTGATTTATTTTATCTGGATTTCATTTTACTAGAGTGCGAGCGATTAGTTCATATCAAATCTCAAAACAATACACGGAAGACGAGAACGAAAACTAAATTACAAATCGGAAGCGCAACTGTGATTTTCCGAACCTGAAAAAAATCAATAGAAATTTAATAAGGAAGTGACAACTTATCTATACTTGGATCGATTTTTAAATTAAGTGTCTTAACTGAAAACATTCAAATCGTCAAGACTTTTGGAACTGTGTGTAAAACAGAAACGGTTCATCGTTAAGAGTTAAGCTCGGAACTAAGAGTAAATCAATTTGATTTTACGTGCATCTTAGCACATATTAAGCAAAAAAAAAAAAAAAAATCAAAATGTCTATTGTTTTACCTAATAATAGTGAGCTTAAGTACGCAATGGTGTGCCACCTAGCGGTGCCACTTGAAAGCGCTGCTCAGATCAGCGTCGAGTCACCGGAAATAGGAGTAGACGATTCTGCAGACGGACTCCTCGTGTCGGAACTACTTCCGGAATCCAATGGGATGTTGTGTACGGAAACTAAATCGTTATCATCAAGACGTGGCTCCTTTGTTGTGGAGAGATCGTAGGAGTGACTGTAACGTATTACACAAGGAATTCCAATATTTGATCGTATAGGGGCGCTGTTGAGGGGATATTAAATATATATATATATATTGGTTTTCATGTTAATTTTTTTTTCTGAATGTTCCAACCGCGTGAGGCAATGTTTTATCAATAAAACGAGATCAATGTGACTTAACTTTGAACTCAACGTCATGCGGATCAAAGATGATTCATCCAAGCAGGACCAAAAACGAATTGCCGATGTTACAGACGGACTCTTTCAGTCAGCGGTGAGTTGAGATAATTATATAATTATAGTATTTTATCATATAATTGCCTTGTTTTTCATGTTTTTGGAGTATTCTATAAGCGAAATAGAACTCATTGTGACGTCACATCAGATAATCAAATGACGGCACACATTCACAGATGACATTCTGACTCGCCAATATAGACCATAGACGGACAACACGTATAGTTTGACGTAGAAATGTCCATTTTCTAAGATATTTGGCTGAAAATGTCGATCATAGGATAAAAAAAATTTTGAAATAATTTCCAATTCATATGTAATTAATGAAGCCACATTTGTTCAGCGTTTTATAAAAATGACTTTCTAAATTATTCATTTATGTATTTTCGATTTCATTTAATCTAATATATTTTAATGCAAAGGTCAGTATTACAGAGGTGAACTAATTAAATCATACTGGTCAGCTCATTAAATATCTCGTTAATTCAGAAATCCGTATTATAGAAATCATTTAATTAAATAATTCTTTAATTCAGAAATCCGTATTAAAGAGGTTATGTATTAAATATCTTGGTAATACAGATATCCTTATGATAAAGATTATCTAATTTAATACTCCGTTAATATAAAATCCTTGTTAGAGAGGTCATCTCATTAAATATTCCATTAATATAAAAATCCGTATTATAGAGGATCGTTTTTATCATTTAAACACATTCTATTTGTACCAAATATATAAAATAAGACTGGACACAAATCACCTAATTATAATATGTCTTCTCTTAATAGTATATGTCTTTATTCATATAGAAATGTGCCATGATTAAGTACACGTTCGATGTAGATAAACCACAGGTCCGGACTATTGAAATTATATTCTGTACGCGGTACCCTTTTGAGGAAGCATTAAGAAACCACACGATTAATCCTCTGCCGGAAGTCATTGATAAAAATACTTCATAAAGGCTTCATTAATTTATTATAAATATAATTAAAATATGTAATTAATTAGACCGTCTTAATGAGACATTCCGTGGTGAAATAAAATTGTCTTAATTAATGTACGGTGCCGTTATTTCCTTTTCTTCAAACTCGATGTCTTGAATATCTGCATAAACGAATTCTATGGATTTTGATGTCAACCAATGTAAAACGGTCTTTGGACACAGTGAAAGGCACATGTAATGTTTTACTAGGTCGCGCGACAGTTCATTAGTATGGTTTAAATGGGACACCTGACTTTACAATTACAGGTGAAAATGGAAAGGCTTGTTCTGTCATGTTTATGTCTTTTGGGGTGGCATTTTATCAAAATTGCTTTTAGCAAATAGACTGCGACGGACCTCCCACCTGTTGTTCTTTGAGGTAACTACCTGCGAATACAAGGAAACCACACATTGAAATAATATGTTCACGCTCCGTTAAACCCACCAAACAAACAAAGTTTCCTCCCACGTGCAGTACTTTATTTGAAAATGGTCTTTTAGCGGAAATGATCTTTCACAAAGGGCGGACTGGTTATGTGAGATAATTGTCTTGGCTCGTGGTATGACATGAAATAAAAACGCCTCACCGCCCTGATTGAGATATATTGCTTGTTACCATAACAAAGACATTCCTCCTCTACGGTCACGTGATTATAACATGACGTACATTTTTCCTGTCTATGTCAAAAGTATCATATCAATTGCAGAAACATACTACCTCGTTAACCGTATTTTATTAATATATATTCGTGTGTATTATTATCTATATATCTATATATAAAACATGTGTGGTCGGGATGTGAATTAATTGCATGCTCGTCTCCACTGCGATTGGTATATAAGAATCTAATATTTTTCCTCTCAAAAAGTCAGAATTTGTTATTTACAAAATACATACAGCGAAAAGATGAACTGAATTTTCACAAAAGAACAATAAGGAAAATTATGATAAAAATATCTAAAATAACATACTTATCATAATCATCCAAAAGATTTTAAGAATCATCGCGTATGGTTGATAATCTAAAATTTCATTTCGAGGGTCGCATATTTTTACGGTTCCGCTCTCGTTGTGCGTCGTGCGACAAACCAAATTATCACCCATTTAAGCAGTAATGTTGATTATGTACTTTATGAAATTTTATCAAAAACGTAATTAAGTTACATCAGATATGTTAAATCGTTTGGTTAGATATTAGACCGGATATTTATTTATTTGTTTATTTATTTATTATTTGTTTATTTGAGAATGGGAAAAATAATTTTTTTTCTTTATAAATAATGTCTGGACTTTGGTAAATCTATTTGACGATTTAAGATTAAGATTACAGACGGGGATGATACAAATTTCTCTCGTCTTCATTTACTTTAAAGATTCGATAAGCGGTTAAATTATTGGCTGATGAAAACGTTCACGAGAACACGATTTGTAATGAGCTGATGTCAGACCTTATTTGGAGAACGACGGAGCAGAACTCAGAACCGATCTTCAATCAGTCGGGGATGACCATCCGATATTTTATCATATTGTTCTTCTTTCACGAACTCCTGGCTGTTATTTTTTCTTTATCTTTAAACTTTTTATTGTCGGTATCAATAACAAATAACTCAAAAATAAAAAAAAAAGAAAAGAAAAAAATATATATAATGATATACAGTATCGTAACTTGTAGTAAAACTGTTTTAGTTTCTGTGTCGAGTTATGATGATATAATTACACCACGAGGCACATACATTTGATCCGCATAATGGGCTGATACAAAAATCGCCTGCGAAGTGAAAGCTGTAAAAAAATCTTTTGGAATTCGGATATTTTTCTCACCATTCTTAGTTTTTAGTTAACGAGCCATTGTCTGTATATTACAAATAACATCAACAGTATAAGTTCATTATCTGTAACGCTTTCTTTACTTAGAAGTTGCAAATCTAGTTTCGCTATAATCTGATTAAGTGGAGCTACTGAAGAAAGCCTGTTTAATATTTGCAGCCATATTGGAGCTAGAAATCTACTATCAGAAATGGATTTTAATCAAAATTGCTACAGCTAAAAGTCGGGTGTTAAATTCGACAATTCTTTACCAATAATTTCACAAACTTGTCCAGGATTACTTTGATTTTAATGTCATATTTCAGTTTCCAAAAGTAAATAGATATGTACCTATAAGTATGGTCTTTTTTGTCTTTTCAGAAAATATATCTGGAAATCCAGTGCGGCAGCCAGCAACGACAGATGCATGCAGTGGACGGCAGTGGCATATTCTTTAACAGTAACCGGAAACAAAATGACCATCAGTGATCAGGTGTCCCATACACTTATTTCAGCCGGATGCGATCAATTACTGGACTTCTGACTTGTCCATTTCACACCAGAACAACTGCTAAGCAACTATATGAACTACAAACAAGAGGAAAACATCCGCTTTGGAAAATGAATATGTACATTTTGCAAAATCAGCACGTTACATTTAACTGTCCGAGTCCCAGAAACGCTTGTCAGAATGGAGATTATGTCACGAATGACAGGTTCGTTTTTGTCTGCCTTGAAAACGAACGAAAACGGTTCTCGACTCGTTCCGCTGAAAATGTTGGAACATAACAAGTTATTCAGGTTAATAATGTATGCGATGCGTTGAATTGTGTTTTTCGTGTTGAAATAATTTTATTCAGATATTTAGATTATACATTTGTTGACAAAAATAATTGTTTATGTTTTATGTGCGTTGATCAACTTCATATTGAGCGAAATACTATGTTATTCAATAAGTATAATTCTACAAGTCTAAAAAAAGCGATATGTCCATATGATTATTGAATTTATTTCGGAAACAAGCGATTTTTTCTCCAAGTTTTTTGTCAAATTATATGCGTTAATGTCAATTCGTAGAGAAAATGACAAACTAGGACTTTTCTTAGTGCATTGGAAACAACAGTATTTTATGACGTATCAATGATGAATTTCAATAACGAAAAGTTGTACTAAAGCAGGCGATCCTATCTATCCGGAATCATGGTTTGTCTAATTTTTGTGTTACTCTGTACTCCTCGAATGTGATAGATGTCAAGAGGAGTTCCGAGTATCTTTTCAGTAGACCGGATTACTTGCCTTCGTACAACCTTTCCTTACAAGACTGCGCTCATACTAATTTTCGAAGCGAAGTCTTTTACGGAGAGAAAAAACAACTTCGGCAGGCAATCTAGAATATTTCTTTATGTTTAGTTCAGGGTGGTAATGCGTCGTTGTTAGAGAAAATTTGTACTCTCAGATTTCGAAATTACGATATTTTAACGCTAAAATTGCAGTATACGCGGAAAAGTCCTGTCACATTCTACGTTTCATCTACAATAGCATAACTTGGCCTGAAATATATATTTCTGTATATTTTTGGGTGTAAAATTGAAATTCTGTGTGTGAATATTTCCCTGTATGATATATAGAATTGTATTTAATACAACGAGGCTGATAAGACAGGAACATTTCGTTCCGGATATTTCTTCAGATATAAATTACTGTTTGTTCTGATAATGTTCATATATATTATCTAGAACTCTTATTCTTAGATAAAATGTGATAATGGTGCCCGATTGTTTTTGTAAAAAAATAAAATTGAAAAAAACACGTGAAAGATTTCTGTCATTTGTTTTTAACTGGTACTCTGTTTTAATGGCAAAAAAATTTATTCTATTGATAAAATGTATATCTATAACAATATCTCCTGTCCTATTCTCGCGAGAACGTGTTTTTTCTATTTATATCTAAATTGCTTAATCAGCCAGAGTCAAACACTATGACGCTTGATGTGATAACTACGCCAGGGTTATCTCCCCATAAACGATGTCCTTCTTAAGGTATTGAGTAGCGTCCTGGTTGAGGAGGTCCCACTTAAGCATGAACCGAGGTATTCAATACTAACAGTGTTCTACTTCAAGCGCGAGTCAAACTGTCCAGATTACCAAGGTTTCACTCCAAACATGAACAAAAGTGTTCAGCTCTAACAATGTTCCGCTTCAACATTTAACCAAATTGTCCAAATTACCAAGGTTTCTCTCCAAACATAAACAAAAGTGTTCAGCTCTAACAATGTTCCGCTTCAACATTAAACCAAATTGTCCAAATTAACGAGGTTCTTCAAACATGGACCAGAATGTTCAGTCTAGCAATGTTCCGCTTAAACATTATCTTAATCAGTGTCCTGACGAACGACATTCTTTTAGAAACATCAACCAAAATATCTTGATATACAACTTTTCCTTTAAAATGGTTCGTAGATGTAAACATGAACGGCCAATCCCCAAGTATATTTTGAAAATGATTTAAGGCAATTTATTTGCACAAACTTGGTAATATTTTATCGAAGCACGCTTCATACCCAATATCAATACCTTAAGCTTCTTGAGTATCGAAAGTGTTCTTCAGTGACCTTTAAAGATGGTCAAGGTCATTCGTTAAAAACAAACCAAGTAGCTCCTTAACATGTATGCTCTATGCCAATATCAGTATCCTTGATATAATGATCATACCTACCGCACACGGTGTAACTACATCACAGTGTACCTACCTCACACAGTGTACCTATCTCACACGGTGTACCTACCTCAAAAAGTGTACCTACCTCACACAGTTTACCTACCTCATACAGTGTATCTACCTCACACAATGTACCTACCTTCCAACGTGTACCTACCTCACACGGTGTACCTATCTCACTCAGTGTACCTACCTCACAAAGTGTACCTACCTCACACGGTGTACCTATCTCACTCAATGTACATACCTCACACGGTGTACCTACCTCACACAGTGTACCTACCTCACACGGTGTACCTACCTCAAAAAGTGTACCTACCTCACACGGTGTAACTACCTCACACAGTTTACCTACCTCATACAGTGTATCTACCTCACAAAGTGTACCTACCTTCCATCGTGTACCTACCTCACACGGTGTACCTATCTCACTCAGTGTACCTACCTCACAAAGGGTACCTACCTCACACGGTGTACCTATCTCACTCAATGTACATACCTCACACGGTGTACCTACCTCACACAGTGTACCTACCTCACACGGTGTACCTACCTCACACAGTGTAGCTACCTAACACAGTAAACCTACCTCACACGGTGTACCTACCTCACACAGTTTACCAACCTCATACACTGCACCTACCTCGCACAGTTAATCTACATCACACGGTGTACCTATCTCACACAGTGTACCTATCTCACACAGTGTACCTACCTCACACAGTGTACCTACCTCACACGGTGTACCTACCTCACACAGTGTACCAACCTCATACACTGCACCTACCTCGCACAGTTAATCTACATCACACGGTGTACCTATCTCACACAGTGTACCTACATCACAAAGTGTACATACCTAACACGGTAAACCTACCTCACACGGTCTACCTACCTCACACAGTGTACACACCTCACACAGTGTAACTACCTAACACACTTTACCAACCTCATACACTGCACCTACCTCGCACAGTGCATCTACCTCACACGGTGTACCTATCACACACAGTGTACCAACCTCACAATGTGTACCTACCTCACACAGTGTACCTACCTCACACGATGTACCTTCCTCACACGATATACCTACCTCACACGGTTTACCTATCACACACGGTGTACCTACCTCACACAGTGTACCTACCTCACACGGTGTACCTATCACACACGGTGTAACTACCTCATACAGTGTACCTACCTCACACAGTGTACCTACCTCACACAGTTTACCTACATCACAGTGTACCTACCTTACATCGTGTACCTACCTCACACAGTGTACCTACCTCACACGGTGTACCTACCTCACACAGTTTACCTACCTCATACAGTGAATCTACCTCACACAGTGTACCTACCTCACACGGTGTACCTACCTCACACGGTGAACCTACCTCACACAGTGTACCTACCTCACCAGTTTACCTACCTCACACGGTGTACCTACCTCACTCGGTGTACCTACCTCACACAGTTTACCTACCTCACACTGTGTACCTACTGTACACGGTGTACCTACCTCACACGGTTTACCTACCTCACACGGTGAACCTATCTCATACAGTGTACCTACCTCACACAGTGTACCAATCTCATGTAGTGTACCTACCTCACACAGTGTACCTACCTCACACGGTGTACCTTCATCACAGTGTATCTACCTCAAACAGTGTATCTACCTCACACAGTGTACCTACCTCACACAGTGTACCTACCTCACACTGTGTACCTACCTCACACAGTGTACCTACCTCACATATTGTATACAGTATATCACCCCTATAGTGTATGTACCTCTCATACAGTGTACATACCGTTAATAATTCACATATTTTCTTAATTCTGTTATTGTCTTTAGCACGGATATATATCTAAGTACGGGGTTTTATTTACGCATACTGTTAGGATTTCTTATGATGCTTGCACGGAATATCACAGCAGTCTGATAGATTCTAACAAAGACTGCACAGGGTTTCTGTTTACGATGAGGGTATACGATGTGCAGTCTGTGATTTCTGTCTTAAGATTATCAGGAGTGAGACATTACTGCAGTTTATGTAGCATCCCGCATTCTCTTCATCAACGGTCCGTTTGATGCGAGCGAAATAGCACGCACCTTGCACGCGAGTTGCTCGATTTGTATTTCGTTAGGAATGTACAGTATTTCATTCATAGTTTATGTCAGGGGTAGGAAAAGGATCAAACTACATTCCAAACATATACGTTAACTGATTGTATTGGAGATATCTGGAAGTGATTCATACGTATTTCCACTTCAAGACGAGAAAATTAAAAGTTAATTTGAGAAAAGATAACATCGCAAAAATATGACCCAGTCATCTTTATTTCCCTCCTGCTTCTGTGATTGAGATACGTGAACTGTATAGGTTCATTTCAGAACCACATGAATGAAACGTAATCGTGTTTTTACCACAGCACCAGGAATAATTACTTCAGTTTGGCTTATCATCTATATCCTAAATAACTGAAAGGAAATTGAAATATGCACGTGATTTATAAGAGAAAGTGCGGTTTCACACCTATATATTTACCGTATGAATCACGTGTGAACCAGGATTTGTCGGTTATCGTGTGTATTGAGTAGAAACCAACAAGATAGCATGCTTCCTACCTGCAGTTGAGTGTAGACTAAACACGATGCTAAAATACTTTGAGATTTCATGTCATATATTTTGTAAATCTCGAAAACTTCCAGAAGATATATATATCAAATGAAAATTTAAAATATATTGTACTTTTCTGTCACATAACTAAAAAAAGTCTTGATTTGAAAGGTCTCTAACGGAGGCAGCCATTTTGTTGTGCATTTTTTTGTTCAAGACGAAATGTCGTAATGTCGTTTTCTATATAATGACATAACAGATTCCTTACTGACTTAATAGACTGATCACGTGATATATATATAATTGTATCACATGGTATATAATCAAAATTAACAGCTGTTCAATCAACCATTACAGAAATGTTCGATTTGTCTTTTGTGATAAATGTTTTTTTGTATGTAATTAAATCTATCCGTGGATATTGTTTTGCCATATCATACCAGCCACCATCTACCTGGGTTCTGACCCTTCCTATTGTAGCCCTGGTAAAATACTAGCCGCAATATACCACTCGGCTAGAGAGAGTACTTATCTTTAGGTCGATTTGTTGAGCGTCAGACTAGTAAGCCAAGGGTCTCGGGTTCGATTTCTGGCGGAGGCATTGAGATGAAAAATACATACATTAGCTAGCACTTCTCTGGGTCGCCGGTTCAAGGTCAGTTCGGGACAGCTCTCTCTCTCTCTCTCTCTCTCTCTCTCTCTCTCTCTCTCTCTCTCTCTCTCTCTCTCTCTCCACCCAAAATAAGGTAAATTGTAGATCTAATCAGTCTGTGAAGATCAAAACATTGTAGACTTCATCCATTGTTTTTAACTGTGAACACCTCTGTAAAATCACCCCTTCAAAGTATTTTCAATATACTGAAGTTATCGATATGCTTTAAACTTCGAGTTTGAATCAGACAAACAAATGAATAAAATCATGCACTACAAATTCAGTCTACCAGGGTTTCCTATCAGTAGTACCGCAATGCACTCTGAGAGAAAGTAATGTTAATTTCGTTTAAAGAAAGGATATATGTAGCAGTGTCCTTACATGATACAGAACTGGATATTCACAATCTCCACCAGGGTTTCCTATCAGTAGTACCGCAATGCACTCTGAGATAAAGTAATGCTAATTTCGTTTAAAGAAAGGATATATGTAGCAGTGTCCTTACATGATACAGAACTGGATATTCACAATCTCCACCAGGGTTTCTTATCAGTAGCACCGCAGTGCACTCGGAGAGAAATTGATGGTAAATTCATTTAAGAAAGAATATTTGTGGCACAGACAGACTGTCTGGTTATTTCTACTGAAGTGTTTGTTTCTTTAAAGTATGTTTTATTATTATAATTGAATATATAATGTTACATACCTTAATTAGTGTGTAATGAAGGGATAGGTACATTTTCTTCATGTAATCAAAGACAACCCACAATTATTCAGAAATACGTTTTTTTTTTAAATAACCGGACAAAAATATGGCTTGTCAGTTTTAAACAATTTTTTTCAACAAATTCAGTCGATTTCAGTGGCGATCTGGATTTGAAATTTAATCATGTACTTTCAAAATTTCAGTGATTGTCATAGGCACTGTGCTATAAAGGCAAACAGGGTTTTCACATTGAAAATATTTATTCATTCGTTATGAAAAAAGACCAATCCTTCAAGAAAATTAGAATATATGCTTAAACGTGACACATTTTTAAAACAAAAAGGACATCTATCAAAAATCACCAATCTACTACGAATTTGGTGACAGTAAGTTGATTACATACACAATAAGTGACGTCATCAAAACAGTTCTTAGGAAATATGATTTATTTTGTAGAAATCTGGCTGGTGACACCGAATGCTCATGTGGCACCCCCTGTGGAAAAAAAGAAATTTAAAGATAATTTTCTTCGACACTCTCAGTTCCTTAATCATGAAAATGTTGCTTCGTTTCTGTATCAAAACATGTTTCTGAAAACGAATATTTGCCTGTGGACAGATTCTGAAATTTAACTATAGCAATAGATTTTGAATTACAATCTAATCAATTTTTTTTCTTATTTTCTCACCCTAACATAGCAAAACGATCACTGCGAAACAAAATTGTGTTCAAAGGGAGGAAGGGAGACAACTCTTTCAAGCAGACCTAAAACCAAAGACGGAAACATTGGCGGAACAAATGTGAAGTTGCGGAAACAAAAAATAATACCATACATTAATCATGTGATCTATTTTAAAACTTTTTAATCACTTCGTATCATATTTTTTTTTCTCGCGTCAATGTACCTTGAGATTCAGGATGTTGTATCAGTGGAACATGTGTCTGAAAGTATGGAATCTACTCATAAGGAAAAATACCTAAGTACATTAAAACAGAAAAGTAGCAACGACAAATTTTGTAATACAATGCACTTGATGTAAGAGTTATCTCCCGTTGCTTAATGATTAAAATTCCAGAATGAGATACCATGTGCTTTAATTCCTTGTTAAAGAACCGGTTCCCGCCAAAACAGGACACCCACGCAGAGGTTTATCGGTAAACCTGATGTAGACATTGACATAGTATTTGCTGTCATGTCCTCCTGTTGACAGAGTCGCCACAATGACAAGTCTAAAATCGTTTATTATAAACGCCTAAAAACTTCAAACAAAAGTTTCTGTTACAGAAAGATAGGCATAGTACTGACGCAGTCACGGAATAAGGGAGATAACTTCTGTAATCTAACCAAACATGGTACCAGTTAGACAATGCTTACTCAAGAAATAAGATGAACGACATTCACAGAGGTTTTGCTCTTAAAAAATAAAGATAAACAACTCGTTATTTCATGTAATATATTCATCGGTTTTGTGTCGGAAGCTGGTACATCATTCTACTGATTCCTCGGCGTGTGACGTGCAATTGTTTTCGTTGCGATCACATAAACGCTCCGTGTCTAGAGTTCAAAACATACATAGATTTGTGTAAAACATGTTTGATATTTTAATCACCATCTTTCATACAACAACTTGGGATGACTGTTCGTCCGCTAAAAAGGGCTTTCGGCGTCCATCGGCCGAAGGGTTATCGAGACACCTAAATTTACACCACCGCTCTCGATTTAGATTTATAACTTTGTATTTTCTTTACGTTCTATGTATGTGATGCGATTTGTGGAAGATATGTGTCTTCATAAAGGAGCAGGTTGCCTCGAAAATTTGCCAATTCGCTTTTTCAATTTCCTGAGAGTTAATACATGTATTGATAGTATTAAAAAATACCATCTCGTGTATAAATTTAGCCCAACAAATTTATCTATACTCATTCAATGGTTCTAAGGCACATGGATTAATTTATTAAAGTAATCGTGATTTCAACGAAAATAAATTCCTCGCGAAAATTCATAATTTTACAGCAAGTTATGAACAATGTTCTAAGACATATGGATTAATTTATTAAAGTAATAGTGATTTCAACGAAAATAAATTCCTCGCGAAAATTAATAATTTTACAGCAAGTTATGAACAGTGTTATCACAAACATGATTATAAAACATGACATTGAAAAAATCGTTTAGCAACACTATCATAAAAGATATATATGGACTCCCATTCCATAGATAGATAGAGCAACTAATGCGCCATATGATTCTCACAAACGAAATTGTGATTTCAAAGTATAAAAGACTTGACAAAGTGGTTTATGCCCAGGTGTATCAGCTACATCAAAAGTTCATTTTCTATAAGAATTTTTTTTATTTATTTTATTTTATCTTTTCTTTTTTAGTACGAGATCTTATTTGAATTTAAATTACTATTTGGTTATTTTATTATCCTGGACACAGCAAAGTGATTTTTTTTCTCATTCACCGTGACTGAAAACCCATTGTGCCTACTGTTGACTTCAGAATTTCGCTCCTTATCAGATCTGAATATCATGTATTTTTAATGAACTTTCTCTATGTTGCATCTGTTTGGATTTTACGGCCAGTGCAACAAGACGACCATGATTAAAACACAAAAATATCATGTACATCAAAAACTGCATTAGAGCTACATTGTCACTATTAAGGTGGGAGGGGGGTGCCATTATGAATTAACCAATTAATAAGACTATATTATAGGGTAAGAAAACAGCCGAAAACCTCCGATTACCATATCGCACAAACATCTGTGTATATGTTTCGTTTCTTTTGCTTAAGTAGGACGGAGAATATTTTTAAAATTTCTGATTAATGGCGTCACTGAAGCGTGTTTTTTTTACATATACATGTACATATAAAATACGACCCGACACACACCGTACTTAATGTAATAAAGCTAGAAAAATATTGAAACAAGTACAGGATGTGAGTTTAGGTAAGTGGATATGTTTTGCTTGTGTGGAGAAGGAGCAGGTATGATCTACATATATATAAAGTATCCTCAGCATACAAAGACGGTGTTGTTACACCTCTGTCTCTCTGTCTCTCTCTGTCTCTCTGTCTCTGTCTCTCCATTTGTGTGTGTGTCTCTCTCTCCCTCTGTCTCTCTCTCTCTCTGTCTCTCTCTCTGTCTCTCTCTCTCTGTCTCTCTCTCTCTCTGTCTCTCTCTTTCTCTCTCTCTCTGTCTCTCTTTGTGTGTGTGTCTCTCTCTCTGTCTCTGTCTCTCTCTCTCTCTCTTTCTCTCTCTCTCTTTCTCTCTGTCTCTGTCTCTCTGTCTCTCTGTGTCTCTCTCTGTGTCTCTGTGTCTCTCTCTGTGTCTCTGTCTCTTTGTCTCTGACTGTCTGTCTGTCTCTCTCTCGATTACTATGTCGTACAGACATCTGTGAATATGTGTCGTTTCTTTTGCATAAGTAGGGCGGAGAACATTTTAAAGTGTCTGATTCATGGCGGTAATATGAAGTATAGAATTCCAACGAAAAAGAAGAAGAAATCGTGGACAAAACAGGAGATAAAATTCAAAGTTTGCTTTTAATCAAAAATATGGAATACAAACTTATGTACACATATAATGTATATATAACAAAGAATCACAATTTTACTGCATATCATTGTTAAATATTGAATTAAATATGATCAATAACTTTATATTGATGGGGGAAAACAGGCCAATATAATATCAGACTGTA
Organism: Ylistrum balloti; assembly: GCF_031769215.1. Taxonomy (NCBI): domain Eukaryota; kingdom Metazoa; phylum Mollusca; class Bivalvia; order Pectinida; family Pectinidae; genus Ylistrum; species Ylistrum balloti. The sequence goes on along the minus strand of NW_026782219.1, from coordinate 548,943 downwards.
TTAATCTGTTACTGACTGCCTGTCACGTGATTCGTACTGGGATCGGAATTCCATCGCTTTGTTTGAATTATTTCTTGTCAATTTTAAATAGATCCTTTTGTGGTCTTTTATCATAAGAGTTCCTAATTTGTGTTGCATGTCCCTTTCATATAGTTCTTTGTATCCAAAGCGCAAATCGTACATACAAAATGCAACTTATACTATTTCGGAACATTTTCTTCAGGTTGACATTATCAATAGATTAAAAATTCTTATAACACAACCATTAGAAGATTAGAGTGTGACGTTTCGATGACTACACGGTAACTTTCATCTTATAACACAACCAGTAGAAGATTAGAGTGTGACGTTTCGATGACTACACGATCACCTTCATCTTATATCTTAAAACACAACCAGTGGAAGATTTGAGTGTGACGTTTCGATGACTACACGGTCACCTTCATCTTATATCTTAAAACACAACCAGTAGAAGATTAGAGTGTGACGTTTCGATGACTACACGGTCACCTTTATCTTAAAACACAACCAGTAGAAGATTAGAGTGTGACGTTTCGATGACTACACGGTCTCCTTCATCTTATAAAACAACCAGTAGAAGATTAGAGTGTGACGTTTCGATGACTACACGGTCTCCTTCATCTTATAACACAACCAGTAGAAGATTGGAGTCTGACGTTTTTTCGTTTATTTCTCTCAGAAGTTTTGTAAATTGTGGCTTTAAGAAATACTGTGTTACACTACAAACATAAAAATAGTGAATTTTCAAAACGATATCTCTGAAACGATCATGTTTACAAACGAACTTTTTAGCTTTTTGACAGCAGGCGATGTCACATATTCAAAAGAAAAAAAACATTTAAATCGGAGTGCAATAGCCATTCAAAAGGTAACTGATAGTACGGTAGTATATTTGTGATATGAACAATATTGTTTTCTAAATTCGTTATCTCGAGCGCTCAACTTCTTATCTCGAACGTTCAACACACTATCTCGAGCGTTCAACTTATTATCTCGAACGTTCAACATATCAGTTCAACCGTTCGACTTGGATTTTGTAGATTTAAATTACGCCATAATAGTAATGTTATATGATAGTGATAGCAGATAATATCATGGACATCTGGGTAAGTATGAAATCATACGTGTTTACCATAACTTTGAGCTAAAACAACAAGAATTTGTGACTGTTTCGCTGTCAAAATCTGGATTAATTGTATCAATTCTTCATTGAAGACACAATCATGATCGTTTTTTTATCGTTCTTGCACGTAGCGCCTTTCACTGGCAAGCACTCAAATTCTTCAGAGCGACAACAAGGATATTGTATGGTGGCTGATTCGGGACATCGTAATATCGCTTCGTTTAATGGAAAGCGATATTGCAATATCACGATACTCCGATGCGAGATCACGATATCACGATGCGATACCGCGATAGCAAGAAGCGATAACACGATAGCGCGATGATATCGAATCGTGTTATCGTGATATCGAATCGTGCTATCGTGATATCGCACCGTGCTATCGTGATATCGCAATCTCGCTTCCCATTAAACGAAGCGATATTACGATGTCCCGAATCAGCCACCATAGTTTTGCTTCAAGCATTTGATTTGTGCGTTTTCCAGTCTATGTGTTAGTACGCACGATGTTTGAATTCTCCTCAAAAGTTTGGAACCAGAAGGAGCGGAATTACGTCGAAACAAAGGAAACCAGTCTACAGAGAATTGGAGTCGATTTTAAGGAACAGTACACAGAATTCTAGACATCATTTTTCCAAGCATTTAGACGAGATGGCACCACCAACTTCTGTTGTTTTCGGCCTCGTCAAAAGCTCAATATGGCAGTCATGGCGGCCATTTTGTAACGTGATTACGTAATCATGGTTTGACTGAACAGCACCTATTTTAAACTCCTTCTCAAGTTCCAATAGTGCAATTGGGCTGAAATGTTGTAAGAAAGTGGTGAAACTATAATGAGAAGTGGGTTTGCATTTACTGCAAAAATATTCCGCTCTCTGGTTACCACATGGTGTTATTCCAAATAAAGGTCTTAATAATCTGATGAACGTAACGGTCCATAGACTTTCTGCTCTTGTGTATATCTACATATTGCCATTTCAAACAAATTACATTATGTTTATTCCCCGCAAGTTCGTATTCAAGAGTATCTTTTTTTTTTATAAAAACCTTTCTAAACAGCTGTTAATATAACAGGTATGACAGCTTTTAACAGTGACACAATTCAGAATATCTTTATGTAAGAAATGTAAATGTAGATGTATGTTGGTGGTTATGACCAGTAAGAAAGAGCCTTAAATAAGATTTAAGTGAGAGAGGAAAAAAAAGTCTGTTTAATACACATTAAAAGATATTTCACATAACAGATTCGAGAAATTACACTGAGCGCTCGAGAATAGGTTGATAAAAATATTTACATAGCTTAAGGTTGTAAATGCGTAATACCAAGACGCCCGTGAGTCTAAACTGTTACCTGAGTTATGAAATATTTGACAATTTCACAAATGCTGGCCCCGCCCAGTAGGCCCTGTAAATACATGATTACTATCGAACTTCTGTCCCATACTTATAAATTATAACTTATAAAAGTTTGAATTATTTCCAATAGCTTTTTAAAAATAATTGTTCCAAAATATGAATTTCCTATACAAACTGTGGTAGATCCCTCCCCACGAAAAAATGTGCGACCCAAGGTTAGCCAATTAGCCAATTTGACCCTTATTGACCCCATCCATCAGCCCCCGGATCCACTCTGGGTCAACATTTGTAGACCACCAAACTGCCAGCTCATACTGATAATTCTGACCTAATTTGTGCCATACATTTGGCAATTAAACGGATGAAATTCAAAAGTGTGATTTCCCTAAATATGTATACACCAGAGCTAAGTTAACCCCCTCCCCAGGGGAAATGTAGGACCCCCGGGTCAGGAAATGCACATTTTTTTTGTAAAGCACCTTCAGATCACTTCATAAGAGCATTTGATTCTATCATTTCAGGATGTTGAGAAGATTTTTGAAATTTTAGTCAATTTGACTCTTTTTGGCCACATTTATCAACCTCTTATTGAGAAGAAGTTGGACAAAGTACTATTTTAATACGTTGCGTGATATTTTTTCTTCAGTGACCTAAAAAGAAATCTGTTTTGGTGCTGTTTCCTATCTATCCTGGATAAATATCTGCTGTCATGGGTGAAAGATTTTTGCGAACCACGTGTCAGTTTTAAGTGACTATACCACACCCAAGTGTCTAGAGTGAAATGAGAAAAATTCTATACATACGACAATTTGACTCCACAACACAAAACCGGTAGTCTAATATTGGACTAAGTGTATTGAATTTACAAAGTCGATATTTTTTTAACAATTTCTCGGCCGGCAGTATCGAAATGATGAAAACACGGCTCTTCAAATTGATCGTAATTGTAAATGGATTCTTAATAATTATCATCTTCATGTTGTTCTTCTCATCAAAACCGAAACTGATATCGAGTAAGTACAGTTTTTGTGATGGACTTTTTTTCCTAATTTATAATATTTCGAATTAATTAAAAATTGATTAAATGTCATTTTATATCATACTATTCATCTGAATATTTGAGCTTACACTTCAAAATAGCTTTCAAGGTGATTAAATCGATGAGGTTTCTCAGCTGTCAATATATCTTACTGTCTAAAAATTCTGAACTTCACTGGATAAAGTAGCTTTCGATCACTAGAGTCTAAAAATTTCAGCAAATTGTCACGAAGTTCAGTTACTATTATATCTTGTTTTTATATTTATTTTTTTAGTTATTTATTTTGCATAAGGATTTGATTGATATGTTGATAATAAATTGACGATGATATAGGGACCAAGATACAAATATAGCAGAGAAGAACTCTTCTAGATAAGTGAGTTAACAATTGAATATGATTTGTGATAGAGAAAATAAACTATTGAATATGATTTGTGATACAGAAAATAAACGTTATGGACTATATAACTGGTCTCTGTGAGTTAAGGACTATATAACTGGTCTGTGTGAGTTATGGACTATATAACTGGTCTCTGTGAGTTATGTACTATATAACTGGAGTCTGTGAGTTATGTACTATATAACTGATCCCTGTGAGTTATGGACTATATAACTGGTCTGTGTGAGTTATGGACTATATAACTGGTCCCTGTGAGTTATGTACTATATAACTGGTCTGTGTGAGTTATGTACTATATAACTGGTCTCCGTGAGTTATGGACTATATAACAGGTCTCTGTGAGTTAAGGACTATATAACTGGTCTGTGTGAGTTATGGACTATATAACTGGTCTCTGTGAGTTAAGGACTATATAACTGGTCTGTGTGAGTTATGGACTATATAACTGGTCTCTGTGAGTTATGTACTATATAACTGGTCTCTGTGAGTTATGGACTATATAACTGGTCTCTGTGAGTTATGTACTATATAACTGGTCTCTGTGAGTTATGTACTATATAACAGGTCTCTGTGAGTTATGGACTATATAACTGGTCTGTGTGAGTTATGATAACTGGTCTCTGTGAGTTATGTACTATATAACTGGTCTCTGTGTTATGGACTATATAACTGGTCTCTGTGAGTTATGGACTATATAACTGGTCTCTGTGAGTTATGGACTATATAACTGGTCTCTGTGAGTTATGTACTATATAACTGGTCTCTGTGAGTTATGTACTATATAACTGGTCTCTGTGAGTTATGTACTATATAACTGGTCTCTGTGAGTTATGTACTATATAACTGGTCTCTGTGTTATGGACTATATAACTGGTCTCTGTGAGTTATGGACTATATAACTGGTCTCTGTGAGTTATGTACTATATAACTGGTCTCTGTGTGTTATGTACTATATAACTGGTCTCTGTGAGTTATGTACTATATAACTGGTCTCTGTGAGTTATGTACTATATAACTGGTCTCTGTGAGTTATGTACTATATAACTGGTCTCTGTGAGTTATGTACTATATAACTGGTCTCTGTGAGTTATGTACTATATAACTGGTCTCTGTGAGTTATGTACTATATAACTGGTCTCTGTGTTATGTACTATATAACTGGTCTCCGTGTGTTATGTACTATATAACTGGTCTCTGTGAGTTATGATAACTGGTCTCTGTGAGTTATGTACTATATATCTGGTCCCTGTGAGTTATGGACTATATAACTGGTCCCTGTGAGTTATGTACTATATAACTGGTCTCCGGGAGTTATGGACTATATAACTGGTATCTGTGAGTTATGGACTATATAACTGGTCTCTGTGAGTTATGTACTATATAACTGGTCTCTGTGAGTTATGTACTATATAACTGGTCTCTGTGAGTTATGTACTATATAACTGGTCTTTGTGAGTTATGTACTATATAACTGGTCTATATAACTGGTCTCTGTGAGTTATGGACTATATAACTGGTCTCTGTGAGTTATGTACTATATAACTGGTCTCCGTGAGTTATGGACTATATAACTGGTCTCTGTGTGGTATGTACTATATAACTGGTCTCTGTGAGTTATGTACTATATAACTGGTCTCTGTGAGTTATGGACTATATAACTGGTCTCTGTGAGTTATGATAACTGGTCTCTGTGAGTTATGTACTATATAACTGGTCTCTGTGTGTTATGTACTATATAACTGGTCTCTGTGTGTTATGGACTATATAACTGGTCTCTGTGAGTTATGTACTATATAACTGGTCTCTGTGTGTTATGTACTATATAACTGGTCTCTGTGAGTTATGGACTATATAACTGGTCTCTGTGAGTTATGTACTATATAACTGGTCTCTGTGAGTTATGTACTATATAACTGGTCTCTGTGAGTTATGTACTATATAACTGGTCTTTGTGAGTTATGTACTATATAACTGGTCTCTGTGAGTTATGGACTATATAACTGGTCTCTGTGAGTTATGTACTATATAACTGGTCTCCGTGAGTTATGGACTATATAACTGGTCTCTGTGTGGTATGTACTATATAACTGGTCTCTGTGAGTTATGTACTATATAACTGGTCTCTGTGAGTTATGGACTATATAACTGGTCTCTGTGAGTTATGATAACTGGTCTCTGTGAGTTATGTACTATATAACTGGTCTCTGTGTGTTATGTACTATATAACTGGTCTCTGTGTGTTATGGACTACTGTGGATTCATTTATTTTCGTTGGGTTCAATTTTCGTTGTTTCTACAAATTAGACATTTAACGTGGACTCATAAATTCGCGGATTTTTGATTCTAAAAAAATAAAAACGTCTAGAATTTTCTGTTTTTGCTTCCAGTAAATTTTTTCTGTTTGTATTAAGGCTATGTTCACAGGAATTAACACTGATGACAAGAATAAAAGAACGTTTTTTTTCAAGATGGCGTCCTGTGTTTTTATAACGCTGGTCTCGTTAATATCAAACCACAAATCAGTATATATCCTGGCGTGTAATCAATCGGTAATTATCAGAAACAATTGTTTTCAGTGGATATAACATTGTGCGCTGATCAGTCGGTGTACCGCAGTCATATGAAAACACCACGCGTATCATATAACTGGACCATGTGTGTAAACAGGTGTGTAAACAAGATCTGCATTATTAATAATTATTGTGAACCTGTAGTCGGATAGAAATACTGGTCTCCAATCTTCATCGACAGGATGGTCCGATATAACTAGTGTCCACAGTGTCGCTAACGACTGCGATCCCATCATACTTAGCATCACAATGGGTACTTACCGTTTGTTATGTTTAATAATATATAATTATATATCGTTGACACCAATTTAGCGTATCCATGTCGAGCCTCAGACTACCCGACTCCCGACTAATTACGGGGCTTCTGTCATTACCGGTGGACGTTTCCGGTGTCGGCAAAGATTACTTGGTCAAATTTCAAAATTACTTTAGTAAGTAGTTCATATTTCGTTGTGTTTTTAAATTCGTGGATTTGCTCATCCACGAAAACAACGAAAATTGGACCCCCACGAAATAAAATGAATCCACAGTATATAACTGGTCTCTGTGAGTTATGTACTATATAACTGGTCTCTGTGTGGTATGATAACTGGTCACTGTGAGTTATGTACTATATAACTGGTCTCTGTGAGTTATGTACTATATAACTGGTCACTGTGAGTTATGTACTATATAACTGGTCTATATAACTGGTCTCTGTGAGTTATGTACTATATAACTGGTCTCTGTGGGTTATGTACTATATAACTGGTCTCTGTGAGTTATGTACTATATAACTGGTCTCTGTGTGGTATGATAACTGGTCACTGTGAGTTATGTACTATATAACTGGTCTCTGTGAGTTATGTACTATATAACTGGTCTCTGTGGGTTATGTACTATATAACTGGTCTCTGTGAGTTATGTACTATATAACTGGTCTCTGTGTTATGTACTATATAACTGGTCTCTGTGAGTTATGTACTATATAACTGGTCTCTGTGTTATGGACTATATAACTGGTCTCTGTGAGTTATGTACTATATAACTGGTCTCTGTGTTATGGACTATATAACTGGTCTCTGTGAGTTATGTACTATATAACTGGTCTCTGTGAGTTATGGACTATATAACTGGTCTCTGTGAGTTATGTACTATATAACTGGTCTCCGGGAGTTATGTACTATATAACTGGTCTCTGTGAGTTATGTACTATATAACTGGAGTCTGTGAGTTATGTACTATATAACTGGTCTCTGTGAGTTATGGACTATATAACTGGTCTCTGTGAGTTATGTACTATATAACTGGTCACTGTGAGTTATGTACTATATAACTGGAGTCTGTGAGTTATGTACTATATAACTGGTCTCTGTGAGTTATGTACTATATAACTGGTCTCTGTGAGTTATGTACTATATAACTGGTCTCTGTGAGTTATGTACTATATAACTGGTCTCTGTGAGTTATGTACTATATAACAGGTTTCTGTGAGTTATGGACTATATAGCAGGTCGTTGTGAGTTAAGAACTATAAAACAGGTCGTTGTGAGCTAGTTCAAACCATATGAAAATCTCGTATGTAGATATCTCATGCACTGATTGTTCTCTGAACTGAAATTCTAAACATACAATCTTTTCATGAGGTGAAGAGTAACAGATTATCTTCAACGATAGCTATGAATAATTATCTTTAGAATGGTGTACTCTATAGCTCTGAACATCACGTTGCGACTATTTGTACTCTCAGAAAAATAAACTTACATATGACAATCATAGATTAAAAAAAAAACTCTTTACAGTTTACAGTGTAATATAAAAGGTTCTTGTGAGATATTACTGTATTATGCACATACATATACCTTTAAAATTGCAACAGAAGTGGAAATACATCATTTTAAAAACATTTCATGCAAATTTTATGCAGTATCAAAGTGGTGGTGTGTATTTAGGTGTGTAAGGACTGGTTAGTTTTACATAAGTGTTATAGGTGTAGACAATGTTGACATCTGGGGTTGCTTTCATCTATAAATACAAAGCTGCATATAAACTGTTGTTTAACTTCACTGAATTAGTTTGCAAGAATTATTACGTAGTCAAACGACTTCAGAGAATAAATTATAGAGGAATATGACGTCACTTCCGGTTTCTGCTCAAATAATCGACCCTTTATATTTTTTAGCCCAAAGTGAAATTTGAAGAGTCACTTTCATTTAGGAAGACATTATAATTTCCTTATCTTGGTAACGTATGTAAAAATCTAAAATAATAAATAAATATATTTTTGTACAATAAAGGTTCCCACATACTAAGGTTTTATGTACATGATGTTTCAGTCTTATGTAAATTTATGCATGGTAATTAAGTCAGGTGATCACTGATTGGTCAGTATAATTGGCCCCTGTGGGGCTTCGGTGATCCCCGTTTGTCTGACCTGGGGTCAGTTTGCCCCTGCGGGGCTATTGAAAACCCAACTTCAGCAGCATTTTTCAGACAACTTGAAGCCATATTGATTTTTTTAAAAAAATTTTCTGAAAGTTTTTCATCTTATTTGCAACGTAACTTTCTTATTCACCTGTAGTTATTTTACAACACATCCCACCAACCACCCCATACTACCTCCCTTTAACTGGTATATGCGAGTTTTTATTTCTTGCCCTCTTAGTTAGATACCGACTATGTAAAGATAGTTCTTATCAAATTTTCTGTAGATAACGCACTTTGTTTGTAAAGGTAGTTTTCATCAAGATGTATTTATGTGTAATAATTATGTTTGTAAATAGTTATTCACAAGAGATATGTATGTATATTAGATAAGCAGAGTCCCAGTGCTTCCCCGTTGGTCATTTTGCCTATCTGCGCAGGTTTCCTCTCAGAGGCTTTTCCTGATGTGCACTATGATCGTGAAGAAGGGGTTTGAAAGTTTGGTTTTTACTCGAACGTATGCGTTAATTAAACTAGGTTGAAAATAAACGGCTCCCCTATTCTAAAAAAAGGGTATGCCAAGATTTTACAGCCAATTTGATTGTTTGGTATTCTTTTCTTGACATTTAGAGCAAACAGAGCTCGAGGTATGGATCATTTCTTTTATACTTTAGCAGGACAAAAAATAATGTTTCTAATTGTCACGTTATGGAACACACATCAAAAAAGCTCTTTGTCCTGCAACTGGCGCTGCCATTGTCAGAGTTCATCTATCACATATATTTCTGCTGTATACGTCAATGACGGAAAGCAACTGTATTTTAGCACGTGCATTGATTCGACAGAATACTATCTGATTGACTACATTATAAAATATTTCATTCAGAAATAAAAATGTATGTTTGAATCGATTTTATTTATTGAAACAAACAATTTATGTTACGTCAACTTATAAAGTTGCTTTTTATGTTCGTTGGTGTGGAACTATATTGACGCGCGGAGAAATTATTTTTACGTGCGTAATCAGGCAATATTCAGCGTAACGTCAACGTCAGGTAAACAATGATTAAATATGCATGAGGAAATATTGAAGATTCGATAGTGTGAATGTTCAGTAAGTGTTGCTGAAGTCACGCTTTTGCCTTTCCTCCCGTCGCAGGGATTTGAAGACACTGAAAAAGTATTCCTACACTGTCGGAACATTCGGCTGTGATGGAAAACAGCTGTATTTTAGCACGTGCACTAATTTAACGGAACTATTTTCAGAATTTACTTAATCTTTTTGTCCAAAATATGGTTGACTTTATAAATGTGCAATTTGTTATGTTGTAAGGAATAGATTTATTTGCAAAAATTCATAAAACATAAATATGCTGTTATATCAGTTGATGTTAGGAACTATATTCCCGTGCGGAACCAATTATTTTGGCGTACGTCATCAGGCAAAATTCAGCACAACAGAGGATAGAATACATTGTCAGTATAAAAAAAAATATATGCCGCATTTTGACTCGGAACAGAAAGACAAATGTAACAGAGACTTGCCACTTTTTATTCTTTCTTCATCCTCGCCAAAATGCGGCTTCTGTTTAAAGACATGATCATGTATTAACTATATGCCGTTAATAGCTCCAAGACAACTCGTCCAAGCATGCAAGACTTAAAAAGAGAAAAAAATTCTTCCGTGAAAAAGGAAGCCATGGTGCATACACATACTCTGCACTATTCGAAGCTGACGCCAACATTTTCAATTTCCTGAATTTGTTTGACTTACTTTTAATTTTTACTGAACACCAAAAATGTTTTTACAAAAATGAAATTGGCACAAATCAAACTCTCTTTATTCCTACAAGTACCCCGCGTTTAAAGGCAACCAAATATCATGACGTCAAAACATACACACAAGCACACAAAATGTCAACCTCGATCACACACTGTAATGCGCCAAATTCTCCTCATTTCTTGAAGTACTGACCAGCTAAACAAAATTCCTGTGTGTTTTATTTCAGCATCAAAATGTTATTTTGGTATATATGTTTCGCTTTTCCAAGGCACTGCCTGACACATATTCGGTTACGAGAATGTCCTAGCCCCTTACTTCCGGCGTTCTTTTTCCCCTTTCTCAAGCGGCCAACTTTACACTTGAACCTTTGTTAAAGAGACTGATATATACTTTAACACTGCAATGTATCTTGTATCATTTCTTCAGATCTATTTATGTTGTTCAGTTGTTATAATTTTTTCTGGTGCGTTCTTCACACGAATCATCATGTACAACTTATGTATGTATCGATTAGCTTGTACTCAAACATAATTTTACCCGTTCTGGTTGAAAATAGATAGACACTATTTTGTTTTGTAGCAACTATTTTGTTTTGTAAAAAACATTTTTGTTTTGTACCAACTATTTTGTTTTGTGACAACTATTTTGGTTTGTCCCATAACGATCTATGGGTAACTCTTTTGAAATGTAGAAGGTGTCAATTGTGTTTTTCTATCGCAGATATCACTCATCAGTGGAAATTCATTTTGGTCTTGACTTATTGTCTTTGTTACCGGCTTGGTTTTGATGTTTCAATACCGAATATCTTTCTGCCTGTCATAGTTATAATGTTAAACAGTTTAATTATTCAATCCCAGTTTTAAAGGACAGACTTTCCATTTCTTAAATAACACTTCTTTTCAGTGATGATATTGAAATGAACAGATGTCCGAACTATTTAAAGTATGCTTCATTTGAATTATTTAGAAGAATTCGGAACATGTTGTGTGAACTTGATGGATACAAATTACTGAAAATTTAGTGTTTTACATACACTCGCCTGGACCAACTGCCCGGACAGGGCCTGAGTACAAAAATGTCTTTTTCGTGAAGTGCGGCTAAAATATCAATCAATTAAAAACAATGCATCATATACAGTAAGGTTGTTGATCTGGAGGTTTCAGATTTCTATTACCTGTCTAATTAAGTTTGTTATATATACAATCCGTGTCCAGGTATGCATTAACATTGCGATCCATGTGTTCATATCATGTAATTAGACAAGTTGCCACTGTGATTATATGGAGAAAATTTCAGCTACCTATCACTAACATCCTTTTTTGGGGATGTCGTGTTTAGACAGCCTGGAATTTCCTGGCAAGGGGATTTGGTGCCGTAGATCGTGGGTTCGAGACCAGCACAAGTCACGCGTCAAAAATTGTCCTTCTCCTTTAATTATGTTAAAATGATCAGAAAATATGAATAACTTAACATCATATACAGTAAAATTGTTGATACTACAGCTCCAGATTTTAATTACCCGTCGTAATTTCCAGATTTGACATAAACATATATTTTTTAGACATTGCGGAATGGCGGACACAGCAACTGACGTAATGATTCCAACCGGAGAGACGTGGAGACTTCCAACAGGAGCGAAGTGGATTTAGTCCAGTTACACCGTGAGAGGCGAAATTTTCTCTACAGGAAGTGCGAGAACATGCCTGTAACGTGGGTGAAAAATAGAGAGCCGAAGTACTTCTTTGCTGAAAACTACCAAATTGCCTTCTGTAAAGCACCGAAGTCGGGCACTACTTTCATCGGATTGATAGTTGCTGCCCTGAAGAACGCGAAAACACCGGACAATATATTCCACGTCAACAGAGAAGATGTTCACGGAAAAAATGAAATAATGTTTTCCTCAATGTTTAAATATCATTCAGATTCCATGAAAACTGTTCTTGTAACAAGAAATCCATACACAAGATTATTTTCTGCCTTTGTTGACAAGTATTATACATTGTCTTCATGGGGGACCACTGTAGCGAAAAGATACAGAAAAAGACCTTACAACACAACCAGAGGGTACTGCGGATACAACGTCACACTGCAGGAAATGTTAGATTACGTAACTTCTGGAACACAAATTGAAGAACACACAATACCCGTTTCAAACCTATGTAAACCGTGCACCGTACATTATGACTTGATATGTAAACAGGAGACTCTGAACGCTGATATGGAACACGTGTTGAATGTGATCAACACTAGTACATCAGTACGGCAGGCCATTGTGAATCAAATACATGGTAAAGGACTGGAGGATACTTTTTACAGCTGGATTTCATCTCAGTTGACGTACTTTTCTAAGTTCAAACAGTTTTGTTCTGATCACTTATTTTACGTTGAAACCCTGTGGCGAGCTTTACAGTTCCAAGGACACATTGATTCATCCTTCGAATTCCCGGCACATGAATTCAAGGTGAGGAATTCTTTTTACGATCATATTACGCAGGGGGTATTATGCACAGGGGCGGGAGTAATGTCAGGAATGGTCAGCGGTGTGCCTATGCATAAGCCAGGAATTAGTTTCAAGAACCGTCAGCGGTATATCCATGCAGAAGGCGGGGGAATTGTCAAGATAATCAAGTAGCATGTATGTGTGTAGCGGCGCAAGGGTAACACCAGGGACGATCATGCAAGAAGCGGTTAATCCATGTATGGGACTATAATGTCAACGGTTAGCGGTGTATCCATGCATGGGGCGGGAGTAATGTCAAGAACGGTTAGCGGTGTATCCATGCATGGGGCGGGGATAATGTCAAGAACGGTTATAAGTGTATCCATGCATGGGGCGGGAGTAATGTTAGGAACTGTCCGCGGTGTATCCATGCATGGGGCGGGTTAATGTCAAGAACGGTTAGTGATGTATCCATGCATGGGGCGGGAGTAATGTCAAGAATGGTTAGCGGTGTATCCATGCATGGGGCGGGAGTAATATCGAGAATGGTTAGCGGTGTATCCATGCATGGGGCGGGAGTAATGTCAAGAATGGTTAGCGGTGTATCCATGCATGGGGCGGGAGTAATGTCAAGAATGGTTAGCGGTGTATCCATGCATGGGGCGGGAGTAATGTCAAGAATGGTTATTGGTGTATCCATGCATGGGGCGGGAGTAATGTCAAGAATGGTTAGCGGGAGTACGTCAATCTAACTACATCCTGACCCGAATCAATCGACAACATAACTGTGGGTGGAGTTTCTACGTCATCAATGTATTTAAGAATGGGGATCGTGTTTGTTTTGAGCATGTGCTGAAAATAAGATAATGAGTTTTGGTTTTAAACTCAAAACAAGCTTTCTATCCCCTAAGTATTTTTTTGTGACTACGCCTACACTCAGGTGAATATACCGGTGCGTAAAAAAATCCGCTAAAACGCACGTAAGAGTAATAAACAGATAGAAAAGTCTAGAATGTGGTATTACGTGGGATATCCCTGTCTGATCTGCGAGAAAATGAAATATCATCCCGTCAAAATCACAGTATACTTGTCCCGTGCAGGATAATCACATTTCCATTTATGGTTCTTTATCGTTTGTCATTTATAAGGAGTTGTCTACTCTTGTTTATCCTATGATTCACTTTATCGTTCAATTGAAGCATTCTATTGAGGTCAACAAAATTACATCAAAAACATTTAACGAGGTCAAAGTCAAATTTCATAAAATGTTAGCTTATGAGGTATTACCGAGTGGAATTGTGGTTGGGTTCAAAAGGTCAACTACCAAGGTCACTGTTACTAAAAATAGACTTTTATCAACATATTTTGGTTTTCAGATGATAATTTGTGATAGGGTTGAACGATTGTATTGAAACTTGATTCAATCTGATACTATTAGAAAATACGCCAGTAGTAAACTGACCAATGTTCAAGGTCAGTGTGTCTAAAGGTCAAGGTCAAATTTCACATTTTGTTTAGTTTAAAGTTTAAACATATTTTATTGACAAAGAAAAGTCAATTTTGTAATGTGTATACTGACATTGTAACTAGAATGGCTAAATTTACCCTAAAGGTCAGACAATAACCCGGTCCTAGTTTTTAGTTTTGGTTTGTTTTCCAGATAATCACTTAAATGAACTAGAGATGACAAACTTGATTCAAACTTCATACAGTATTAAGCACAAGGGAGTGCATATAAAGTTTTTTGTCGCGTTATTTTAATTAAAAGCACACGGATTTAAAAGATATATCTATTATTATAGTGAAGTGATATTAAGAGTATAGAATTAATTAAGGTTCAAACATTTCGTGCATATTTTAAGTATTTAGGAACATCAGAGAGTTAATTGTTTTAAAAATTCACATATTTGTAATTTGGTCGTGTGGTGATTTTTCAACGGGGGGCATGTTATATGGTATTGCCTTGTTTGTCCGTCCGTTCTCCGTAAACGTTTAAGTGTCCGGATATCTCCTCTCCCAGTTTTCAACCGACATTTTTGTACTTGATAATAAAATCGTAGAACAAAAAAGCACCATATTATGTCTTTATCTAAGGAGTGTATAATATGGATTTGTGAAATAATGTACAAATGGACAGGCTTTCTTTGTCAAGGATTCGCGATATCTTTTCAGTAGAGCACCGGATTTCGGAACTCTGGTGAAGATCGCGTATGTGTGTGGTTGGAAACTAGAGTGAAATGGAGAAATTTAGAGAAGTTTGTGTGTTATATTCCTGTCATAACATGATATATGAAATACTACTCACCTATTTACAATTCCTGTTGGTCTTTTAAGATATTGAATCGTTTCTCCACTTTGTAGAACCAATTTATGATGGAATCCCTAGTCGTATGGTTGTACGATCAGCAACTTGTCTTTACATGTGTACTCTATATACAGGTATAACAGGCATATGTTCGTGATTTACTGAAACCAAAAGGAATTTGAATACATTGTCCGTTTAATTCTGGCCAAAACACACACCTATCATACGTAATAAACAGTTTTCAATTGAGCGGAGAGGTGTCATTCACTGCCATGCCTCGTAGAGTGCGATATTCATTTTGTTGAATGTTATTGTTTTTATTGTAATTTTCAAATTGTTCTTTTTTTCACTTTTGTAAATCATCCAATGACTGGAAATAACAATTTTGAAAAGTGGAAATGTTTAGCAAATGTCATATAATTAAACGGGAATTTACCTGTTCTCAAGGGATGATATATCAAAATTGGCTGTTATGTGCCTTCTGCCTTCGGAAATGTCATGATAAAACTGTTTTTCGGTGAATACGATGATTTATCAACACTAGAAATTACATTCCACGGAGTCTTCGGCAGTGTCGTATGTTAAAACAGTTATTAACTTGCTTTGCGGTGAATATGGTGTTTTATCAACACTCGAAAATTGTGTTATCCGTGGCCGAAGCCCCCGTGAAACATTAAGTTGATAAATCGTCATATTTAAATGAAAACAGTTCTATATACCTTTGTGACATTCAATTCAGCTGTATATATCTTCAAATATATATTTCTTTTTATTTTCACAGCTCAAGGAAACGCTTCAAGCACAGGACTTGGTGACAAACATTATGAGATTGATCAAACCTAGACAAATTTCAAAATCGCAGAGTTCGATGCAGAAAAAACGTATATTAGCAGAAGCATACGGCAAGATCAAACCAGAAACATTAGCCAGGATACAAAGAGTGTATGCCCAGGATTTTCATCTCTTTGGTTACGATACCGGCGTCCCTGTATAAAAAAAAACATATCAAGATGTCAACAGATTAAAATGTTATTAGTTAAGAAAAATATTTTTTAAAAAGTTGAGAACTGATATTAGTAATTTAAAAAATTGTCAATATCTGACTAGTTAATTCTATGAAGTTTGTATAGTAGCTGTAGATAAGACTACCACAAATCGAACAAACGGATCAAATAACACGATGTTTTGTCATAAGGTGTATTTGCTGTATTTTTGCTAGGTTTTATACTCCCGTCAAAAATTTGGATGGCACATATTATGGTATGGCGTTATCCGTCCGAACGTCCAACCGACCGTCCGTCGTAAACATTTATTTGTTCAGAGATCTCATATCGGTCTTTTTCAGACAAGAAAGTATGTAGATGCACCAATTCCAAGGATACATAATCCACTAAAGAACATATTACATGTAATCTTTAAAAGCAGATTAATAAATCAGTTTCCCAATTTTTTATTCTCGGAATTTATCTCCATGCTTCCAAGAGTATTCATAGCAATCCACGTTAAGATCCATATATAAAACAGTACAGAAGTATGGAAGCGCATTTAGGACACCATAGAACATATCTGAATAGTTTGTCCCAAATGAACTTCCGTAGATGTATTTTACATGTACATGCAAACTAGAAGTCCTACTCCGTTCTCCAAAGAGGGTTATTTTAGACTGTTACGGGAAATTTATAAATCTGTTAAAGTATTTTTATATTTAAATTTTGCAATTTTTGAAGTACGTGTTACTACATTTAGTATATTTTAGTAAATATTTTTTGTGTAATGACTTAAGTTAATAATTTTTTTTTCCCTAAAGGTATATCATAATGTTATTTTTTAAAATCTATTTCATTTCTGATTTTATAAAAGTATACAATGTGTGGATGTAGATGAGTGACACTATCAGATGTGCATTCGGTATGTTTATTTATATTGCGAAGTGAATAGATTTTTGCATTCAAGGTACGTTGAACTTTCCTTTTAAGTCCCGGCTCTCGGTTTACCCTATCTCAAACCTTTCCCTACCCCTTCTTAATAATTACATTGAGATGTTTCAGTCATGACCGCTTTTTACTTAAACTGCTTGGCACTAAAACACGCTAACTAGAACTGGATTTCAGGAACGTGTTGTACCTCAAGAATCGTGATCGTTACATACGAGTTAAGCTAGCAAACACTATGTACTCATTATAGAATTGGAAGGTCTTCTTTTATATTGATCTTTCATTCACTTCCTTCGTCTTTCTCTTTATTTTTCCCTCCATGTGTTTTTCTGGGTTTTTTTTATATTTAAGTGTATATAAAGACTGATTGACGCTTTTTACGTTGTTGTGTGTTTATTTATGAAAAGGTTGCAATAGTTTGATGCAGTTTGTATCCAGTTCTCTTGATCAATCATGGAAGCAAAATGTAAAATTTGTTTTAAACAAAACACGACATTGAAAAATATACATTATGATATATTTGAATGGACATTGTATATACATATATATATATATAAACAAACAAAAAAACAACAACGTTAATTTCATTACAGGTAACGAAAATAACTTAAATGGATGATAATGCTTACCTCAATCTAGAAATGTTAACTAAAATATGTACACTGTACCGTGATGATATATAGATATTTTTACGGATTGTATCAAAATACAAACAACAAAGAAACACATTTGAAAAAAATCACTTTCTCTGATTAGCTTCCTAAGAAACACCAACCGGCATTAGGAGGGACCCAGATTTAATAGTTTAAAACTATTTGACGATGTTTCAAAATTTCAGATATATGGAAATTAAGACATTTATTGAATTATGGGCCCAGCGCGACTCTCAATCTAGCTTTTGACTTTTATTTAGAATTTTCCTCAGTCGCCTTTAGCCTTCGAAGGTAGTGTCCTTAGCGTCACTTAAAGGACAAAACAGCTGTGCGATGCAGCTTAATTCATCGGCTCTACTGTATATATCTTTAGATCTGTATTAAAATCTCGCTTCCTGTATCTATAGGTCGACAGAGCGAAGGAGCGAGATCACGACGGTGAGGAGGCGAGGGAACGAGAACCGATGGCGAGATAGCGAAATCACGAAAGCGAGGGAACGAGGCTAGTCCCGATCACTCCATGTTGTGGTTTCTCTCTCTCTCTCTCTCTCTCTCTCTCTCTCTCTCTCTCTCTCTCTCTCTCTCTCTCTCTCTCTCTCTCTCTCTCTCTCTCTCTCTCTCTCTCTCTCTCTCTCTCTCTCTCTCTCAACTCTCGCTGTCACCCAATAGCTCCAGGATACAAAAAAATTTTTCCTTTTTTACTTTTTTTTACACTCAAATGCCATGTAAAGCCTGTCGTGAATAGTGTCATAGTTCTGAATATGTTAAACATAGATATAACATATATGACGTTATGATGTTTTTTGTGAACTCATCCAATCTTGTTGGAGATTTTCATTCCAAGCAATGGCAGGATTAAAAGCAGATGGCATTTGCAAGGTCTCAAGTATATATCAGAACATGGAAAATAATTATGTTCTGTTAAAAAACACATAATGACATTATCAATTCATAATTCGCAAATCTGGAGCAAATGTGGTTACTTTTATTTAACGTTTAATATCAAACATGTGTATGGATTCTCAACACTAGGGTATATCCTTACGCCCAGATCAATGTTACCTGGTCAAATACATAGACAAATGATACCGACTAAATTTAACACGGGTAGAAATTGAAATATTAAAATTTAAATGATGACCCGCTTGTCTTATTAATCAATCACTGATGTAATTAAAAAACAAAATAAAAATCGCAAGTAAAGACAAATTAATTACAAACCATTTTTTTCTTCGCAAGATGAAACGTAGAACCTCCAACTTACAAGTCCTCATTTTGCTTGTTTTTTTAAAAGGCTGTACATTATTGTTAATGTGATCAATTTTTCTTTGTCTATTTTAAATATTTGAAGCATTAAAGACTTGATACAGGAAACAACACCACCGAAAAACAAAGCTTTACATTTTTTTTCAAAGTATAATCAGCGGTTCGAGAGGGGATACCGTCAATGTTTTGTTCAGTAAAACTGGGTTTTGTAGACACTCCTGCTATTTTTAACTTCAATGGGAACATAAACCACGCCCTCGTTACATAAACATGAAAGTTTACTCATAAATGTAGATTTGTAATTATGTGGGCTCCCGGATATACACACTATGGATGAATCACCCGTAAAATCTATTTTGCGAGTCAGCAGTTCATGTTAAGATTTTAATATTTTATAAATATATAAATAGATTGAAGGGTATAGATACTTCAATACATTATCAACAGCTAAGACGTAGTGGCATTATAAGTCGAACTTCGTTATTTCGAAGTCGGTAGGACCGTTGGAAAACTTCGAGTTATACGAGTGAAAAGTTTGGCCGGGATTGACGAAATATTTCGAATTAAACGGGGACTTCGAGTTATGCGAATTCGACATAACGAGTTTCAACTGTATATATGCTGTGCATGATGGAGACCTTGTTGTGCCATAAGAGACAAGACATGTATATTGGTCAGTGCTTGGTTTGTAAAATTATACAAACAATAGTTTTCTTTCCGTACCAAAGCCTAGATGTATAATTGAGAAATGTTTCTCGACTTGGTATTTGTCGTTGGACGGAAATTCGTGGCAGTAGATGATTATTTCCTTAAAACTTTTGTGAAACTGAAGTCAAAGGATGGATAATATATAGAAAGTCTTTTTAACATTTAAACATAATATTGATATAGTATTATACTGGGGTTTTTGGTTCAGTGTAAATCAGTGCTGCTACCATGGGAGTTGAGTATATCCACAGATGGCATTGGTACCTGGCTATACAAGAGAGCATCTCAGTGATCATGATGAAGATGATGATAAATGATGATGATGATGATGATGATGATGATAAATGATGATGATGATGATGATGATGATGATGATGATGATGATGATAAATGATGATGATGATGATGATGATGATGATGATGATGATGATGATGATGATGATGATGATGATGATGATGATGATAAATGATGATGATGATGATGATGATGAAATGATGATGATGATGATGATGATGATGATGATGATGAAAATGATGATGATGATGATGATGATGATGATGATGGTGATGATTGTGATGGTGATGATGATGATGATGATGTTGATGATGATGATGATGATGATGATTACATGTCACTGTCAACATGTTTGCATTTAATATTAATTTAATTATGATATTAAGATTTTTTTCTGAAAGCTACATCCTTGCTTTACGCACATGGTTTGAGTTTAACGAGTATTATCCAGTGTAGAATCCAAATAAGTAGTCATATTTGATTTTTGTGTTATTTATTTATTGAGTAAGGGAGTTCAGAGAAAGGTTGGTGAATCTGTTCATTTCCATATTTTGGTATTGATATCGGTCAATTTTGATTTCCCTTAGTCTTCTACATCGAACAATTTACGTGATATCCTACAAGAAAACAATCCGGAAGGTACCGTTTAATTCCTTATTGTGTAGATATTGTACATCGTACATACAGTTTAATTCATAATTTGTCGATATTTCACAAGCGTACATACTTATTAACCTTTGTTTAACACTTAGATATTCACCTATCTACGATAACGTATTTTTTAGTTAAGATAAACAACAGATCTGTATACAGACACTACAGAGAACATGTCAAGTGTAGCGCCATATCATCGGCGAGGGACTTTGGAGTTTGATGACGTCACATAGACCAACACAAATCCACGTGGATCTAGACGCCTATAGATGATGAAGGATGGCAGGTTGACAGTGCACGGGTAGTTTTTAACAGATTGACTCTAAGACAAAAACAAGTTTAATACCGCGTCATGGCTTTTGCTCCTACAGAGGAAGATTGTGAAAGTATTCCGCTGAAAATTCAATGTAGCCTCCACGATGAATTTAGCACAATTGCTGCGTGCGAGACTTGTGATGACAGACTCGTTTGTATTCAATGTATCAATTCCTCATGTTTCAAACATACTCTATGCAATTTAGACGAAATCGCCGAACGTCGGAGACAAAATATCTCTTGTCTTTTAAAGGACGCTGAGTCGATTGCAGTTCCAACATTGGAAGTAAGTTTAAACCAGGTGAAGAGAAAGCGGGCCTTACTTTTGGCACAATGTGACGACGTCTCTCAAAGAATTCGGACACATGCAAATGAACTGAAGGAAATTATTGATACTATCTGTGAAAAACGTTTGGATGAGTGTGCTGAATTTCAAAAAAGAAAGGATGAAATTATGAAAGTATATGAGGAGAGGATCTCAAAAGATCATGACGAATTACTTAATTCGATTTCCAAAGTGAGGGACCTCATCTCCTCTCGTAAATCTATAGCCATGTTACAAAACGAAGAAGCGATTTCTGCTCTTTCCCAACCTAAATCAACCACATGCGTTCCGGTGGTGGCTGCTATCTGGTTTGTGCCGGAGGAAGTAAACATGTCTGAGATGTACCAGCTCTTTGGCACAATGCAACGTTCGGTTACGATATGCGAATTCGAACACATATCCCATGAAGTGAGAAGTATATGTCTGGTTGGCGATCAAGCTTGGATTAGTTGCGAGGGCGGCAATGAACTGTATCTAACAAACAAAACGGAAAATTCTGTTCGCAGTATCAATGTACGCAATTACTTCATGAATCAAATAATGGATATCTGCGCCGGAGCAGACGACAGTATTTGGGTGGCGTGTCGTGACGGAGTTGTGTCACAGATAATGTCACATGAAGTCAAAGTTGATCGATTTTTCATCGGAGTGCACGCGACGGTCTACAGTTTGTTTGTGTTTAAGGACGGAGACATTGCCGTAGGCTTGGTCGAGGGCGTCTTCCGTATGAAAGGAAAGCTGGTACGCTACAGCCAGAAAGGGGAAGTTCTTGATCGTGCAGTTCATGATAGTGATGGAAACCTTCTATTTTCTATCCCCAGTAAAGTTCGAGGATGTGACAAATCACGCGAAATAGCAGTCATCAGTTTGGACAACAAGGGAGACCACTCCGTTGTGATTTTGGACGCCGATATGAAATTTAAACTTAACTTCAAAGGTAAAAAACCATTTCATCCCTCAGACGTCAGCTTTGATTCAGGACAAAACATTTTAATTTCTGACCGTGCTAATATGTCAATTATGATGCTTGATTCACACGGTGGAATATGCCGTAACATAGTTTCTGCCTCGCTTGTTCCCTCCGCCATTTGTATACAAGGAAATGGAGATCTTTGGACGGGTTTCGAGAATGGCATGGTTCGGGTTTACAAATATGCGCCCTAAGTCGAACTATATATCACAACATTTTTTTTGTAAATGACTGAACAGAATGCTTTCAGTATTTGAAAATTGCAAAGGAACTGTTCGGTTCAAGTGAAAATTTATGTGAAAAAATGTTTAGATTTATTACAGCCGATTAAAAAAAGAAAACAAACAAACAAACAAAAAAGAAAAAAAAGAAAGAAACGATCTGATATCAAAATAGAAACTGAGTGAACGGAATAGATTCTCATCAATATGATAAATTCACGATTGACAAATGATAAATTCTCGATTGACAAGCATTTCTGTTTACGATAACTACATATACTTTTATGAACACGGGTTTTTGCTGCATGGTATAGATGAACGATAAACTGCAACAATGTAACCAGATTTTATTCATTTTTTTTCATCGGGTATAACCTATTTGGATTTATAAAATTTAATAGTATATCGTCATGTCACAAAACCTTTATTATTTTTCAAAGTATTTTACTGTAATAATCAATTTTAACGGTTGATTTATTTTCGTTGATTTTCCGGATAGTATCAATCCACGAATTTATAAGACCACGAAATGTTAAAATGATTATAAGCAGATTATCATGAAATTAAGTGTCCACAAAAAATACCAAAAACAAAACACGAAAATTGAGCACCGCAAAAATATATGATTTTACAGCCAAAATGGATAAACCAACAAAAATTTACGGACACAATAACTAACCATAATTCCATCTATTTTCAAAATGATTACACGATGACAAAATATTGATAAAAGAAAGATTTACACGCAGAGATTTTCGAAAAATTACAGACCATGTGTTCCAGGTGCCTATATGTCTTCTGTTTCCTCGATGACACAAGTCAAATCGTATATCTAGGTCAACTTTTTTATGTCCTGATTCCAATTTGATCAATACCAACGAAATAACGTAAATTATATGATGCATCAGACAAATCATATATTTTTTTTTCTTAAAATCCAGTGTTGTATGGTTTTTTCCTTCAGCTGCGCCGGTATCAGTTCTGTTAATCGTTATATTGTGACCAAGACTGCAGATACTTTGGGTCGGTAAAGCAGGCATGTTCATGTCCGGAAATGGCAAGTTCGGTTGGTTAGACTGTCATTATGTCAGTGGAATCATTGATACCAATTCATTGATGGTATAAAGATAAGCAACATATATTATCATATGCAGATATATTCTATGTTAACAACAGTTGATTGTGTCGATTTCTGCCTGAAGGCACGGTCATACCTGTTTTATTTATCTGTTTATATTTTGAGGTTAAGGTGGGCGGAGGAGAAATGTTTATTTTTGGATATTTTGCAAGAGTGAAATAAATTTAAACTGATAGAGTTAACCTACGACAAAAGTACGTATGATTTGCTCAAGCTTTTGGTAAAACCGCCAGAAAGTTTAAACCATCAAAATAAACAAAAATTGATGAAATGCCTCGGTGTTTTGAATGTTTAAACAATGTCTTACAATCCATGATGTAAAGAAAATTAGAAAAATTTACTATAAACCAAACTAGCATTATCATATCCATTTCTAGAATAAACTTTTCTGGCAAATTAAAGATTTTTTTTCCTTTTCAAAATGACGTCATAATTGCACCGACAGCGTATCCATTTGACTTTCCTATGTATAAAACCACGACGGGAAGGCATTTTTTTCGGACGAAAGTATTTGGAAATTAAGAGGTCCGTGCTTACCTCTACACAAAGTTTACACGTCCATTTACAGGAACCTGTAACCTGCATTTGTTCGAAATTTGACAGCATCAGTAAAAGTTGAATACACGCACTACAACAACTGATTAAACCGTGCGAAACCAGAACAACGGGGGAGGGGTGGCATGAAATGATATAAAGAAAGTCAAATATGTAAGTATATTTTTTATAGAAAAACAAATTTTAAATTAAACACAGAATTAAATTCAATAGATACGTAGAATTGCACAGTGTAGTAGATTATGAAAGAATTTCCATCCACAATGTTTGAGGACGGATTTATTAAAATAATGACGTATACACCGATTAACACATGCTGTCTTAAGGTACTTAACAGCGGGTAGGAGCATTTGTTTATTGAAAAAGGAAAATACTTTTACTTTTATTTGTGTTTTGGTTAAGCCGTTGAGTGTAATAAACAATATTAGCATACATTAAATTAATTTTTTTAATCGTTATTATCAAAAATACGGTCCGTCGGAATAAACTATGACACACAGTTGTTTTATATTTAACTATGATCTACCTGTTAAACAATTACACTTTGTCACAAACATATTACAGATAAATCATGTAAGACATCAGATAATATAGACATCTTCACGTATAATGTAGACCTGTTCTTTTGTGTACACCCTCTGATAAATGGAGTTTCAAGTTTTAGATGATGTTTGGTTTAGGTTTCAAATTACCTGAAGTGCTATCGACGTTTATTGTAAATTGGGTATGGCTTGTGCAAATATAGATAAATAGATTTTGATGTCAACGTGAGATATGTGTAAATGAACAGGATTCCATGAAGTATTAACTAGTATATTGTTACATTTATAGTAGCCATAAATGCCATTACAAGACAGTCCAGGGCTTGTATATACATTTTCTACCTATATTGCTGTCTTTTACCAATTATAACTGGTTTTGAAATAAAACAGATCATTTACTAACCGATCGAATGATTTTGAATACACCAGCAGTTTAAGTATCGATAGTGTAATCAGTGGAACAGAAGCGAACCATAGCCATTTCTGTGCACATAATATGCTGACGTCATAATGTTTTATAATTTAAATACGCAATAATCTGGATAGATTATAACAATGGAGTGAGACTGAAGTGCAAATGATTTAATATATGTAAAAAGTTATAATCTTTCTTCAACTTCTTGCATCTGGATAATAATTTTCTTTATCAGTGCTAATAAGAGAATTTATAGAACAGTGTTTTTAGTTTTAATGCTTTCATCCCGCTAGATAAAATGCCAATGCTTTCATCTCGCTTGATAAAATTTCATTTTTTTCATCAAGAATTATATAGGAACAATGAGAAAAACATCAAACGTCAACACAATCATAATTCAAACTCAAATTCAATAAAACTAGGGCAAAATATGAACAATAGAAAGATTTACACGGAGACGTTTGAAAAAGTACAAGGAGAAAAAGACCAGGTGCTCCGAACGAGTAAGCGTCTGCAGCTTCATCGCCGACAGCCGACCTGATCAGTCTACGTGAATAATGTCTCAAATGAGAACTAAGTATACAACCAAAACGGTTATATTTAATCACGGACTACAGAATTAAGAACAAGATTAAAAATTACTTAAAAATGTAAACCTATTTATCGAAAGTAATTTTTTTTCAACCCTTATGCTGATATAAAGGCTTATCTGAATACAGTCAGGTATAACCTGAAGCCCACAACTACATCATGTATTATTTCAGTAGCTTTTATTACACAACATCCGCCCCTGCAGTACTTTCAGTACTTTGATTACGACGACAGCTTTGCTTATCGGTAAACCTTGTAATATTTATCTCAGCCATTGAAATACTTAGTGACTTTGAAATTTGGTTCTAAATAAATACTCTTATATAAAATAGCGTTTCATTTTTAGTTTTATAAAATGTTTTATGTGATATTTTGTTTTCGATCCCCGGCGTAGACACAATGCTCCTTTCCTGTTAACCAGGTAATCAGTTCACCAGAGGCTTAGGGTTCGATCCCCGGCGTAGACACAATGCTCCTTTCCTGTTAACCAGGTGATCAGTTCACCAGAGGCTTAGGGTTCGATCCCCAGCAGACACACTGCTCCTTTCCTGTTAACCAGGTAATCAGTTCACCAGAGGCTTAGGGTTCGTTCCGCGGCAAACATACTACTCCTTTCCAGTTACAGTATAAAACGTATTACTATAGATAAAATATTACAACAGCTATCATACCAATGTGAGTTTGATGTAAAGATACCAAGAAAACAATCAAAGAGTGAAAATGTGCACGTTTCATCCACTGTAAGGGATTCACTCAGTATGACCAACCGTTCTAACTGTCAAGAAGATATAGATGCCCAAAAAGCCGTGTTGTATATTACTGACGTCATCAGAAAGAACACACAACAGACATTATCGAAGGCGTTCCCGACACGTTGCCAAGTAACCACATCACCAGATAGGGCAGTGCTGGCCTCTTCATCGGTCTCCACCCCGTCGCGGCTTTCTGATTCCGGATACACGTTGCAGGTGGTCGGTTTTGCGCAGCCGCAAGCTAAACGTGTCAGCCCAGACATCCATTTCGGTACAGGATCTTTCTGGGGTCGTAAGTAAAACCGGAGTCCAAATATCGTACACAGCATTATCAAAAGACTTTGTCCAATATGAGCGACTAGTAAGTAGCAGAGAAGAGCCATATTAGGCGTGGATGTCTGGGGGAGGACATTGGCGATTGTGGACAAGAAAACTGCAAAAGCTAGTAACACGGTAATAGAAAAGCCGACACGTTCTCCCGATTGCGGCGGGAGGATGAACACCATCATGTTGATAAAGCCCACGAAAATTGTGGGCAGGATAAAATTTATCATGCAAAACAGCGGTTTTCGTTTAAAAACCGCGTCGATTTTGAAGCCTAACTTTGGTGATAAATGGGCAAATTGCGACGCTTCGACTAGATCCCATGTTGGACTCTCTTCATATTCATTCTTGTCGACTTGCTGGCTTGTCACGACCAGTTGGATCTGTTCTCCTGAGTATCCCCAAGGCATGAAGTTCAAACTGCAGGTTTGTACGTCGTTGGGATAAAACCTCACGTCGGCGTTACAAGACGAGGAAAGTTTCAATGGAAGAAACCAGTTCACTTCTCCAGTATACAGTACCGTGACAGGCATATCGCTGTTACCGATTAAATCAATGTTGTTGTAACTGTTTGACAGCACAAATGGTGGTGTCCAAATTTCCTTCTGTTTGAAATTTGTAGTGGTCAAATTGTTGTAGTTTTTTGGAACCCATATTAACCGTTCGTCATACCATGAAACACTTATGATTCCAGTTACAGTCAGCACGCTTTCCAACTCGTCAAATGTTTGGATATTTTTTAAACCAAAACCGACGTTGATATTCAGAATTTGTGTACTGTAGTGTCGCCCTGGGTTAACGCTGGGATTGTAACCATCGAGAAGGACAGCATTCAGTGCTGTCTTGTACGTAGAGTTACCGCCCCTGACTCCACTAACTGCCCAGTTTACAACTGTTATCACAAATAACACCAGCCCACCACAAGAATTTCTGAGATATTCCATCTTGTCCACAAATTACCAACTTATTTCAGTCTTATTCGGACGTACAGATAATTGTGTGATACAAGCGCAGCCACGTGGTCCGTCTATAATACATGATGTTGATAAGTATTGATGCAGACCACTTTATCGTTCAATATGGCTCCTTGGATACATCGAATCTGCATTGATGCAGATTTAATTACGGTTCAAAATGAAAAATATTCTATTGATTTTGGTTTGGTTCTATTGAATATGACAATGCCAGTACATTGAAATTTGTAAAATGTTTGAACAGAAAATACTGAGTTGAGTAACAAATCAGACTAAGAGAGAAAAGAGAGACCTGTGATCATGTATTGTTGATTAACAACAAACAACCTCAAGTGCCATTAACCTATGGGAAAATATGAACAGAAGAAAAGAATAATGCGGAGATTCCTGAAAAATTACAAGGAGAAACAGAGCATGCATTGTGGAAGGGTAGGAGTCTTCGGCTTCACCAACGATACTTTCGAAAGATTCGATATTCGAAAATAATGAATTGAATCTACATTTAAATATCGACAGTTCTTAAGACCACCCCCTTGTTCGTCTCCTAGGTTTCTAAACCTCCAGGTTTTTAGCAGCACTGACGACGAGTCCTAGAAAGACGAAATAGCTGTATGGTGCGATTCAATTAATTATCTGACAATCCGGTTCTTTTGTAGTTAATTATTCTGTGTTATTCGTACTATCATTTTCTGTCATACGTGCTCTCGCACAGTTATAACATTGTTTTGATTGGTAACACTGATATGCCTGTAAAGATTGTCTATAATGAAGACTTGTCGTGTGACGTGAACTCTTGACGCCGACTTTTCCTCACGGTCCCGCCAACTCTGAACTAACGAGGATGACTGTATATTGCGCATATCTACTCATGTACCTCCTGCAAGATCTCAATATCAAACAATTTATGATTTATGAAGAAAAATTCTATTTGGCAGGGAACTTATCCTATAATTATTACAGATGTTGACTATATATATATAGTCTGATTTATCACATTCTACAGTGAAATGTCTTTAACTCTTTAAAAATTTATCTTATTTTTGATAGTTCTAATTTTTTTCAATGAATGTCCTCGATTTCGTTTAGAAATGGATTTTGACAATATTTCGCCATTTTGTAAACTAATATCCATATTTTTTTCTCATGATATTAATTTAATTTTTCATTGTTTATTTCACGAGTACAACACGAAATACATATTTATCATCCTTGAGGATTTTTTTTAAGGAAATACAAGAGTGCCGAGTTGAGATATATAAGTCAGTATCTCAATGTAAAACTAAGATGTATGCTTGATAATGTACGAAAATATAACCCTCAGGAATTTAATGTTTACGAAACAAGATAATAAAGTTCCAGATATTGGATTACACCAGTTGTATGAAAGTTTTAAAACCAAATCCAGGAAACAGTGATAAACATCCTCGATACTCCCGAGGTTATGGAACATGTAATGTTAAAATTGAAGGCACAAACAAAGTAATTCGATTGGTTCCGGGAGGAACAAATTTGACAAATTACAGACTAATACACTCTTTTTGAAGATCATGTTACAGCATTCTGGTAGCATTTTGACCTTCCAGAGTTACTGCCCTTTGTTTCACTCTGTCAGTACTGATCGTATAGTGATGAGCTTGACAGGCGATGAGGGACGAAATTAACTAGTAGTATAACAGAAGAAAGTGGTGATATAAGGTAGGATGGAATTGAAACCAATACAACTGAAGATGGAAATAATTATTCAATCGGTAAATTCAACAGAGGTAAGGCTTATTAATCTTGATAGAATCTTAAATGACTTCTTATTTGGATGAAAAAATCCATGTTCTTATGTTGACTAAACTATTTAATCATATTTAATTAATCTGGTTTCTTGTCCGATGTGACTATTGAAAGAGAGAAATTGTCAGCTCAGAGCAGCATAATCTGTTTTATTTCATTTATTTATTTTTGTCTCTGAATCGTGAGAATGATGTGGAGATTTTCAAAGGGAAATGAAAAAATATGACTGAGTTTTAGCATGCGTAAAAAATCCACTTGAAGTGGACATGTATCTGAATCATCTCAGAGATGTGAAACACCATCGTAGTCCACACAAGACCTAAGATTATACAACTTACCTAGAATGATAAGTCAGAGTTCATATGTTATTGCTTGGTCAGAAATTGATCATGTATGGAACCTAGACAAATAATAAAAGGGAGGTAATTCTTCCAGACTGCATCTCATCCTGTGTCATCAAAGGAGATTTAAGATAATGATTCTCTAGAATTGCATTTGGCAATATGACTAAATAATCCCTTTAAGGACGTTGATGATATTACCAGCAAAGTTTAGACAGTGATTTATTTGCCCTGTTATCAACCAAAAGAATGCTGTTTCCTCTAGCTCAAACAAGTATTGTTTTCCCAAAATGCAGCAAAATCCAAAAATATTTCCCAAATCTTTTTAGAAAAAAATTCCTACTGTTCTTTCCTTATTTATGAAGCCACACGTGACTGTAAAATCAAGGGAGAACAATCAGTCTTCACCTCACACCTTTCACCATACAACTGTCATTCACAGATACATGTACCCAAACAAAGTGCATGTGCACCCAAGTCATATTCTGCAAAGAAAGATTTTTCATTGGTTCAAATTTTCACCAAATAGCCTGAAGTTCAAAAGATGCATTGATTGCGAAAGTTATTAAAAAGTACTATAGTTGTCTCCAAAAATTTCATTTTCAAGGCATCTAGACTTTGTGATTTTATTGACTTTGAAATCATACATTTTCATTGAGTTTCAGGTTTGTATTTTTTCACTATTTCATACACACTTGATTTCGTGGTTAAAAGCTCAATAAATCTACTTCAAACAAATTTTGACTTTTTCATGGACAAAGGACTTAATGGATATGGATTGAGAGTACTCACAAAATCACTGAAAATTAAATTGATATCACAGTATTCCTTGCAAACTGCAACGCCTCTCCTCCCACCCCCACAAAAAAAACTCCAAAAAAAACCCCTAAAAATAGTAACATTTTCAGTTATTACCTGTTTAATCTACAGCTTAAACCTTCATGTGTACTCAAAAGCACTAGTCAAAGAATTTCTACTAAGGAGAACATATTTTTATGTTAATTTACATATAAACACATATGTACATAATTGTAAGTTTCAATAGATATAGATGTATTCTCAATCGTGGAATGAACTTTTGGGTACAAATTACTGTAAACGTATTTAATTTGCCGTATTCAAATTCTAGCCCACTTTCACTTTAGTAGCATTTAGTACAATGATATATTCATGTATCCATAATGATTGCTATATATATATATTTTGTGCTAAAATAATATCACCACTAAAATATGAACATTTACAGTATATAAATTTACATAACTTCAAAACCAAATGGAACAAGCATTGTTTTATTTCATTTCACTGCAAATTTATTTCTGATTCAGATCCCTGTGGAACCTATGATTGAGACTTCTGTGACGCAGCGTTAGGAAGTAGAACATGCTGTTTAGACACTGGAATGACAGCGGCCATTCTGTGAATACTAACCGAAGTCACTCCATCATTTTTTCTCTTATTAAACATAGGACTATGTTTCTTTGGGATGATGGCAGGAATCTGTTTCTTTAATGTTACTGTTTGGACTGGCAAAGATATAGATTTATTATGGAGAGGAAGAAGACTCACTGGAACACAGAAAGGGTTCAAAGTATAAAGTGAAGGTTTTTTTGGAATCTCTGATGGGTCCTCAGGAGCTTTTTCTTGTCTTTCTGGATAAACTTTTTTCGACCCTACAAGTCTACCTGGCCTCCTCCAGTGCCACTTATCCTTAGTTTGGGAGGAATCACCTTCATCCTCTGTCTTTATCATGCCCTTTGGTGGCCGGCCAACCAGTCTGCGTTTTTTTCCAGTTGAGTGTGACTGGTCTTTAGGTGCTTGAGGTCCATTCTCATGGGCTGACGAAGACTGACTCCCTTCAGATGCTGTGCTGTTCTGTCCTTCACTGCTGGTCGACCTCCCTGTCTGTTTTGAGTTGGTGATCTTACCACCAGTGTCTACAGTAACAACCTGTAAATCTGGCTGAGGACACAAGTTTATGTTGTTAACATCACCTCGTTGGCGTTTGACCGGTGGACAATCCTCCTCCTGTATCAAAGCCCTATCATCTTTCTGTTGTATATTCTCGACGATTCTTCTCTTTCCCTGAAGCTTTCCCATATCAATGCTCTTGTTTCCTTCATCTGTTTTGTCAACAGTGACATACATATTTCTATCAACTGTAATGTCATTCTCAGTTCTTAAGCTTGATAATTCAAATCTATTTTGTTTATGTTGTGTTTTGGGTAGTCCTTCCTGTTGATGAACTACAGATGAAGGGTTGTCTGACTTTTCAGTGTTCTGTGATGTTCCTGCAGTTTCACATACTACCAGGCTTTTTCTAGAATTAACTACAGCTGAGGATTCAGAGGAAATAGTAGCTGGTTTATTACTTGTGGTGGTTTTCTCTGGCAGCTTACTGGTGTTAGTTTTTTTACTGGCTTCTGTTCTTGTATTGGCTGGAAGCTGACTGGAAGAAGAAGGCACGTTTCCTGGACTGGTCTCTGTATTTACATCTCTCCCTACTTTATTGATATTACTGCTTGATTGGCCTTCAAAATCAGTAAAATCTGGAAGTCAAAAGTTCAACCATAATTCAAGTGTAAGTTAAACATTAGACTTGTTAGTCATTCAAATAATCAACAACAACAAGCAAAATCCTGAGAGGGATCATATAAAAGTGAATACAACTTTCTAACCTTTCTTCTGATTCTATGTTTATATTTTGAATTTCGAAAAAAAAAATCTATTTCAATACTTTTGTAAAATATCAACCAAGGGAGAGGACACTAGGTGTGTAAAATATCACCCAAGAAAGAGGACACCAGGTGTGTAAAGTATCTACCAAGGGAGATGACTCAAGGTTTGTAAAATACCTAACATAGGAGAGGACTCCAGGTTTGTAAAATATCTACCAAGGGAGAGGACTCCAGGTTTGTAAAATATCTACCCAGGGGAAGGACTCAAGGTTTGTAAAATATCTACCCAGAGGAAGGACTCAGGGTTTGTATAATATCTACCTAGGGGAAGGACACTTGGTTTGTAAAATATCTACCCAGGGGAAGGACTCCAGGTTTGTAAAATAACTCAGGGTTTTCCATAAGAGCCGGTTGCCGGCCAATTTGACCGGCTACTTTGATCATTTGGCCGCCTACACCAATCCAGATCCGTAATAATGTTCCGTACACGACTACACGTACAT
Organism: Ylistrum balloti; assembly: GCF_031769215.1. Classification (NCBI taxonomy): domain Eukaryota; kingdom Metazoa; phylum Mollusca; class Bivalvia; order Pectinida; family Pectinidae; genus Ylistrum; species Ylistrum balloti. The sequence goes on along the minus strand of NW_026782219.1, from coordinate 515,567 downwards.
GGTAGGCCAGCTTCCTACTTTCACTACACAGCCTACTACTAACAAAATTATGGAAAACCCTGATAACTACCCAGGGAGAGGACTCGAAATTTGTAAAATATCTACTGAGGAGGAGGACTCTAGGTTTGTAAAATATCGACGGATGGAGAGGACTCAAGGTTTGTAAAATATCTACTGAGGAAGAGGACTCGAAATTTGTAAAATATCTACTGAGGAAGAGGACTCCAGGTTTGTAAAATATCGACGGATGGAGAGGACTCAAGGTTTGTAAAGTATCTACCAAGGGAGAGGACTCCATCTTTGTAAAATATCTACCCAGGGGAAGGACTCTAGTTTGTATAATATCTACCCAGGGAGAGGACTCCATGTTTGTAAAATATCGACGGAGGGAGAGGACTCCAAGTTTGTAAAATATCGACTGAGGGAGAGGACTCCAGGTTTGTAAAATAACTAACAAGGGAGAGGACTTGAAATTTGTTAAATATCTACTGAGGGAGAGGACTCCAGGTTTGTAAAATATAGACTGAGGGAGAGGACTTCATGTTTGTAAAATACCTAACAAGGGAGAGGACTCCAGGTTTGTAAAATATCTACCCAGGGAGAGAGCTCTAGGTTAAAATATCTACCCTATTTATATGATGTTTTGAAGAAATTTTGCTAGGGTACTTCCTTGAGGATAACTCTGGAAGTCTTTGGCAGATTTCAAATTAATTTTGCATGGATTAACATCACAAATTAATGATTTCAAATGAATTCTGACTTGGTGACATCTTTCCCAGATTTTTAGGACCCAAAAATAAATATTTCAGGTGGTTTCTTGATCTTGGAAAAACTGGCTGGTTTGGGTAAAAATTAGGAAAAAAATTGAAGCACAGAGAATTTTTTTTTAATCATGAGAAGTATCCTCAAAAACTTCAACTTTCTAAAAACGTTAAATACTAGAAGACGGTCAATTTTAGAACATTTTCTTTGTTTGCTTGTTAAATCATATGAAAACTCATTATTTTCACACTTCATTTTTTTCTTATTATCATAGTATCATACCCTTGCTTTGTAATGAAAAATAAGCATTTGGAAGTAGTGCAGCAACATACTGGTTTTTACTTTTAATCTAGTTTCTAAAATCAAACCTATCAAAAAATCATCACCACAAAAAGTTTAATGCTGGGACAAATGCCCCTAGTAGGACACTCAACCTGGTCACATGATACTGACAAATGACCTAGTAGGTCATCCAACCTGGTCACATGATACTGACAAATGCCCCTAGTAGGACACTCAACCTGGTCACATGATACTGACAAATGCCCCTAGTAGGACACTCAACCTGGTCACATGATACTGACAAATGCCCCTAGTAGGACACTCAACCTGGTCACATGATACTGACAAATGACCTAGTAGGTCATCCAACCTGGTCACATGATACTGACAAATGACCTAGTAGGTCATCCAACCTGGTCACATGATACTGACAAAGACCGCCAGTAGGACACTCAACCTGGTCACATGATACTGACACAAGCAAACTGGTTGTTCTAATTGTTTAACATTAAGCATGAATCATGCAATGTACACTGAAGTTTATGTCCTAACTGTTGTTATCAACAATAAGCAGAAAGACAGACCATTGTACAACCAACTTCATGAAACATTGCTAGTTAAATTCAAATGAGAATTTTGAAAATGACCTAGATCATCAAAAGTCAGTGTCAGAAAACATCTTCATTTAAGTATTTACAGATCAAGAAGAGCCTAGAGAGCCTATTTGAGTGTTTACCAATAGAAAGAGCCTTGTAGACTGTTTGAATGTTTACCATTAGAGTGAGCCTTGTGGACTGTTTGAATGTTTACCATTAGAGTGAGCCTTGTGGACTGTTTGAGTGTTTACCATTAGAGGGAGCCTTGTGAGTCTGTTTGAGTGTTTACCAATAGAGGGAGCCTGTGGACTGTTTGAGTGTTTACCAATAGAGGGAGCCTTGTGAGTCTGTTTGAGTGTTTACCAATAGAGAGAGCCTTGTGAGTCTATTTGAGTGTTTACCAATAGAGGGAGCCTGTGGACTGTTTGAGTGTTTAACAATAGAGGGAGCCTTGTGAGTCTATTTGAGTGTTTACCAATAGAGGGAGCCTTGTAGACTGTTTAAATGTTTACCAAAAGAGGGCGCCTGTGGACTGTTTGAGTGTTTAACAATAGAGGGAGCCTTGTGGACTGTCTGAGTGTTTACCAATAGAGGGAGCCTTGTGAGCCTGTTAGCTAACTGACCATCAGAGAGAGCCTTGTGAGTCTGTTTAAGTGTTTACCATTAGAGAGAGCCTTGCGAGCCTGTTTGAGTATTTGTGAATAGAGGGAGCCTTGCAAGCCTATTAGCTAATTGACAATTAGAGGGAGCCTTGTGAGTCTTTTTGAGTGTTTGCCAATAGAGGGAGCTTTGTGAGCTTGTTTGCAAATTGACCATTAGAGCACCCTAGCAGTCTATTTAAGTGCTTACCATTAGAGAGAGCCTTGTGAGTCTGTTTGAGTGTTTGCCAATAGAGGGAGCTTTGTGAGCTTGTTTGCAAATTGACCATTAGAGCACCCCATAACTCTGTTTAAGTGCTTACCATTAGAGAGAGCCTTGCGAGCCTGTTTGATGAATGGCAAGCTGTTTGATGTGTCCACTTTTCCAGAAAGAAGCTTGTATTTCCATTTCATCACCTGTCGCTGTCTAGATGTCTCAGACACAGCAATTTTGTTCACCACACCATGAAGAAGGTCAAGCACGACCGCACTCTCTATAACAAAACACCAATGACCATAAATATTAGAAATGTGTCAAACCCAGCTGATAAAGCATGAAATTCAGCCTTTACACCCTGTATATATATAGATCAATACATGTACTGATTTTAGCTGATTTTATGAAGTACTGATGTACTTTTATACAGACTTCACAAATCTTACTGGATGGAATGATAACTAGATGTATAGACTGATGGAGCTATTTCAGTATCACAACCAAAATCTTCAAGAAGGACATACATGACAAAGTATCTTTAGATTAGGGCCAGTAGTACAACTTACATAGCGTCCCCAACAAGGGCAATTCTTGTTCCTCCAGAGCCAGGTTTATATAAAACAGCTTGCCTTACAGCTCAAACAGGGGCAGTTCTTGTCCCTCCAGGACCAGGTTTATATAAAACAACTTGCCTAGCGGCTCCAACAAGGGCAATTCTTGTCCCTCCAGAACCAGGTTTATATAAAACAGCTTGCCTTACGGCCCCACCAGGGGCAATTCTTGTCCCTCCAGGACCAGGTTTGTGTAAAACAACTTACCTAGTGGCCCCAACAAGGGCAGTTCTTTTCCCTCCAGGACCAGGGCCAAGTATCTATAAATAGCCTTGTAGTCAGGTACCCTCTTAGCAGGCTTGGGATGATCCTCAAAGCTGCTAATTATTGACATAGCCTAAAAATTTAATTGTTATTAATTATTTATTGAAAACATATTTATTATTCAATAATCTATTCAAAATAAACCCCATTCTTGAAAATTATCATTATCATTTCTTCTAATTTCATCTCCAGTTACCTTCTTTACAACAATATCTGATACTGTTGCCATGTTATATAGATATACAGACATAATCAACCAAAACAGAGTCATGTTAAAATGGTTTGCTACTGACTATTTGAATGGAATCAAAATGCTCAAATTGAGAGTTTCAGTCCCATTCAGCTACAAATTGAAATACACACCCTTTGTAAACTGTCAGTGTAGGTTACTTAACATTTGAATGAACTCAAAATGCTCAAATTGAGAGTTTTAGCGCCATTCGGCTACATGTTAAAACATGCTAAACTGAATTCGAAGAGAGATTATTGACAACAATAAACACACACCCTCTGTAAACTGTCAGTGTAGTCTTTCTTCTCCGTTCTCACCAGATCTCGTCCCATGTTGATCCAATCCTGAAGTGTTAATCATTAAACAACCTTACAGGACAGTAATGCCAACTCACTTCACTTTGCCAGTCCAATCTTATTTTTGCAATATCATGACCTGATGAAATTGTTAAAAACTCTAGATCACCTGATGTTTATTTAAATTTGATCAGTGTTCAAGAATTTGAAAATTAATCTGTGGATAAAAAAGTACATGTTCAAACAAAACACTGGACATTTTCTAAATACATACAAGTTTGATAACTATACATAAAAAGTCATTATAAGGTCTTTTTCCTTGATTTCACTTAAAAAGTGGTTGCCTTTGATTCTGTAGAGCTATGAACATATATTAGATAACCAGAGGTTAACAACACTGGCAGGATGACTTTTCACTTTATGCACATTTCTTTAAAACATAATTTTCTTGTGTACCGTTTTATTGAAAAAAATCTCATATTATCTTGATGTTAACAGCATTGAAATTACAATGAAGGCTTGCAATGAATCATCTGAATCTAATTTCTCTCAAACATATCAGGGGAGGTAACTGGTAGTACTCACCACAATAGGCATTGGATTGTCACCTAAAAATAACAATTAAATATGTCACTGATAACTTCAATGTAAATCTTTTAAGCCGGTACAGGCAAGTTTGAGATGCTTATACAAAAAGACTTTTCAAAAGCAATTTCATGTATCAATGGCACTTTTTCACAAATATCGTACTTAAAAATTTAAAATTAAGAACAGTGATATTATTCATTTCATATGGGAAATTAAGAAAAGGAAATGCTTATACAAAGTACAAAATGGGAAAAAAGAGTCTACAAAATTAAATTAAAGAAAAAAAAAGGTCCATAAAGATATTTTCAAAATTATCATTCAGGTTTTGCTGACCAATGTAGTTATAAAAGTAATATTATATACAAGTATAAACAAAACATTTACTTGTGTAAAAATGGACAAGAAATGACAAATCTCAATTTCAAAAATACGAACATATTTCTTCTTGATAATATAGTTATCATAAAATATTATCAAATAAGAAATTATTTTAGTGATCTAGCTATGGTCCTGAACCCCCTACACCACCAAATTACTGGAGGAACCAGTGAAATGTTTAGAAACAGATGGTCTGACAAACACAGAACAACTTTGACTGAATTTTTATCATATATCATATAAGATGGTAATAACAGGGTTTTCCATAATTTTGTTAGCAGTAGGCTGTGTAGTGAAAGTAGGAGGCTGGCCTGCCGTGTACGTGTAGTCGTGTATGGAACATTATTACGGAACTGGATTGATGTAGGTGGCCAAATGATCAAAGTAGCCGGTCAAATTTTCCGACAACCGGCTCTTATGGAAAACCCAGAATAATGTTGGTTTTGATCATTCTGGTAGTTTGTCTGAGCTGTGTACAGCTGAGAGTTCTCTTAGATGGTTTTAGAGACATTTCTATATCTCTTAAATGTTTGACTAGAACCAGTGGTAACAGCAAATAAAAGATTGAATAGCATAGAGACAAAAGGTCATAGGACGTGGGGCTGCATTGATGGGGCATCTTAGGCGATAAATACTGAATATATTAAATTGCTTATAATGATTGTTTCATTGTGATTTCTAAAATTTCTGAAAGACAATTTGGAATTTAGAAAGAACAGCTTAAATAAGGAAGGACTGCTTGGAGATGAATCATCTGTAATTGAGAAGGACCACTTAGAATTTGGAACTGAGAAGGATCACTTGAAAAATGTGACGGACCAACTGAAATTGAGACAAAACAATTGAAATCAAGAACAACGACTTGAAATCAAGAAGGATCACTTTTAAGTGAGAGGACCACCTGGAACTAAGAAAAGCCATCAAAAAAAAAAAAAAAAAATAACAATAAGTTTCTTCTGGTATTGCTTTCCTCCTTATTATTAAAAATGTCAAATTGTTGGTATTGAGCACAATTATGTTTATTAGAACAGAGTTATCTCCCTTATCAAATCAACACCATATATAAGGATACTCACTTTTCCATTGGATAGATTTGTGAATCTTGTTCAAGTAATCTTTTATCTGAAAAATATCAATATTAATACCACAAATGTCTCTGGTTATATCTTCTGTGTTAATAACAATCTGACATCTATTTCCATAATTTGTTTAAAATTATTACAACAAAGAAAATACTATTAACAGAATTTTACATACTAGGTAATTCAATCATAAATTTGATGACACTATGGAAAAAATAAAGAGTGATTTACAAACAGACTCCAGAAACCAGAGATCCATAAGGCCTGTATCGCTCAAATGGTTAAGTTTGCTAAAAATGATTATTGAGCCCCATACCCTATACTTGTAATTTTATCATAACTTACCTGTAATTTCATCATATCTTACTTGTAATGTTATCAAATCTTACCTGTAATTTCATTATGTCTCACTTGTAATTTTATCATATCTAACTTTCAATTTTATCAAATCTTACCTCTTACTTCATCCTGTCTTACCTGTAATTTTGTCTTGGTAGAAACTTCTGCATGTATCAGGTCAACAGCTGAAGGTGGATATCTGTCAATGTATTTAAAATTCTTTACAAGTGAAAACAATCATGGCGAGTATATACACAAGTTGTATAAACTAAGGTGAGTACCTATACAAGTTGTATAGACTAAGGCGAGTATCTATACAAGTTGTATAGACTAAGACGAGTACCTATACAAGTTGTATAAACTAAGGCGAGTACCTATACAAGTTGTATAAACTAAGGCGAGTACCTAAGTTGTATACACTAAGGTGAGTACCTATACAAGTTGTATGAACTAAGGCGAGTATCTATACAAGTTGTATAAACTATGGTGAGTACCTATACAAGTTGCATAAACTGAGGCGAGTACCTTTACAAGTTGTATAAACTAAGGCGAGTACCTATAGAAGTTGTATAAACTAAGGCGAGTACCTATACAAGTTGCATAAACTAAGGCGAGTATCTATACAAGTTGTATAAACTAAGGCGAGTACCTATAGAAGTTGTATAAACTAAGGCGAGTACCTATACAAGTTGCATAAACTAAGGCGAGTACCTATACAAGTTGCATAAACTAAGGCGAGTACCTATACAAGTTGTATAAACTAAGGTGAGTACCTATACAAGTTGTAAAAAACTAAGGCAGCTATGCATAAATCTATGATGAAAATATGTAAATATAGATGTGCTTCTACACAAGTTATATTAAATAAGATGCTTTCAAAATTAAGAACAATCAAGACAAAGGTTTGAAGCTCTAGCTCTGATGATTGAAAATGTTCAGGTTATCTGTGGAGCTACATCCTTCCACTAAATTACTTTTAATTAACCTGATGAAAACTTAAACGTAGATTCAAATCTATTTTCTCCTATTTTCTTTTATAAATTGATATATGTAAATGTTCCCCAAGTCACAAATACAGATCAAAGGTGGAACAAAAAAAAATGTGCTCTGATTTTCAGGTGCAAGACTCAAAATTATTTAATTGTGAGCTCAAGAAATTATACACTGAAAATCGTGGTCCACAGATGCAACAATTGGCCAGGTTGCGGGATGAGTGCAATGTGATGTGGTATTTATAAGACAGTTAAGGGTGTTTCATTTGTTGAGTATGTAGAATATTTGTTATATGAGGCAAAGGCTGCCATCTTGGATTTTCCATGCCAGACTGTTGAAAATGACTAAGTTCAAAAGCCCGGAAAATCCAGAAAAATGTCCAGAATCACACCATAATAAAAGATGCACATCTTCAACATATATATCAACATCCTACAAAGTTTCAAGCTTCTACAACAAAAACTTTAGGAGTTAACTCTACAAAACTGGTACCCCTTTTCCCAGCCCGCCCAGCTGCCCGCCCACCATTCACCATGCTATAACCTGGATTTGCACAATGTGCAACCCGGCCAATAAAACTGTACAGATGTAGTAAACAAGACATGGGGGGAAATAATATTGAGAATTATATATTTATTTTTGACGAGGAAAATTTTTTCACTCTAGAAAATGCGTTTGTGATTTTTAGCATTAAAGCTCAAATTTAGATCTCAGAACCTACTTTTTAAGGGCTCCAAGTAACTGTTGTTTTTCTTTATAAGTCCAATTGAAATTTGCCCAATTGAACTGTTGTTTTTGTTTCCTTTCCCTGGCTGGACGAGCAGTCAGTTGAACTCTTGACTGTTCTCTGCCACTGTACTTGCCACCGGTTAAAGAGAGTGGTATTTCTTCATGCACATCATCTTCATTTTCATCATCATCTGTCAGGAGTTCATCTTCATCAGTCATATCTTCCTCATCACCATCATCTTTTACATCAAGAGAAGTGAGATTGATGTCAACAACAACTTTGTGTCCTATGTTACCTGCCATGTCTGTCTTTCTGAAAAAGAGGAGATATAAATATTTCCATGATCCAGCAAGGTAAGGGTGGACCTGGGTACAGACCCAGCAAGGTAAGGGTAGACCTGGGTATAGACCCAGCAAGGTAAGGGTAGACTTGGGTACAGACGCAGCAAGGCAAGGGTGGACCTGGGTACAGACCCAGCAAGGTAAGGGTAGACCTGGGTATAGACTCAGCAAGGCAAGGATAGACCTGGATACAGACTCAGCAAGGCAAGGGTGGACCTGGGAACAGACTTAGCAAGGCCTGGGTAGGCCTGGGTACAGACCCTGCAAGGCAAGGGTGGACCTGGGTACAGACCCAGTAAGGTAAGGGTGTACCTGGGTACAGACCCAGCAAGGTAAAGGTAGACCTGGGTACAGACCCAGCGAGGTAAGGGTAGACCTGGGTACAGACCCAGCGAGGTAAGGGTAGACCTGGGTACAGACCCAGCGAGGTAAGGGTGTACCTGGGTACAGACCCAGCGAGGTAAGGGTGGACCTGGGTACAGACCCAGCAAGGTAAGGGCAGACCTGGGTACAGACCCACCAAGGTAAGGGTGGACCTGGGTACAGACCCACCAAGGTAAGGGTGTACCTGGGTACAGACCCAGCAAGGTAAGGGTAGACCTGGGTACAGACCCAGCAAGGTAAGGGTAGACCTGGGTACAGACCCAGCAAGGTAAGGGTGTACCTGGGTACAGACCCAGCAAGGTAAGGGTGGACCTGGGTACAGACCCAGCAAGGTAAGGGTAGACCTGGGTACAGACCCAGCAAGGTAAGGGTAGACCTGGGTACAGACCCAGCAAGGTAAGGGTGGACCTGGGTACAGACCCACAAAGGTAAGAGTGGACCTGGGTACAGACCCACAAAGGTAAGGGTAGACCTGGGTACAGACCCAGCAAGGTAAGGGTAGACCTGGGTACAGTCCCAGCAAGGTAAGGGTAGACCTGGGTGCAGACACTGCAAGGTAAGGGTAGACTTGGGTACAGACACTGCAAGGTAAGGGTAGACCTGGGTGCAGACAATGTAAGGTAAGGGTAGACCTGGGTACAGACCCAGCAAGGTAAGGGTAGACCTGGGTACAGACACTGCAAGGTAAGGGTAGACCTGGGTGAAGACACAGCAAGATAAGGGTAGACCTGGGTACAGACCCAGCAAGGTAAGGGTAGACCTGGGTACAGACCCACCAAGTTAAGGGTAGACCTGGGTACAGACACAGCAAGGTATGAGTAGACCTGGGTACAGACCCAGCAAGGTAAAGGGAAACCCTGGTACAGACCCTTATACAAAACCTGAATGGTAATTCTATAAAGGGAATCCCCGCTATTGACCAAGCAAGAAAAAACTAGTACAGACTAAGCATACAGGGCTTTTTCTGGGGTTCAGTGGGCCAAATATGGCCCTATTCTCAATTACCACACTTTATTTCATAATATGGTCAAATTCGAAACATTTACTCAAAATTTCATCCTAACTGATATTTTTTTTCACAAAAAGATAAAAAGGAAAAATGCTGTGGCAAGGTAGGGGCAGATCCTGTTACAGACCACAATGTGAAACTTTATCGAAGATCCTAGTACAGACCAAAAATAGAAGGTTTAATGTGAGACACCTTGTGGACAAGATGAAAAGACTAGTTTAATCCTTTGTTGTACATCAATCGAACCTCGAGGTTGCATAACGGTATGTTGTAACAACTTTGAAGTTCAGTGTTGCTCCATTATAATATTCAAAAGAGTTTATTGTCCTGTGATTGATAGGTTAATAACACTGTCACTCAGCAGACTGTGTAGTTCTTTACCTTAGCTAGTAGAGCCAAAGGCTATCACACAAAGACACCAAAAGATTCCTTCAGGTCAGGGTCTTTAGAGTCTCCAGTTGAAATTTAGGAACTAGAGAAAAAAATTGGGTATGAGGGGAAAGGGAACTGGTCACTATTGTTCGGACATATGATGAGATGGATTATCACATTAGAGACCCAGGTTTCATTCCTGTCTGGGTGCTTTGCAGGAATGTGTTATTATCCACCCTCGGATATGCTGTTGCGAAGATTTTGTCATCTGTGAGACATCTATGAAACATTCTTAAATCTGACACTATAATAAAGTTTTTTTCTCTAGAACTCACTCTAGACAAATCAAATTACACTTTGCTTGAGTTTTCAGTTTTGCCATTGCATGATCCTGGGGTGCATGCAGTAAGTGATAGCGAGTGTAACCCCTAGAGTATCGAGGATGTCTGTGACAGTGCATGCTTTCCTTCACCAATAAAATGTTCAATTCGCTGACCCAGATTATCTAAGCAATCAGACATGGCTGCTACGGATACCCAGGGACCACCAGGACAAAAATCTTCAAATGGCCAGTTTTAAGGCAAGGGTGTAACTGATAGGCAGAACTGAATGAAATACTCTGTGGTGACTAGATACAAGACATACCTGTATTACCATGCCCACAATTAACTAGAAATCTTAGAATTAAGCTAGCCTACATAATCAAGATCTACACCAGTCATATTGACATAACAGTAAAAATAAGACAAAATAAACTTTTATCATTATTTTCCAATTTCTTCAATACCAAGTCTGGTTTTTGTCTCATCAACAACTTATTAATGAAGCTAATTGTCAGAGCCCATCATAGATGTTTTATTGATGATTTTAATCAACAGGAACTTATTTCTAATTCAAATCATAGGCATAAATTCAGCATGAACATTGAAAATACACGGGGAAAAAATCAGAATTGTTTCATCATTGAGCGTATAAGGTTTGAGAGTTGAGTTAAGTCTACTTTTATTTTCTCAGAGAATCAAAACTAATTTTCAACAAGGCTAATACAGTTTTTCATACCATATACATATACTGTCCTGTACATTACATTGTCAGAACAGTTCCTTTAGAGTTGTCATAAAAAATAACAACGGAGCATGCGATTGTTCCTACCAAATATGTAGACTGCACTTCAAAGAGAACGATACCATCTTCAAGCAAAATTCCAGCTTTTAATTTGTAGCCGCATATTCGGTCTATAAATTTAGCACCTTTTGTTTACGTCATAGATTTTGTGGGTTTGCGGAAACAGCCGAACAACGTACGGGTTATTCCGACATGTCATTTAACGCTTTTGATTGGTCCTGCTCGCCACCGCACATTCACGAATAAGTCTCGGAGATAGCTCATCCGTCACAGCAGATCAGCCATTGGAAACCAAATTTGCATACCATTGTATGGTTACACGGGAGAAATAGTGAATAGATGTGAAGGATTTCAACATCACACTGTTATTCATGTCTTTGGAGGACTTAGGACACCCTCCTTCACTATTATTTGGACCTATGATCGCTCTGAACCCTTATCAACGCTGATTCTGCGACAGGTTTCTTGACATTTTGTCCGACGGAATTTTACGAGAGCGCCATTGGGAGATGTAATATTGTGGCCTTGGAACTGAATAAATGTACTCTCTCTTGATGACTTAAGAATACATATAATTATGAGTGGTCGTCCGAGGACAACTTCCATAACCGATGCTGGAAAAAGTGGTGCTCATGCCTCATTTGGAGGGGTGAAAACAGGGTTCAGTAAGTGGTCAATTCTACATCAGTAGCATATAAATGGGTCACGGAAACAAGATGGCGACCGCCTGTTGTCGAGAATGGTTGTACAAATTACCCTTATTTTACCTGTTTCTTCCTCACAGATGGAACTCGTTTACCCAAAATATTATGAAATGTATTAATATTCACACTTAGGCCCGTATGTCTGTTTACTACCTCTGGCAAATCTCTATTTGAATGACATTGACAATGTGTACATGGTAACCAGTACTTATCATATTTATCATAATTATTCAAGAAGTCAAATTTTGGGTATCTCCCTTGATAAAACATAACAAGATTACTTGTACGTATTTAACTGTCTTACGATTAAGATAATTTCAATATAATTCAAACTGAATCTTGTAGATATTTCATCGACATTCCAAACCTCGAATCCCCAGACATTTTACATGTTAGAAAACGTTTAACTGTCACATGAAAAAATGTGAGTTAAACTAGAGTAATATACAACTTGAGCTTGTCAAATGGATTTAGATACAGACGATGTAAGTTTTTAAAAATGTTATTTGATGCCTTTAAGTACCTATTAATGTCTTTCCAGGACAGGTATTATATGGAATTGATTATAACTTGGGGATTTAGACACATTTCCTTTACAGACCTTGAAATGTCACTACCATATACAAATTCATACAAAATACTTTCAAATAAATTGGTTACAAGTTTTCCATCTGCTTGACGCATGCTATCTCTTGGCATTGCCAATTCAAAAATGAAACATCAGGGTTTTTATAACTAAAGATGCCCTTATCACGTGTGGAGATGTAGAGGGCATGTGTGATTAGAGTTTCATATTGTTAAAAACACTATTTCACTCAGCTGATTGTGTACTTCTGTACCTCAGCTGATAGAACCAAAGACTATCACACAAAAACATCAAAAGATATCTTTCAGGTCATGGTATTTAGAGTCTCCAGTTGAGATTTAGGAACCTGAGAAAAAATGGGTACGAGGGGAAAGGGAACTGGTCATTGTTCTTCGGCTATATGATGGCATGGATTATCACATTAGAGATCCAGGTTTCATTGCTGTCTGGACACTTGACAGGAATATGTTTTTATCCATCCTTAGATATGCTGACAAGAAGATTTTGTCATCTGGGAGACATCTATGAAACATTTTTAAATCTAAAACTTTGTTCATGTTTTTTTGTCATTTTGAACTCTCACTGTTAGCTTTAAATAGAACTGAATTTACATGACTACAAACTAGAGCTATACATTCGAATGTAAAGTATTATGAGTTAATGAATCCAAAGCCTTTTCTATTGGACATCATGAAGTGACATCCAAATCCAACTTGATTTTTAACCCTCGACCATAAATCATTTAAATGCGATTGATACAGGTACAGTAATTAATACATATGTTATCCATCCAGAGTAATCAGTCCTGCTAAATTCATTTTTGAAACATATCTTGGCACGCATGAAGGTTGTCGTTATATCAGTTTTGCGTAAATTCTGTGCATCAGACAGTATTTCTGTATGACTTGCATGTGCTTTCTGTTGCTAATGTAATCAACATGCTGTAGAAATATGTAGAATGATGAAAGATAACGCCATTACCCATTAGATCTTCATGTAAATCTCATTGGATTTCTCCATTCAAGTTTCTGGAAGGTTAGGCTTGTTACTAACAACTAATGCAATTTATCAATTTTGTCTTTAGAACTTGAGCAAAATACCTAGATTTCAATGAAATTTGAAATTGAAGGAAGTCTAACCCAAAGAAGGCATTCATAGTTCATTTTAGAAAATTTTGTAATGCCACTCCTTAACAAATCATTTGTAACATTATTTTAAAAAAAACACCAAAAAACTGAAATATTCCAAGGGGATCTTGCTATTTAAGTATCTCGCTGACAGTCTGGCCTGTAGAATCGTGATCGGCTCCCTACACCCCAACCATGTCTTAGAATTGACACTAATTAGGTATTAGGCAGCAGGTTCAATGCACTGCAGTACACATACTAAAGCTTTAATTTAAGTTCCTAAAGCAGCCTAGACCTGTCCTGTTTGATTTATTTCCCAGCCTTTTGCATTTGTGACCTACAAAATTGTAGCTATGAATCATTCTTTGGGACTACTGCTGAGGCTGTAAAACATGAATTTATACCTATTAAATGTACCAATAGGTATTTATCGTACTTAAATTGAAACACTGCAGCAAGAGAAAATAGTGACATTATTGTGAGTTTGAATGATTGAATATAAAATCTTTGACATAATATCAGAATGAAAATTTTGAACAAGACACAGAATGTAAATAAATAGATATGGCATCAATGTAGATCTGGTAAATTATTAATATTACAGTAGCTTGTTTGATTTCATGATTATTATAAGTTTGTTTTCATAATAGTAATAATTAGCATCAGATTCAATTATGAAATAAGTTGTTATTGTCATCAGTAAAATTCCCCAATTGAGATGTAAGTGTACTTTGTCATTGTAGTGATTGTTTTGATATCATTTTAAATGAAATTGTATCACACTCACATGTGACAAGGAATGAGTTTTAAGAACCTATGCATGCTACACTAAGACATCCTAAATTAAATGGGGTGGAAAGCATATATCATGCATAACTTTCCTGCTTTTCAAAATGTTTGTAAATTACTAGCCACAGTACATAAATTTTCTTATTTTCTCCATCTAAATATAAGGTTACTAAAAAAAACCAGTGTTGTTACCAGTAGTCATGGCTTATTGCCTCTAATTAAAATTGTGCTGCATTGCTTTAAATTTATTGTAATTTTCAAGGAAAAATTTATAAAATCATGATCACCCTACAGGCTCCGATATTTTAAATTTTTATTTTAAAAACAAGCAGAAAATTGGCAATAGCTATATCACAACCAGTCTACCATTAATCAAACGTAATTTTGGAATGCACCTGATCATTAATTATCAAATGAAATGGTGTCCTTTTAATATGATAACAGGGCTATCTTTTTGCTCTGTGTATCTATTCAGCTGATTTTCTTCAGCGAAGACCCGCATGTCTTCTTTCCTCAGAGAATCAGAAAGGTTATTGACTGAATCCTTTTGTCTTAATACTCTTAATTGAATGTTCACCAAATTAGGATTGTATGTAAATTATGTCTGTGAAGCAAAGTTAACATAAGACAATTGGCTATCACAATAAGATGAATAACAATTAGTCAATTACCTGGGGAGGAAGCTAGGACCGTAAGGATACTACACAATATGCATACAAGTAGCTCGAAATGCTTTCAAATGGCGATGTGAGTAGACTTTTTAATCAATGTTTTGTGTTCTTGTGCTTTGGACTCAGACAGTCTTGACAGCAGATCACCAGCCCTGTGATCACACGACCAGAAAATTACATTTCCTTTGCATTGCAAAGATCTGATCAACTTCTCTGAGGCACAAAAGTTGTTCTGGTGACTTTAGAGTTTCTACTTCAGTTTTGCTGCACTGGACATTATTTGGTCCTTTCATGTAGAGCTGTGTTGCACTGCCATTTATCTGTCAGTAGTGTTCTTTCTACAACCTGTGTCAGTCGGAGTCTGTTTTAAATTGTTAATCTTTTAAAAAAACTGGGAAGATGTTTTTTTTATTATTATTATTAGTGAAATAAAACATTATAGCAAGAATTATCAAAAATGCCTGTGTACACCAGTAATTTTTGTAGGGTTGTTTTTAAGGAAGTCCAAAACATCCCAAAATTATGATGAATCCCACTACTTATAGACATGGTGGCAAAGGGTTCTCAAAAGTTTGGTTGAGCCCACAGGAAAATCATAGCCCAGGACTCCAAATTAAGTCCCAAAAAATCACTGTACACAATGTCGTGTGTCACTATGTCCATAACATCACCTTTAGGGTCAGATACTGATGTATAGAAATTAAAAAAAAAAAAAACAAATTGTAACAATTTCTGAAGGAAAAACTATTATTGTAATCATCTTTTTTTCATCAGTAATTTTGAATAAAATACCACAGCTTATTTCCTAGATATAAAGACCAAAGACAAGTCCTCGTAAAATCCTTAGACAATTTTTTTAAAGCGATTTCTTAAAATTTTGTTTATAACTTTACTGTCTGGTGTCAATAGATCTAGATTTTTGCATGTAAACAAAAGTAGATTTGTAGACAAATTTACTACACCTGCCATTTCCCTACATTGTCAAAAAGAGTGGGTTTTTTTTTCAAAAATGAAGATAAAATATTTCCCTAGTTTCTCAGAAAATCCTGCTACATCTTCCCAATTAATGAAGGCACAAGCTGCGCTTGTAAAAATGAAGTGGAAAAAAACTGAATACCTGTGTTGTATAATGGTTGATGTTTCACTAAGACTCCTACCTTTACCTGCTAGCTCTACAAGGGGATAAATTTTTAATTTCATAATAAAGTAACTGATACCAGCACATGAAACAAGATACTGGCGCTAGCAGTGATGAGATGGTCTTTGCTACTTGATTGGAGTTTTATTGATTGTCTGCACATTGTTACAGTGTTTAAGTATTTGAACATTGAGATCTCTATGTACTTCAGATTGCAGTTGCAAATTAATAAACGTTAAAGTTTAAACTAATAAAGGTTACATTTTAGATAAGATTGGGGGCAATTTCCTTATAAATATTCTTATGACAGGAATGGTATAAGTTAAGGTAATCCTTATTGTACATATAAGTTTTAGTACCCGTAGCACGATTGTATGACACAAATTTATGCACAACAGCGCATGCATCAAGGTCGACGTTTATTTAGGAATTCAAAGTTTGCATCAGTTTTATGACAGTCTTTTGCAATTGGCGTCAATTAAGATTTCCCAAGTAGATAAATATTCAAGAGTTAGTTTACACATGCTATATCTTACAATTCCTTTTAATTTGTGTTGTTTACTAAAGGTATATATATGTATATATCTGCTCTAGTATCAAATTTGAAAGCAAATATTCAATTTTAAGCAGTTTTAATTCAATTTTGCAGGCAAAGATGGAAACAAAATAACGACCGTTGTTGCTACGGCGGGCACCGGACCCGACCGTCCCCAGGAAGTCTCCTACACAGATGCCAAGGTAATTGGTAATGGCTCATTTGGAGTTGTGTACCAGGCCAAACTAGTCGAGTCATCAGAACATGTCGCCATTAAAAAGGTTCTTCAGGACCGGCGCTTTAAGGTAAGTTGTGTAAACTTTCAGATTTTAAAATCAGTGTTTATCACCATTAGGGATGGCCCATGCATCCTAACTGCAGTTAACATCACCAGACAAGTTATATCTTGATTATCGTAATTGGGTAAAATATTTTTGTCTGGCCAATATTTCCAAATTTAAATGGATCTTTCCATCTTGTGTTATAAAGAAACATATTTCACTCTTTATTAATATACCATGTTGCCTTGTACCTGGTGTTTAAACATTTAGTGTGAAAAATGTTTGATACTGAAATGAATTCCAGTTAATATAATTTCGAGTTGAAAAATCTTGAACACAATGTACACAAAACAATGCAGGGTTATGTTGTGATTGCAAACAATTGCTTCTATGCAAAGCAAGACCTTAGTTAGAATGTCCGTTTCATTGATTTCAATTTTTTTTATGTTTTCAGAATCGAGAATTGCAGATAATGAGAAAGCTTGAGCACCAGAATATAGTCCTGTTAAAATTTTTCTTTTATTCATCAGGTGATAAGGTAAGTAGAAACTATTATTGTTCCAAGGTA
Organism: Ylistrum balloti; assembly: GCF_031769215.1. NCBI lineage: Eukaryota > Metazoa > Mollusca > Bivalvia > Pectinida > Pectinidae > Ylistrum > Ylistrum balloti. The sequence goes on along the minus strand of NW_026782219.1, from coordinate 497,929 downwards.
TGATACATATTAGTGTAGCAGCTATATACAGTATCATATCACTATAATTTCTTGTGTATTGTATAGATATGTGCTGTTTATCAGTATCGTGATATTCAAAAAGTACATAAATTTTCAGTCAGTTTTTATCAAACTGTAAAAAAAAAAATTGACTTATATTTTCTAAACGTTCAGTAAGGATGTGGTCAGCTGTGCAAATCTATCCAGAAAATATTAGAAATTATATCAAAAGAAAAAGTCCCTGATTCAGTGCTCCCTAAGTCCCTGGTTCAGTGCTCCCTCGGTCCCTGATTCAGTGCTCCCTCGGTCCCTGGTTCAGTGCTCCCTCGGTCCCTGGTTCAGTGCTCCCTCAGTCCCTGGTTCAGTGCTCCCCCGGTCCCTTGTTCAGTGCTCCCTCGGTCCCTGGTTCAATGCTCCTTCAGTCCCTGGTTCAGTGCTCCTTCAGTCCCTAGTTCAATGCTCCCTACCCATGCCAATGGCAGCTGACTGGCCTCCCTTATATTGTTCACTAAGATAGCTACCAGTTAATACAAGGAAACATCACATTAAAAAACTGTAGACAAGCAAATGTTGAAATAAACAAGTAATTTCAATGTTGTATAGGAAGCCAATCCCTCAACAGTAAGAAGTAATATGTTATCCCCTTAAACTATCCCAGGATGGATAGGGCAGATTTTTCCAGGTTTAATCTCTTTCAAGTGATCTTGAGGACTGTAGACAAAAAGAAATCCTTTGTTTAATAGCATTTGTCACTCTTAAGTAAAGGTCCTTTTAGCACTTATGATGCTTTTTCAGGTGATTTTATTCAAATAATTAGCTGTAAGTGCCTCAATTAGTAAGGCACATAAAATGAAGTTAGCTTAAGATGTGGCCTTATTTGTATCTCAAGACCCCTACTAATGTTGAGAGACTAGAGACCATTAAATGGTAGCATTTTGTACATATATTGTTCACAGTGTATGTCTCAGGAGAGGAAATCCCCTTCATGCTCTTCCTAGATATTGATTTTCTGTGTCCGACTCGTACTGTGTTCTTGGCCACTTCAAGATGATTTAAGACATCATGTTCTGTTCACTGTCTTTCTAAACTCAACTCAGGATATCAACTTTTTTTCTCTCCCTTTTTCTGAGAACAGAAACTTAAATTAGATTTATGAAATTATAGGTTGTAAATTATGCTTGCTTTGTGTTTGAAATTGAAAAAAGAAAAAAAGAAATAAAAAAATCTTTGTGGAACATTTACCGATGCTTAGATTCCTGGTTCACAATGTTGGAACTCCTTAGCTCTGTCGATTGATGTTATTCTGTCTTAGTACAAGAATTAGATTGGATTAACAGGGAATTGTTAAATTCCCTTGTGAATTGTTTGTAGATGGGAAGTCCAGAGATGTTGGTACAAAAACACTTTGATGATAACATCAGAGAATAGTCCCCTTGGTATATTTTATTTACCCCCGGTGGAATTGTTGGGGGGGGGGGGGTGGTGATATAACAGATAACAGTTCTATTCGATACTGTCGGAGAACAGTCCCTTCATTTAATAATCAATACTATCAGACTACTGCCCTTTGGGTTAACAATCAATACTCTTTGGAAACTGACACTTTTATCAGGTGTTTTTTAGCAATTGGAGAACTGCATAATCATTTTAAAGTTGAGATATCACCAAAGAGTTATGTTCCAAACTTAGCAAGAAATTCATCAACTAAAACCGATACCCCATTAGGTATTAACATACAGTGTACAGTGACTTGGCAACTGCCTGTATAAGAAAACTATCAGAGAACAGTTCCTTTGGTTAACAGTGGATACTATCAGAGAGCAGTCGCTTTGGTTAACAGTGGATACTATCAGAGAACAGTTCCTTTGGTTAACAGTGGATACTATCAGAGAACAGTTCCTTTGGTTAACAGTGGATACTATCAGAGAGCAGTCGCTTTGGTTAACAGTGGATACTATCAGAGAACAGTTCCTTTGGTTAACAGTGGATACTATCAGAGAACAGTCTCTTTGGTTAAGAATGGATACTATCAGAGAACAGTTCCTTTTGTTAACAATGGATACTATCAGAGAACAGTTCCTTTGGTTAACCATGGATACTATCAGAGAACAGTCCCTTTGGTTAACACTGAATGCTATCAGAGAACAGTTCCTTTGGTTAACCATGGATACTATCAGAGAACAGTCCCTTTGGTTAACACTGAATGCTATCAGAGAACAGTTCCTTTGGTTAACCATGGATACTATCAGAGAACAGTCCCTTTGGTTAACAATGAATGCTATCAGAGAACAGTTCCTTTGGTTAACAATGGATACTATCAGAGAACAGTTCCTTTGTTAACAATGGATACTATCAGAGAACAGTTCCTTTGGTTAACAGTGGATACTATCAGAGAACAGTTCCTTTGGTTAACAGTGGATACTATCAGAGAACAGTTCCTTTGGTTAACAGTGGATACTATCAGAGAACAGTTCCTTTGGTTAACCATGGATACTATCAGAGAACATTCCTTTGGTTAACAATGAATGCTATCAGAGAACAGTTCCTTTTGTTAACCAAGGATACTATCAGAGAACAGTTCCTTTGTTAACAATGGATACTATCAGAGAACAGTTCCTTTGTTAACAATGGATACTATCAGAGAACAGTTCCTTTGTTAACAATGGATACTATCAGAGAACAGTTCCTTTGGTTAACAGTGGATACTATCAGAGAACAGTTCCTTTGGTTAACAGTGGATACTATCAGAGAACAGTCCCTTTGGTTAACAATGAATGCTATCAGAGAACAGTTCCTTTGGTTAACAATGGATACTATCAGAGAACAGTTCCTTTGATTAACAATGGGTGCTATCAGAGAACAGTTCCTTTGTTAACAATGGATACTATCAGAGAACAGTTCCTTTGTTAACAATGGATACTATCAGAGAACAGTTCCTTTGTTAACAATGGATACTATCAGAGAACAGTTCCTTTGTTAACAATGGATACTATCAGAGAACAGTTCCTTTGTTAACAATGGATACTATCAGAGAACAGTTCCTTTGTTAGCAATGGATACTATTAGAGAACAGTTCCTTTGTTAACAATGGATGCTATCAGATAACAGTTCCTTTGTTAACAATGAATGCTATCAGAGAACAGTTCCTTTGGTTAACAGTGGATACTATCAGAGAACAGTTCCTTTGGTTAACAGTAGATACTATCAGAGAACAGTCTCTTTGGTTAAGAATGGATACTATCAGAGAACAGTTCCTTTTGTTAACAATGGATACTATCAGAGAACAGTTCCTTTTGTTAACAATGAATGCTATCAGAGAATAGTTCCTTTTGTTAACAATGGATACTATCAGAGAACAGTTCCTTTTGTTAACAATGGATATGCTAACAATGGATCAGAGAACAGTTTTGGTTAACCTGAATTTGTTAACAATGGATAACAATGGTTAACAATGAATGCTATCAGAGAACAGTTCCTTTGTTAACAATGGATACTATCAGAGAACAGTTCCTTTGTTAACAATGGATACTATCAGAGAACAGTTCCTTTGATTAACAATGGGTGCTATCAGAGAACAGTTCCTTTTGTTAACCATGGATACTATCAGAAAACAGTTCCTTTTGTTAACCATGGATACTATCAGAGAACAGTTCCTTTGTTAACAATGGATACTATCAGAGAACAGTTCCTTTGTTAACAATGGATACTATCAGAGAACAGTTCCTTTGATTAACAATGGGTGCTATCAGAGAACAGTTCCTTTTGTTAACCATGGATACTATCAGAGAACAGTTCCTTTGGTTAAGCATGGATACTATTAGAGAACAGTTCCTTTGGTTAACCATGGATACTATCAGAGAACAGTTCCTTTTGTTAACCATGGATACTATCAGAGAACAGTTCCTTTGGTTAACAGTGGATACTATCAGAGAACAGTTCCTTTGGTTAACAGTGGATACTATCAGAGAACAGTTCCTTTTGTTAACCATGGATGCTATCAGAGAACAGTCGCTTTGGTTAACCATGGATGCTATCAGAGAACAGTCGCTTTGGTTAATCATGGATACTATCAGAGAACAGTTCATTTGGTTCAGTCATAACTTAGAAAAAGACTTGAGTGCATGTTTTGCAGCAGTATTGTGATGGCACCATCACATTGTGAAGTAACCTTGTGTCATGATTTCAAACATCAAAATGTGTTCATAATTTTTCATATTACATGTTTTCATTTTTCAGAAAGATGAAGTGTATTTGAATCTAGTGCTGGAGTATGTCCCTGAGACAGTGTATAGAGTAGCCAGACATTACAGTAAAAGCAAGCAAACCATACCCATTATATATATCAAGGTGAGTTTGTACAGAGAGAGACGTCACACACAAACCATACCCATTATATATATCAAGGTGTGTTTGTACAGAGAGAGACGTCATACACAAACTGTACCCATTATATATGTCAAGGTGAGTTTGTATAGAGACAGACATCACACAAAAACTATACACAATTTTCAATATTTTAGCAGTGCTCCAGATAGCCTGCGTGAATGCGTTTTCACGCACAATATTTCTAATTTCACGCTAGGAAAAAAATTAGATTTGCGTCATTAACCCGTGCGAAATCCGGACTCTGCGTCAATGTCCGGCTCCAATATTACGTAGTTAGAAAACTCAATAATCTAAGTCAAACAGACACTTATCAAGTAAACGAAACTCGTAACAAGCGCTTTCTTGATCGTGATTATAAACCAGTCGCATAGCAAATATGGCGCGGTCAAAAATGTTTACAAATTCAGTGTTACCCTAATATGGAAAAACCCATACACTTGATGAAGGCAGGGGTGAAAAAACCCCTCAATTTATAAAGGTAGGAGTGAAAACCCCACATGTCAAAAAGTTATCTGGAGCACTGTTTTAGTATGTAATCTTACTGCTAGTTACACTTCCAGTAAAATGTTGGGTGACATTTATTAATGAAGTAATCCAGCTTTTGTCAAAGATTTTGAAAATGGTTTCGGAGACATCTTGTCAGGTAACTACAAAGATTGTACTCTAAATTTTGTCCAATTCTAAAAGCTGTAACATTTTGGTTACTGTGAATGTAATCAATTTGGTGCAGTAGAATTTTTGACACATGAATACTTACTGATAGATTAGGGCATCCATGATAATTGCAATATGAATTAAGATATAATAAAATTGAAATTAGCACTATCAAATTTTAGTGCAGAATGATCACAGCAAATAATTACATTGCTTCTGATATATGCACGTTTATAGTATTCTTTCCAATTTTCTAGGACAATCTAAACACTTTCCGAAGATGATAGGTGCCATCTGTATCTGAGATTTGGTGTATTGTGTTAGGGACTGTAATTCTGTGATAATTATTAACAGCTTGACTTGTGGTTTTGTTACAGCTATACATGTACCAGTTATTTAGAAGCCTTGCTTACATCCATAGTCAAGGAGTCTGTCATCGTGATATCAAGCCACAAAACCTTCTACTTGACCCAGAGTCTGGTATTCTTAAACTCTGTGATTTTGGGAGGTAAGTACAGCAGAGTTTGTCCCATGTGACTTTTTATAATAACTATAATCCCTTGACTAGAATTGACCAACTCTAGAAATAATATCAAATGTGACTATTTCTTCAAAATTTAATGTTGGAAGATCTGAAATTTTGTAATTTCCCATTATTTAATTATTCTCTTGTCCTCCTTTCCACCATGATTTTGATTTTGCTTATTTATTCTTTAACAGATAGAAGTGTAGATCTATAATTTGATATGTAGTTGTATAATGATAATATGCTCAATGATAGGATCGAGTTCTGATTTTGGTATTTCTATTTCTCCCAATATGTATAGGTTGGTATTGTTTATCCAGTGTATAATATAAGACTACATTGTATTTCAGTGCTAAAGTTTTAGTTCGCGGGGAGCCCAATGTTTCTTACATATGTTCACGGTATTACCGTGCACCAGAGTTGATATTTGGTGCAACTGACTATACTTGTCAGATAGGTATGTAGAACTTTACTGGTTTGTTAACACCGGCATCTTTAAATAGATTTTTCTTTTCTTAATATCTTTTTCATACACACATAGATACAGCCTTTTTTTAACGTTTACATATTTTCTTCAAATCATCCAGTCACATTTTCATTGACAAAGTTTTAAAAATTCTAGGTTGAATTTGAATCCTCCGAAACAGGTAGCTTAAGCATATTTTTGTTTTAACACATTTAATCATTTACAGATTTAAGACAAAATGGAGTACACAAATGTCTGTATTTTATGAAGTAGAATTAAACTATATTTTCTTGAGTACCATAGTTATTTACCAACAAGCACTCTGGACATATTACATGATAAAAAAGGTAATTACATTTTTACAAAATAAAACGACAAAATGTATATTTTTGAATAATTCATTATTTTATTTATTAATAGTCTGTTGTTCGCTTGATAGATAACTGGAAATTGGATCTGTTACATCTTGTTACTTCTCTTGATTTGTAGATGTGTGGTCAGCTGGTTGTGTATTGGCTGAGCTGTTGCTAGGACAACCAATTTTCCCTGGCGACAGTGGTGTGGACCAGCTGGTTGAAATCATTAAAGTCCTTGGCACACCCACACGGGAACAGATTCGTGAGATGAACCCTAATTACACAGAGTTTAAATTCCCCCAAATCAGAGCGCATCCCTGGTCAAAGGTACTTACCGTGAGTTTTAAACATCAATGTATAGTCGACCTGGGCATTTCACAGTCCACATGTTCACCGGCTATGGTATGGTACAATGGGACACTGCTGTGCATCAGTTTTATGTTTAGTAAAAAGAAAATAATTCACATGGATTTTTTTTTTTTTTTTTTTAGAAATCATTCACAATGGAAAAATAATTTTAATAAAATTGTCAGGTCCTAGTTGATTCAGAAAAGAAAATGGAAAATGTGAAAATTTTAAGGAGAGGAGATTCTAAATATTCTGTTGCTAGATGACTTTAAAAAGTTTCGAAGCCAGCTACCACTCTGAAATGATTAGTTTTCGGGATTATAGAAAATGAACTTGTCGTGCTAGAGAAATACTGTTGCCACCATTGAGACGTTGTCAGACCTAACTGTGTTTGTGAATACGTTTTGTGATGGACATGCATGGTGAAAGACAGGTCAGCCGTACTAGAAATAGATTTTGTAGTGTTACGTTTTATTCCTAGTTTTTACCTGACAGTTTTACTCCCCTTCAATGATGCGAGACAAGTAAGGAGTGAAGTGAAATTTAGTTCATAGATAAAAGAAACTTTGGGTATTTGATAAAAATTTGAAATATTTAACTAACAAGAGAAGAACAAAACATTTAGACATTTGAATCGGTGATTGTCACTAATGTGATATATTATTTGCTTTGATAATGAAACCTATTTCCTCTTTTCCTACATAGAATGTACTTTCTATTATTTTTTGCTTAATAATAGTCAGCTGACTAAAACTTGATTTTCAATTTATTATTAATTACCTCAGTTTAATTCTCAAAGGTGCAGAAAATTCATTTATATGTCTATGGAATATTAACATTGTTTGAGTTGATTACATTCTGAAAATTTCAATCTCGAAATTAAAACATTTTGTTTAAAGCTGTTACAACTTCCACTACATTTTCTGTACTTTTGGGAACATTTAACCTTTATTATAATTTTTTTTGTACTCCTTGTTTGTTGTCAATTCATTAATTGTTGATGAAAAATTTCTTTTAAAGGAAAACTTGAAAAATAATCAAGCTATCAATATGAAATTATTCAATTTTTACCAGAACATTTCTACTTGATTAAAGTTGTAGGAAGTGAAGTTTCTCATTAATTGTCTTTATCATAATTGGTATAGAAATTGAACATTAAGCTGTCAGCACATGGCATTACATACATCAACTTTGAGAGCAGACATGTGATTTCATTTCGTTGTCATGATTTCTGTAAATTTCATCTGCTTACAAAATATTCTGAAAGTAACTATGCTTGAATTTTTAAACCATTATAGCCTTTACCCATCTTCTCATCTAGAATCCAATCTTCATCCCATTTACTCTTCCCTGATGTGTGAAATTACTTTGTAGTGAATTTCTTCTTAATCCACAATTTTCCCTTTTGCAGTGAATGTTCCTGTTAATATAAAGATAGAGATAAATTTTCACTCTTTTTCCTGGCATTATATATATTAAAGTTGAACACCAGTATCTTATCAATGAATTATCACTGAAAACAATATATGTATTTGGATGTATGTCAAAATCATTTTCAATATAGCTCAATATAAAATTATGGTAATAATGGCCATTGTTTGAAGAAAGTGTCCATTTAAAAGTATATTAAGAATTAAGTAAATTTTTGGGAAGTTTTTAGAAATTTTCACCACTTTCGTAAGAAAGGGAACTGATGCTTACAAATATGAAGAGGAGACTGTACTCAAAAATTTAATATAAAGTTTTCACGATATTACCAATTTGTAATAATTCTCATTTAAACAGATTACTTGAAAATCAGGTGATGGTGTGTTGCCTTCAGCATTGTCAGTCATGTGAATTTCATGTAAATGTCTTCTGACTATTTTCTAAATCACTTTGTGTCTACAAAGGAACATTATCTTGCTTAACATGTAACTGCTGTTTTCTATATCATCATTCAGTTATGTTTATCATGCTGTCAAAACAAGTTGGTACTTTGGAAATTTGTGATGAAGTTGTCAGCAACGTTTCATCAGTTGATGAGAAATAAAAGATAACATGAAATGACGTTACCACACCAGTGGTCTTTTGTCTTTAAATTCTTTTGGAAGTTACGTTCTCACAGATTCTCTCAAACAAAGTAGTTGACAACTAAAACATGAAAGGAAGGTAGTGATTCCAGTAGATGTTGTCTGTGTTTTCGTCGACCTATTGAGATGGTTTTGACTCCTGCCTTCTTTTCTCTATACTAGGTGTTTCGGCCACGCACTCCCGCCGAGGCCATACAGTTGGTCAGTCGACTCCTGGAGTATACACCTGGCTCCCGGATCAGCCCCCTTGAAGCATGTGCACATACATTCTTTGATGAGCTACGAAAATCTTCAACACGACTTCCCAGTGGCAAGGAACTGCCACCTTTATTCAACTTTACTCAGCAAGGTAGACGGACTTGATGAAGACAATAAAAAACTTAGATAAAGGGTTTTACATGAGTTCTGTATACATGAGGTTATGGAGAAACTCCTGGTGGTTTATTTTATTTAAATTCCGGCAAGATTAATTGGGGAAAAAAAAAATCATAAAAAGTTTAAAATAGAAATTGATGTTAGATTCTGTTTATCATATCACTTGATTTAAGCAAAAAAATTGTGAGAATAGAATTTTGCTAGCCTGATAAACAATCCTTAGTATGACATGACATAAAAACAGACAATGTATTCTCTACTGATTTAATTTTCTTTCTTCATTTCTCTATTCTTTATTTTTCTACATTTTCATTCCATTCTAAACAAAAGAAAAATAAAGATCTCGCAAAAATGAAAATTTACAGGTTTTGTGAAAATCAACAAATATTCAACACTGTGATGTACATTCACTTCTAAATTTCAAATAAGAACTGTTTTCTGTTTATTTCAGAAATACAAATTCAACCGGCACTGAATACTGTTCTCATACCTCCACATTATCGCGGCACAAACGCGACAACCGGGGGAGGGACCCCGGAGACTGGTGTGGCAAATCCTGGAGGGGATGCCACTGATACTCAGGGGGCCGCAGCTGCCGGCAACGCGTAACTAACGCTCTCCACATAGACAAAGGGGCGTAATTTTATTGAAGTGTTCGTCTCACAGGGAGTCAAGTTTGTGTTATGACACCGAAACTTTAACCATGGTCAGATATTACTATAAGAATCTACAGTAACGATCAGATACAGGAGTGACCGTTAAGATGGTGGAACAGGAGCAGCTGTGAAGATGGGAGTGACTGCTGTGATGTGCAGAAAGTTAGCAAGGATCACAAGAAGGCAACATCATTCTGGATTTTACAGCTGTACAAACTCTCTTAGAGGAAAGACCATCTCTCATTACAACAGACAAAATAGTTTAGCACACTTCAAAAACAACAAGAGATGACAGACACGTGTTGAGATAAGATGCATGATATCACTAATGTTTGACAAACCTTGGTACAATGAAACCATTTTACATTTTAATACCAAAAGAACACTTAGTAACCTATTATAATGGTTTATAAATTGTAGTTTGAATTCAAGTGAAACCCTGACTGACATATCTTGATAGACTGACGAGGCAATGACTGATGAATTGTAGTGTGTAGATGAAGTTTGATGACATTAGGAGGGAAAGGACTCCAGCTGCCATGCCACTTTAATCTACAGGCTACGAAAGTAGAAAAGATGTAATGTATCGGGTTTAGTGATTATAATCACTCTGTAGGGATGACAGCATGTTGTCAGTGTATGTCATTAATTTGATTTGACTATCAAGACTATTTACATGTCATTAAGAGATGTTATGACAAGTCTGCTGTAAAAGTAGTGTCTGCTGTCTGTTTGAACGAATAGCTTCTGAGGATGCTGGTCCCAAATGATGATAAGAAATCGTTTTAATTTTGGAATTCCTTGCAGGAATGATATAGCTCGTTGAAAAGTCATTTACTGGAAGAGAAAACTACCTGTGATGAAGGCACATTCTCTGTGAGATCTTCGCTCCGAGGACATAATTTAACTGTGCATGTTAGTATGAGAGGGTCGAGAGAGTGAGAAAATACGAAATTCTTAAAATAGCTATGAATGTAATAGTACTGATGTGTTGGAATGATTGGAAAACATATTCCGATGCGATTTTAAATTATGAATGTATTTTTTTTATGTCTGTTGTGGCAGACTTTGGTGATCTATGGGGTGACCATTGATTGGTTTTTAGTCGGTTCATGCTTTAATAAATCTTTATGTCTGATGAAAATATTTATAAAAGTAGACTGATACAGTGGAGAAGGAAGAGAGAAATTTTGCTCCATGAAGATTTAGTCTGTATTTATATAGTAGTAGTCATTTCAAGGTAGAGTTCTGAATTGTTTCCTTTTCATGCTCAATAATTTGAAAATGAAGAGTTGTACATTTTATGCGCATGGTGTAAAATCTTGTAAAATTGTACTCTCACCTGTTTTATTGGATACATTTTATGGAAACAAGTTACAAGTATTTCTTTTACGAAATTTTATTCAATTAAACTCAGTATATCTTTTATCTGAAGTAAACCAAGACAAGTATATAGGACGATGCTGATCTTATTTTCAAGAAATTTCAAGATGTTATTTGTCTGAAAAGGAGATGAAATCACAGAGGAAAAGCAAACATTGTTATCTGCTATGTATAGTAAATTTCTACATAGAGCTGATTACAACAAAATTGATAACGAGAACAAAACACCATATTCAGGTAGAGGTACATCAAACCAATATTTTTCAAATTTTATAAAGTTACCTAAAATGTGAAGATACATACTTAATATTGCCAGTATAGTGGGAAATCAGACAAGGTCAGGAGTGTCCTGATTTTTTTGTTGGAAAGTTCCTTTTCTTTAAATAGATGTACATGTATAGATTTTACCAAGAGGAGATAACTGTCTTTGGTTATTATTGTAATCAATTTTCATTGCTCCACTTCTACTCTGTATGAATTGATCTAGTGCCAACTCAAATTTGACGACATTCTGATTTTTCTAGACACCATTAAAATTGTTTTTCTTTTTGTATATTCTTTAAATATCTATGTGTTCAGAGAGTCAGGGGTATACGAAATTTATTGCCGTTCTTTGTAACATGAAATATACACAAGATATTTTACATTTGAGAAAAAATGACAAATTTTGTAGACATACAAATGGTGGGAGAAGAGTTATTCGTGCATGTGACAAGAGATTGTATTTGTTGAATATTATTTCCAGCTTTACAGCTGTTGAATATTCATTAATCAGTTTCAAGTGATTTCAATATTACATTGTAAAGAGAAATACATTGTTTTATTAATTGACATAGAAACTGAATAGCCGAAAATTTGAAACAGATTTTCAAAACTCTACCAAATTGAAATTATCAGCTTTTATTTGAATATTGTATGGATAATTGAAATGATTTTATTTTTGGTAAATTTTAATGAGGCATTGTTATTTTCATTTTCTTTATTTTTTTTAATTGAATTTTCAATTTCTATTTTATGACAGTTGTAACATGTTATCTTTCAAAAGACGACCATTCCAGACACAGACTAAACGTGAACAAACATCATTGTGTACATTTTAACTCTGTAGCAACTGCCAATGTTACTGGTGTCTGTGTATGGTTCTGTGCTATAAAATCACACCATCTTCAAGTGTAATGAGCGAGGGAGATTTTCCAAAGTTAATGATTTGCATGAAGAATTCAGTCAAAACCAATTGAATGTGTTTATGTTACACTTCATAAAGCATTCACTCTGTCACAAGTGTGATAGTTTTTGTATGTGTGACAATTTATGCTTTTTAACAGTGTCCGATTGGTGAAGGGGGGTGGCGTGATGGTACCGTGATCCTCGTTATACCATGTCACAATGTGACAATTAGTCATACTAACAGATCATGTGATTCAGTGATTGTGTATGTGTCTGTAGCAATGTAGAGCGATAGTAGTCATGTCACTTTCAATTACATGTGGTTTGTTTTATAAACAAGTGAATGTGTTTTATTTTTTGCGACAAACAGAATGTGGCATTACATCATATTGCTGAATGAATTTTTTAAGGGATGGATGAATATCGCTGGAATCTTGACCAGGTTTCATCATCGATGTGTGTAAAATTTACATAAAAGAGGTTTATTTTGAGTGTATGTGATGCATTGATGACGGTCAGATTGTCGTTAATTGGTCACTGTACATACCTTTGCCATACGATGTGCTCCTTATGTCATGACCTCTGCTTTTGTAATGATAGTCCAGCTCATACAAAGGACAAATGATCTGAAGCGCATTTTTGGGTACAGAAAATGATAAAACATCGGAAGCTTATTTTTCGGTGCAGAAAAATCTTCATCCTTCTGATTTTTCCGATTACCGGTAGACATCCACAAATTTAAAAAAAGGGAAAAATTTTTCGAAAGCAAGTTTGTAAGCATTATCAGAGGCTTATCCTTTTAAATACCATGTACCAGGATATGTTTGTTAAACAGTTTCATTTTTGAATGAATCTGACATGTTTTATTGATTGTAAGTTATTGGAGCTAGAAGTACTGTACACTAGAAAATCGGTGATTGAAAGAACAAAATGATCTGCACTTAATATAAGGTGTTCTGCTAGTGATTTTGTTTTAATGAAATGTGTAATTTACTAAACTATAGACAAGTGCTCACAAATATCATTTTCAAGCATACTGTTTACATGACTGATAGCAGAAACCCCAATTCCAGCATTGTGTAAAATATGCAGTTGTACCCAGTTACATTGTGGTAATGTTAAATGGTTCATGTCTTTTGATCCCAACGTTTAAGTCTCGTGTGCATTTTCCCTCTATGAAAGAAGTAGTAATTTTGAAATCACTATAGCTATCTCAAATACCAGTATATAAGAATGGAACTTGACAAAGGCACATGAAAGTGATGTAGTCTCACAGGTCATAGAGCTAAATGTTTGTAAACAGTCCGATTTTTTACTTATAAGCCATTCATTCACTTGTAAAGAATGGCTATTTCGTGCATTACGAAACTTGTGATTTTTTAACATGGTTATATTACGATATACTGAGTGAATTAATCACTTTTTATTATTATTTTTTTTATTTTTTTTTTTCATTGCATTGAAAAAGATAACAAAACCAATTCAACATGAGTGGGAACCACCATGTTTTATGATACCTTGGCACACCCAACACTCAGTATTGAGCTGGTCCCAATCCAAGGAAAGGACAGTCCAATGTTTGAATGTGGGGTGGAAGGGAGAACATGGCCATGATGCATATATGTCGTCATAATTCTACAGTTGTAAATAAAAGAAGAAAAACATTAAAATAGTTTTACTTGTTTTCTTTTGTGAAGTATAGTGTGCCATGAACATTGTGATTTGTGTCTGTTCAACTTAAGTTTATAAGGGAGAAGAAATTTCAAAGATTGAAGGACATGGCAGAATTTTCTAGAACACTAGAGACAAAGTTTCAGGGTGACCTATAGTAATATCCCTTTTGTCATTTGCTTATTAGGGAGAAGAAATTTCAAAGATTGAAGGACATGGCAGAATTTTGTAGATCACCCGAGACAAAGTCTTAGCATGAGCTATTACAATCCCCTTTTGTCCGGCATGGTGTGGCGTAGCTATAAGTAACCTGTGTCATTTGGCTGGACTTCTAGGAATAACTATGGATGAAGAGTTCATGAAGGAAAATTACAATTGTGAGCATTAATTTTTTTAATTCAAACGTGGTAAGAAGCCTTAATATGGGATGCCAGTTAACGTTATGCACAATTTACTTTTGCATTAAATGTACAATGTAGTGATAGTTTCTTATTGCAATCCTCCTTTGTCTGGCGTCGTGCTTTGTAAACATTTCATATTTTAAACTTCTTATGAAATATTCCTGAACTGATTTCAATGAAATTTCACTTTCCATAGCTTAAGGCGCACCAAAATTGTAACTTATATGGTCTCCAATCCCAAGGTGCCGGAGGGGCGGGGCCAGAAAGCGCCAAATTGATTTAAACTTCAAAAGTCTTCTCAAATCCCAGGTATGTTAGAATCAATTACTCTTCATGGATGGAACATCCTTCAGATGCTTTACCAAACTTGTAAATTTCATGACCCTTTGGTTTCACATTTCCCTCTGAAGAGGGGGTAAAACTTACAATAGTTTATATAGGAAAATCACATTTGTGAGCATAATTTGATTTTTTTTTTCCAGAAATAGTTTAAACTTTATAAGAATTTGTTTTTTGTTTGTATAAGCATACTGTTTGATGAGATGCACATGTTGACCTTGACTGACCCCCAGGGGCAGTTGGGCATGCCCAAAAGTGGGTCAAATTGACTGAAATTTCAAAGATACCGTTAGTGGATTGAAGATTTTTAAAAAGGAAAATTCAAATCTTGAGTGAAATTTTTTTACATTCAAACTTGGTTAGAAGCCTTAGCATGGAACAGCAGTTATGCACAGTTTACATTTGCATTACATGTATAGTGTACTTAACATTTTCTTGGCCTATAGGCCTTAGCAGTCATCTGACTACAAAAACTTTCAGCAGGGAGGTTATTTTTTCTACATTGAATGAAATCTTACTAAGAAGCTGTTTTCCATGATGTAGATGGAAGTTTTGATGAGGAGTAGATAAATGTAACAAGTGCTACCTGTTTTTTGACAGTAAAGTCGGAAATCGATCCAACAGGTGAAACTCGAGAAGTTTGAAATAGGTGTTGCACAGGAAAACCATGATTATGCAATCATGTTACAAAATGGCCTTCCAGACTGCTGTATCTAAGTTTTGAAAAGGTCGAAAAATAACACTTTGTTGGCTACCTTTCCATAACATTCCCATAAATTTTTAGTTCAATGGCCCCAGTGGAACCAGAGAAGTTTAAAATATGTTTTTTCAAGATGGCGGCCATTCTGGACTTCAGACATATCTGAAAGATAACAACGCTTGGTCAGGACCATCTCTGTATCATTTCATGCACGTTTGAGCTCAATCCCACTGGTGGAAGTTGAGAAAAAGTTTAAAATGTCAAAAGTTTGCACACAGCACACGAAGGAAGAAGCAAACTGGTTATATGTCATCATGACCCTTTGGGTCAGATGACCTAAAAATCATTTCTATGCCATGTTACAAGAAGCACTGTATTTCAGATGACTGTAAAGGCCCTTGGGGCCTCTTATAATGAACAAAAACTAAATCATGAGGGAATGACAGACAGAGGAATAACTACCTGTCTCACCAATGGCTGGCGGAGACTTGTATTATTAAACAGACATTAAAAATAGAACAAAACTATTTTTAAAAAGCTGATTAAAAATTTAATGTTTTCAGTCAAATACATTCAATAACAATTATGTGGTATACATTTGTGTAAATTTACAACTTTATACCACAAGTACATACAAACATGTACTTAATGTACAATGCCCTTCTGGTTATACCCACCATTACAGAACAAGTACGCTAAAAATATCACTTTCAAAACTAATGAAAGAAATTGAAGTTTTCTTCCTCTTTTGGCCTGTTAAAGCTGTATGCTACCTGTCTCATTTCCTAAAGACTTCAACTCAAACAAGCAAAAAATGGAACTCTTTTGTGTCAATAATAATTGATAATTATTGGATGACACAGCACACAGGTTGACAAATTGTAACTTACCCTTGGTGGCAGTATTGAAAGTAATGCTGTTTTGAATAAAAGTTAAGTAAAACTACAATACATAAAAATCAGATTGATTCACCAAGTCACTAGATGTTTATCCTCAATACCCCAGAGGTTACCATCACTTTCCCAGTATCAAGGATGCAATATATTTTACAACACTTGCAAATCTAATGTAATATCCTTAATAAAATCTTTATTTTACTTTTTCTTTTGGTAAAAAATTTTATCAATGGGTATATTTTTGTAAACACTATACCTTTCTACTATTGTTTCTTAACTGCCATTTTCAATACTATTCATGTTAATGACCCAAAGTCATTTTCATTTTACATATATGGATAACTATTACACAGGACAATTAACATCAACATACTTTACATAATCCCAAATGTGTAAATTTCAGTGTTTATAATACAATAAATGTCTTCCATCACTTCACTAGCCCTAAATCAGACAAGTATTTATAACAAGTGGTCAGCTGATCTAATCACTACGGTTTCAAATATTCATTATAAATATTTGTCTTAGTTACATGTTATCTTGAGCAAAGTAAAACATAGAAAATTCAGTATTTTTAGAAGTTTATAATACAATAAATGTCTTCCATCACTTCACTAGCCCTAAATCAGACAAGTATTTATAACAAGAAATCAGCTGATCTTATCACTACGGTTTTAAATATTCATTATAAATATTTGTCTTAGTTACATGTTATGAGCAAAGTAAAACATAGAAAATTCAGTATTTCTAGAAAAGTAATCCAAACAAAATATTCCGGTTTCACTTGACAATTATAAATGATGACTAGTTAACAGGGGAGCTAGAGGTGGAGGAGGCACTTACAGTATACATGTATGGGCATTAGGTCTGATTCAATTACAAGTCAAAGGAAAAAACCATTGAGGTGGTCATCGCCCCATCCTTCGCTTTTTCCTACAAGTATGGAAACACTTGTGAAACAACTTAAAAGGCAACAATTTATAAAGATTTTGTTTTTTCATCATTTGATAAAATTGGAATTCTGATTGGACCAATAGGAACCAAACATTTATTTACATCTTTAT
This sequence comes from Ylistrum balloti, assembly GCF_031769215.1. Lineage (NCBI taxonomy): Eukaryota > Metazoa > Mollusca > Bivalvia > Pectinida > Pectinidae > Ylistrum > Ylistrum balloti. The sequence continues at coordinate 480,469 of NW_026782219.1, read as the reverse complement.
ATACACTAATCAAAAACCAGATGTTTATCTTGATCAACACCTCACATTACACAAATGTCAGAAGAAGTTGGGACTGTTTCATAATTAAGGGTAGGTTTGGCCAACAGTTTTCATATCACAGTATATTTAGCAATATTCAAAGGAATAATGCTATATATTACGATACATTGTGTTTCAATACATTTTATATCTGAAAGATTTTCGTAGCAAATGTTTACTGTATCTAAAAGAGCTATATCTTAATTTCATGCACTGATGTACTGCAAACTAGATCATTTTGAATTATGTAACACCACACAGGTTTAAGAAAACATCAAACAAGTTGAAACAGGGTTTGAATTAAGACTTCTCTACAAAATCATTGGTAAAATCCCTCAAACAGTTGTAGAAATTAGCTGCAATATACTGTGATATTGAAAATTGTAGTATCATATTGCAATATATCATCACTAGGCAAATATGAGAATATATTGACTAATGTGATATTATTACCCATCCATATTCACAATAGTTCATCATATATTGTTATTACAACTGATTCAATTATCCTTACCTGTATATAGTTATCTCCCTTTAAAGATGAATTTCAACTTCAGAATAACAAACACCAAACATATCATTATCACTAAGATATTAAAAAAAAACAAAAAAAAAAAAAAAAACAGGGATTTTGTATTGATGAATCTATCCAAAAATCAACAAAGAGCAAAGACTGATGAGGTTATAACAAAAGTCAAGATATGAAAATGATTAAAGTAACACCATCAACATATGTCCAGCACCTTATCCAAACATTTCTCTGAAAAAGCACAAAAAATTAGACTGCTTTCTTCAGAGTCATAATAACAAAACATAACAATATACAAGAGAATGCCTTAAGAAAAGCAGGCTCCAGTTGTTCAAAGCTTGGTTGAGGTGAACCAGTATGTGTTAAGTGAAAATTTTCCACCATGAATTAAACAAAATTAGTACTTTACAATTTCACAGCTGAAGGCTTGATATCCTGAGTGATAATTTTGCTTTAAAAGTCTGTCTTTTTTCAGTGTTGATAATTTAACTTATTTTCAAATTTGCTTACCATAACTTAATTCTAACCAAGCTTTGAACAACTGTGGCCTAATAACTAAAACATGAAAAGCACTTAGCACCTAATTCTAACACCACTTTAATCATCCATAGTAGATTCATGTTCAGAGTTGCCAAACAATGCTGTTACAGATAACTGAAAATGCCTGCATTTCGAATCTTAGAGAACAATAATGTTGGTCAATTACATCCCTGATATTCCAGAGGTTATGATAGGTGACTTATGATCTTTGGAAATAAGAGAACCATACTGAACAACCCTGGCTCACGAGAATGCTTAAAGGCGGTAGGCATTTATTAATTTTTACAACAGGTTTTACATTGTTATCCAAAGAAATCATGACTTTACTGTCTTTGTTTAAAAAAAACTTGTAAAAATTCAGAGTCAGTAATTTTGGCAATAAAAAAAAATGTCTTCACCCAAAAAGAAAAGACATACATGTATATATATTTTTTTTTTCATCAGTTGCCATACAATTGAAATGGTCAGTCTATACAGACGGTAATTCAGTCTACAAGTGAACTGGTATGCAAAAAAGTTTTCACTGTGATAAATCCGACATTTCTTTTTACCATCACAATAAATGTGGTGTACACAAAGTAAAACATGTATGTTGTGAATGATATTAACCCTTAACTTTAATGTACTATTAAAGTTAATATTCATAATAAAAACGAAAAATTTATAAAAAGTCGGTCCAATATCATCTTGACTGAAGATAAAAACGTTCAATATGAAGAGAAGATGTCAAGGTCGTCATACCAACTGTATCTTTGCACAACAAATAATGAAGTTTTAACAAATAAAATAATGTACATTATTTACAGGTAAATCTGTCAGCTGTTTCAGCCGAGGAGAACCCGACGCAGCCTTGCACGAGCTGCGTCCTCATCGTCCGTATCAGATTCACTGTTGTTGGGATACATAGCAGGTCCATCACAACATCTTGGAGAACACAGATACTGCAGTAAAGGAAGGCGGTATTTACCACAGAAGTCCACGAACTTTACGTGTTCTACACAGGAAGAGAAGTACACACCTGTCAAAAACAACATGAAATGCTGAACAATCTAAATAAAACAAAACGAACAATTAATCACCTCCTGCAGTTTGATTTCTGTGTAAATTCTACTTCAAGTTTCTATTTTTGTTTTTTTTTTTTGTTTTTTTTTTTTTGTTTTTTTTTTCGTCAAAAGCTACTTCACAACATGTTTCAAATTTGACAGTTTGACGAAAATGCAAACAAAGTAGGTATGTTTTCTAACAAACATTTCGAAAAGATATTAAAGATTTATGAAGAGTATCGCTAGGTCTGAAATACTTTAATGTTTTCACTAATACAAGGTTATGGAAAGAGAAAATTTGATATTACAAGGAAATGCTGATGAAATCTAAAGGAAGAGTTGTTGGACAATCCCTCAAATCTTGATTCATACGTTAAATCATTAATTATACATAATAGACGGGTGCTAAATTTTTTTGTCTCAGTCTGATCTAGCTGCTACCTTAACACAGTAATTTGTTGTCTTACCCAATTATATACATGTATATCTTAATCAACTACATTTGTACATTCACATTAAAAAGAAATTAAAATGCACCAACATTTTGCCCCAAGTTACGTCATAACTGATATGACATCATATCTGTTTTTCTTCCTGATGTATTAAATGAAAACAGAAGTAAAACCTTCAACTAGAAAATTTTATGCAATTTCAACAAAATTATTTACCTGGTACACAAATAGAATTAATCACCTGTATATGATGGAGATTGATTTATTTAACACACACAGGTAACAAATTCTTATTAGAAATGTTATTGTACCATACCTTTACACCGAGTGTTGACACACCTGCGTGCTGACTGTAGATATTTGATGAGATCATGAGGAAGATCACCTTCACTATACTGAATTTTTTCAATCTTTACCACCCGGCCTGACAATTCGATCAGGGATGGTGGAGAATCTTCCATGTCCTGTACAAACTTTACCACCAAGGGATTGTTTCGCAGACTCAGCTCTACCAAGTTCAAAGACACAATTTCCTGAGGCAGTGTGGAGAGGTTGTTGTTATGGAGACTTAGAGACTGAAGGCGACCTAGATTGATCATGGTCGGTGGAAGACTTTGCAGCTGATTATCACACAGTGTTAAGGAGGTAAGACTACATAGGTCTCCCACCTCAGCCGGTATATCTGTTAGCTTGTTCCCTCCTAGGTACAACACTTCCAATCTGTAACACACAAACCATACAAATGTAACAACAGTATTCTATTGGACAATGCTAATAAGGTAGTTATTTTTGGTGTACTTCTTTAGATCTTTGTTTAATAATTGTAAATACTGTTCTTAGCACAAACATAACCTGAATTTAAACAAATAAAACACCTGAATCCTGATTCTTCCATATTGAACAACAAACTAATGACTATATTTAACACCAGAAACAAAAAATCACTCAATCTCAAAGTAGAGAGTTGATTGATGTGATACAGATGTAATTTTTAGATAGATATAATAATGTAGTTCTTCAGCTGATAATAAGTCATATGTCTGGATATAAGCCCAGGCATATGTTCCATATATCTACTTCTCTTTAGTACAATCAGCAACCTACAAAATTGCATGTTTTTCAATGCTTGGTGATATGCCTACCTCCCACAGTTACTGTATAACCATTCATTTTTGTAAATGTTAATTTCATGAAATTTGTGGTTTCTTTTAATCCACAAATTGACACCCATGATATGATTGAACATATGAAACTTTAATGATAACGTACAAGCTGATTTAACATTGTGATCAAGATTTATCAATGAATTCAAGTGCCAAGGCAAATGAACATTCTCGTAAAATCTTGAAATTTGAGCTCGATGAAAATAAATGATTTTACCGTATTGACTTTTAATCAAGTTAATGAAAGACTTCAATCCAGGTTTGCATATTTAACAAGATAGTTATAGTATGTATTCAAAAGGGACAATTTTATGATTGATTAAGACTGATATAAGGCCGTGGCTGTAGTTATGCAATGCTAAATTACAGCTCTGATCAAGCCAATGGTAAATCTGCAGCTAAATTGTGTTATTTCTAGGCATATACAGGGTTTTCCATAATTTTGTTAGTAGTAGGCTGTGTAGTGAAAGTAGGAGGCTGGCCTGCCGTGTACGTGTAGTCGTGTACGGAACATTATTACGGAACTGGACTGGTGTAGGCGGCCAAATGATCAAAGTAGATGGTCAAATTCGCCGGCGACCGGCTCTTATGGAAAACCCTGCATATGTGTAACGTATAGGTTTTTGAGTACAATATATACAAAAATCCAATAACACACACATGTTACTATCCAGAAATCTGATAAAAAATTTTCACAAATCTGGTGACAGGTTGTCAACATTTAAAAATCAACTTAATATGTACAATGGTCTAGGGAGTATGATATATCTCTATTGATAACCTATAAATATTGCCACATCAGCATCTGCCATACTGAAGTTGTATCTATTTTTTCCTACAATAAGTACTCTCAACTCCAATATAAAAGTTCTAACCCACAGTTAGAGGGTGGGCTTATTACAAGACAATCAACAACTGATATAAATATGTTGATATCAAAACACTGGATGTAGTGTACAACACTGTGTTGCTTTAAGTATCAGTTGATTAATCATATTCATGTAATCTAATTAACAAGAGTTCCTCGGAACTGTGTCGCCTGAATAAATTGTCACGGTCACCCAGAAATCGAACAGGATGTCAAAACTAATCTGTACCGTTCCAACAAGAAGCCATATACCAAATTTCATTTCAATAACTTAAAGGATAACCTAAAAAAGTCCGGATAACAATATTCCCAGAGAATTTTCTAAGTTCAAAGGGGCATTACTCTGCCAAGAAGGGCCACAGACAGCCGAAAATCGAACTTAATCTGTACCCTTCAAACATGAAGCCATATACTAAATTTCATTTTGATAACTCAAAGCATAACCGAAAAAAGTCCAGAAAACTTTTGTACGGACGCTGCTGATGCGTGACGACGGACAATTCAACTTTAACAGTAATCAGTTTACTCGGATGGTTTTGATTCTGATTCTGGAGTTTAGAGGGACAATATGTATTTCATTTTAATCCTTTAGATCAGTTATTTAACTTCTTAAATTACCATTAAACGTCACGGAATGCCCTGAAATTAGAATTAAATTTCAATTTGCAGGGGTATTTATTATATAATATATATAACTACACGATATTAGTCATGGTTAATCAAATATAATTTGTAACTGGTTATCGGTAAAATCAGAAAGGCTTTTAGATGTATTTAATCAATTACATAATTGATTTACTGTGACTTCAATATTCTGAGAAACACAATCCTCTGTTGCAGTGACTTTTTTCTAAGTATAATCTGAATTACCTCACTTACCTAGAATTTGAATGAATGAATGTTATTGGCAATTGGCTTTTTTATTATGCATGATATAAATTAAGTTTTTTCTAAAACACAGAAAAATATTAAGGTAATGATGATCGATTATGAAAAATTACAACAGATCATCACATCATCACATTAGATGAGGTAAACGAATAGATAATTCCTTATATCTGATTATCATCTCCTCAGTACAGGATACAGGTATTTATATGCTGCTATATTTCTTGAAAGTTATAATTTATGTGATCTGTTCAAATAACATCAATTTAGCCTCTGAAACTTCCCAGGAAATGAAGATAATTTCAGCATCTACTCCAAATTTGTGGTTAAATTGTACTTCTAGTTACTTTTGGAACCCAAACCTGGGACCTTCAAACTCAAAATTGACACTTTAACTCATTTCTTCAACATTATTGACAATTTTCATAAAGATGTAATACAAATTTATTTGAATTTTTGAACCACAATAATTTTGAAATCCTTAAGGGAGTATTAAATCTTAGCTTAGATGCCCTAAAAAACAGTGTGCTTATCATCATAACAACTTGTATAGTAAACATACTTAAGGTCAAGGTCAAATAAAATCTGCCAGTGTCAACACTGACCTCTGTGATGTCAAACAACCAGTAAAAACTGGTTAACTATATGTAATGGTAGTCAATTAATATTACACTAAAACATTTTTTTACTTTTTCAGGTGAAAACTTGGGAGGTCCAGGGTACTAAATGAAAAGACACCCATCATCTCTCTATGTCATCCCTTGTATCTTTCTGAAAGACAAATGTTTTTTAAAACAAGTGATCTCTTCCCCGAAATCACAGAACATATATGTAACCCTGGTAAAATACTCTCCGCAAAATACCACTCGGCTTGAGAGAACTTCACTTTAGCTCCATTGGTTGAGCGTCAGACTAGTACGCCAGGGGGTGGAGGCATTGAAATAAATAATGACCTCTGTTACATATATGTGAACATGTAATCCTAGAGGCCATCGGAACATATATACAAAACATGTCTTTTCGGACTATCAGTTGTGATAGAACACCTGTTATAAGGATCATTTGTAATGAGAGAACACCTGTCTATAGGGACCAACCGAGGACCCGTTGTTAAGATCAATCAGTCTTCATAATCACCTGTATAATTGGATCATCAGTCATGACAGAACACCTGTCGAATGAAACCATCAGTCATCATAGATCACCTGTCTATAGGGACCATCAGTCTTCGTAATCACCTGTCTAAACGGACCATCACTCATGACAGAACACTTGTCTATAGGGACCATCAATCTTCATAATTATCTGCCTAATGGGACCATCGGTAATGAAAGAACACAATGAGGGACCAACAATATTGGGTATAATAAAACATAAATAAAAATGACCTATTATGTTCCTTTACCTTGTAAGATTTTTAATGCTATTTGGCACATCCGTAATACTGTTTCCTCCTAAATGAAGATTCCGCAGACGAAATAGTTCTGTAAACTGAAGAGGAAATTCCTTCATTTCGTTCCCACTGCAGTTCAACACTTCTAGACTAGAGATTCGACCAAAGTCTTTTGGAATGTTTCCTGATTTTATGCGGTTGTTTTTGGCAATAAATGTCCTGAGGTGTCGCAATTGTACTATCTCATCACTCAAGTAACTAAGATTATTGTTACTCAAATCCAGGGTGATCAGATTAGAAAACTGTTTAATAGTTCGAGGTAAGATGTTGATTTCATTCTGGTTAAGTCTCAATGCTCTTATATCTTTAGCTTTCTCAAATAGAAAATCTGGTAACGACGTCAGATTTCCGTACGACAGATCTTCAGCATTCTCATTATTGAACTCGCCATCTGATGACGAGTCCGTGTATGGACTTGCCATTTTCTTTCTCCCTGTGACACTGGTTTAGAAATCATGAAAAAATATCATGTTCATTCTTCTTCTGTACACACCTCCCACCGAACACACGTGTGGGGAAGCAAACGAATTCCTACATGACAGCATCTCCCAAAGCAATACTCTCTAATATTTATCCATTATGTAATACTTGAAGGAAAACATCCGAGACTACCTGAACGTAATGTCAAGGACATCTACATATTATACACTAGCTAGATGGGAAAACCTGAGAAAACCGAATGGATGAACAACGTGCTGAGTTCGTGCTTTCCTCCCTACGTTCCGTTTTTTCACATTACTTATTTTTTTTTATAAAATTGATTTGAATGCTATTTATTTCTTCCAGACAACTAAACAAAAAAAGTCGACCAAAATTTGTATAGAATTAACCAACTTAACGATTTCAATGGCGAATTCAGTGGCGAGAATATATTCTGTATGCTTCAAGCGACTTATTTATAGAGTTATAAGCGACAACTCATGAAGGCGTGATGGCTGAACAAACTCCTACGACGAATGTTGAAGTTAATGAATCTGTGAAGAAGACAATTGAGAATGGAGGAGATGTACTCAAAAATACAGACGCGAAAGCAGCAGATGGAAATGGAGTAGATAAAGAGTTAGACGACCTCTTAGACAGTAAGTGTTGTCGTATTATGATCTCGTGTAGTTCATCTTATCGGCCTTTGGCCCCAGTCGTATTCCTAACCTGTAACTTATTTATTTACTGCTTTGAAACATAACCCTTGTCTCTGATCCAGAGCACACCGTTTCTACGTCTTATTTCAATATGACGAGTTATCTTACTGGTAAGCGTAGGTAGCGCTCGCTATTTATTTTCATGCAGGTTGTACGAAAGTATTCCAGCGTAAGCAGACGAATAAATATACTCAAGGGATAAAGAAACGCATGGTAAACTTTGAATATGATTCTAGGCAAGACGTCGAGTATAATATTCAATATCATTAAGTCAGAACAAAATACAAAATCAACGTTTTGTATCTGAGAAGTGATTTAGGAGTAATTGAAGGGAATTGAAAGAGAACTCTGAAATCGAAATGGACTGATTGTGGGAGCTGGCTAGTAAATACCAGGTATATCCCCCATTTGCTCTCTCCACAGCACTGATTCTCCTGGGCACGGAGTTCATGAATGAGTTTATCCTCCCCATTGGGAGGTTGTTCCATTTTTCCAAGAGGACTGCTTTCAGTTGGGCAAGAGTAACAGGGGAGACTGGCACTGTCCAACCTGTGTATCCAGCTGGTGCAACAAGTACTCAATAGGGAACACGTCAGGCCATATGGCAGCAAGTTTAGTGGATGGATATTATTGTAAGTGAGAAAGTTGTGACAGTTCCTCGCTACATGGGACTGAGCTGGAATGTGAGGTTGTTTTGATGTAATAATGGGACAACATGGTGTCGGAGGATCTCATCTCAATACCTAGTGGCAGTTAAATTACCTGCTATCACAACCAGAGGTTATTCAACTCTATGTGAGATTCCTCCCCACAACATAACCAATCTACCCCAAATACCTATCCATCCCTAATATGCAGCAGTCAACAAAATTTTCTCCGCAACGCCGGAATACATAATAATAAAAATTAAAAGAAATGAATGAAAAAAATTAGAGATAAATATATAATCTTTAGAATACAAGAAAATCTTTTCCAGGTTAGGGTAAATACTCCATTCACTGCACTGGGTTCTTCATTATGTTTATTTTCAGGAAATGAGAGATGAACGCATTGAATTGTTGAAACATTCAACAACACTAACTAGAAATTATGGAAAAAACAGCAGTTTCAATTCATTATAATTAAACATTAACTTAGAGGTTACTCAACCAGTGCTCAAACACTGTTTTGTGTTTTAATCTGAATGATTTCAATGATTGTTGTGTAAACATCGAAGAGATATGTTATGAATGTTTTCAGCTGTATGAACAACAATCTGATAAAACTGTAGTGGAACTGGAATGCCGTGATTATTGGCAACCAGGTAGCACAACCAGTAGAATGTAGAGTTTGGAGGGTCCCAGGTTCAAACCCCATAGGGTTGTGCATTTTTTTCTGCTTCTGTTACAACCTAGTACCTATGACTAAGCCTCATTTCAAGTAGATAAATGCTTCAAAAGAGAACACCTGCTCCTGGGTTGTAAATACACATGTAAATGTGTCTTCAGGGGAAAGCTTTGGAAAAAGGAAGGAGAAATGTAGGGGAACTGACCTGGCTACCAGGTGGCTCTATGGGCAGTGTTATGATTCATATTTCATAGGCACATATTTTATTGGTATTTTGATTAATTTCCGGATATTTTTATATCCCGACCATGAAGTTAAGCACCGCCGGGTAGGTATTTGACATACAGTCAAAGACCATTGAAGCGGTTAGACGTGTCAGATTTACAGGCTGAGAACCAGACATTGTTTGCGCCAGAAACTACTCAGAAACAGGATGTCTGGTTTATACGTTGGGGGTATGACCTTCGTTGGAACGGGCTTACCATGTTGTGGATAAAACAACCAGCATACGTCATGAGAGACTATATTGGTTCCACGGTACAGTGAGGATCTCGCCGGACTGCCTACCACAATGCACCCAACACATGCAGGAGTCAAGAGATCTTGGGGCCTGAGGGCTGGGGCCTCAGTATCCTGTGTTGACTTTCCATCATCTGATGAAGCAGTTATGACAATTCTAAATGATGTCGTTGGTGACGATCCTGAGCAGGGCAGCGATATATAACTTGATACTATGACATCATAAACATCATTACGTCGTGTTGAAGTGTTGAACTCTTACTACACATGCGGGGTGAAGCACATAGGTAGCCATGAAAACGATGACGACAATGATTACACGATAGATGAACTTTTCTGTCTGTGTTCTTACTCGACAGCCGGGCATAATGAACTCTAGTAATAGTATTTTCTTTAAATTCGCATTGTAAATATTCATTTGTGTGAGAAATTTCATCAGGAGGAGTGTAAATGTGTGTGTGGTCAAGAGAAGGGTACAGGAAAATGTATATTGGTGTAAATAAATTGTAAATATTGTACGTGATTTTCTCCCTTGTTTGTATAGGTAGCGTCACCGTTCTCCCACACTACAGGCAGAGTGTCCATCTAGAGTTCAGAGGATCCCAGGTTCAAACCCTGGTCTGTCTGTGCATTTTCTACTTCTGTTACAAATGTCAGAATAATTCAGATTGGATCCCCAATGACCTTTGCCCCAGATTTTTTCTAAATTAAGCAAACTTGATTCTTACTGGCTTGGTCATGGTATTAATGGAAAAGGAACAACTTGATAATGAGTAGTTTGTGTGTAGGGAAAAGTCAGGGAAAAGTGTGCAGATTTATAGATAGTCATTGTATATGTAACACACCAGTGAATATAAAAAATTTCTGATAACCAATCCAAAAAATAACAATTTTATATTCAGATATTATTTCTCAAAAGAAAAAAGGACTTATTTTTGGCTCACCTGCTGAAAGGCCTGATGAGCTTATGTCATAACACAGGCAGCAGTCATCTGTCATTTTTTAGAACAAATTGCTACTACCAGTAGCCATGAACAGCTGAGTGGATTTTAAACAAATTTGGTGAGAAGCATTCTTAGGTGAAAGGGAATCAATTTTGTATTTTTGTATTTTGTATGTCCATACCATCCCATTCTAAATCAATGGAGAACTAACCTCTCAACAGATTTGGATCGGTTTATAAGTTAACCCATTGTATCACATCAAGTTCTACACCTGATCAGATTGTGGTTTACCTAGGTATTCATGTCTGATAAGAATATAGATGCATGTAATTTATTATTTTATAGGTGCACTAGAGGACTTTGAAAAACCAGTTCCTGTAGAAAAGCCAACAGTAGTGATGGGAAAGAGTGGAGGTGTAACACCCAGTGGGGTAGGTTTCAGGATCAAGATGGAGGCTAGAACAAGAAATAGTGTCATAATGTATTTTAACAATCAAATTTTTTGAGGTAGAATAAAAATTTTCCAAATGTAGAAACAGTTCAGACAGCAAAGGAAGTATTTCATGATAAATAAAAGGCTCTTGTACAAGGTGTTGAAAATATTATATGTAAAACTAATATTGAACAGTTTTTAAATTTTCTGTTGTGGGTAAAATGTTTAACCATGAATGTAATAACATATTCAAAAGTATAATGACCCGAGTCCTGTGTTCTGAGACTTAGCAATTATCTACCAATTAGTTTCAGGCAGGTATGGGTGGCATCATAAACTGCAGTTACCAGATATACCTCAGTCCACAATCTGCCTAGCTGTTTTCTTGCAGGTTCCCCTGGTCCGACCATTTCAGCCACTAACATGTAAATGACTGAATTATCATGAAGAAGTTATTAGATAATTTCTATACGTGTATATTTATAAGTAAATGACCTAGCATTGCAGACATACCCTGACACCCTAATACACAATAAGGTATTTGCTTGAATGGCAGTGTCATTTATATCAACTATAAAATGCATGCAAGTCTGTTCATTGTTTAAATGATGATTATTATATGTCCTAGGAAGCTAAATCCTCTGAGGAAAAGACTGATCCGATGTCTGAACTGTTCGCTGAGGAATTCTCGGATGAGATGGCAAAGCAGTTTGAGGATGCTATGAAGAACATCATGGGCAATGAACCAGGCTTGATGCAGCAGATAGAAAAATTAGCAGAGTCTGCCAACAGTGCAGGTGACTAAGTTATAAAAGTCCATGTTTGGCAATAAACCAACCTTTGTGTATCCTTTTCCCTGCAACACTTAATACTTAATTGTCATGCAATCAGTTCACTGACTGACCTTGTAATGTGTTAGCCATCTGGGCTTGCTACTTTTCATAATAACTGTCAAAAGTATTATGACATTAAGTCTTAGTTTTCATCGTTTTTTTTCTCTTTGTTTTCAAAGTGAGTTTATGGCTTCAAATGAAATCTGTTTCTCAACCTTTTGTCCAATGACATGTTTAAATTGCAAATTTTGTGTCAAGATAAAGTTACGAAGAAAAAGAGGAATCCAGTATTTCCTTATATTTTATGTGGAAACAATTTAGAATTAATTATTCCATTTTGACTTCATTTTATCAAGATCAGAATTAACTTTCAGTAGAATTTTGATTTTATGCATAACCTTTCTACTAAAATAATTTTTTTCATGTTAACAACATGCTATGTTTGCAAATGACAATTGAATCAAAATAAAATTATTCTTTAATTTTCTTTTTGAGATGTGGAGATTTATTTTTGGTGGTTATGTAATAGCTAATTAAAAAGCCACACCCTGGAGTCTGATATGATCTATCCATGTAGAACCAAATATTGACATATTTTCTCACTTGTGGGCATTCATATTGCAGGAGACTCAGCTGAGGCACAAAAAGAATTTGCAAACACACTGTCACAAACACTGTCTAGTCTGGCCCAGAACTCGGAGGGTTTAGGGGTAAGTTTCAGAAAGCGGTAAATGTAATTTCACATTAGGTTACTGTTTAATTTCATAGGTCTCCCAAATTTGGCATCCAAAGACATTTTTTTCTACTTTCTACTTATTACATGTTTGAATGGATGTTTATTTCACGAAGCAAAAACAGTAACATCTAACAAAGGATAATGCTTTAGAAGTAAAAAATCTACTCAACCTCAGGATTTCAAAATGAATGCTCTTGTCAATTTCTTCTGTGAAAATTACCTATATGATATATGTAGATATTTTTTTGGAATGGTGCTCCATGAAAAAAACAGACATCCTGTGGTGTGATAGATATTTTACTGGAATAACCCTTAACAAAACCTGGAGTCCTTTGATGGGATAGATGTTTGACTGAAATAGCCCTAAACAACACCTGGAGTCCTGGGGTGGAATAGATGTTTGACTGAAATAGCCCTAAACAACACCTGGAGTCCTGGGGTGGGATAGATGTTTTACTGTAACAGCTATAAACAAACCCTAGAGTCCTGGGGTGGGATAGATGTTTTACTGGAATAGCCTTAAACAAACCCTGGAGTCCTGGGGTGGGATAGATGTTTTACTGGAATAGCCCTAAACAAACCCTGGAGTCCTGGGGTGAGATAGATGTTTTACTGTAACAGCTATAAACAAACCCTAGAGTCCTGTGGTGCAATAGATGTTTTACTGGAATAGCCTTAAAGAAAACCTAAAGCCTTGGGATGAGATTAATTTTCTGCTGGAACAGCTGTAAACAAAACCTGGAGTCTTGCTATGAGATAGAAGTTTTCGTGTAGCATCAATCTATGTAGACGAAATCTATAAGTATGACAAATCTGTGTGTTGTAGGATGAAATGTCAGAAGAGGAACTGATGAAAGCTTTCACTAGTATGGGACTGGAAGAAGGACAAGACGGGTTCATGCCGATGATGCAAGGCATGATGAAAAACTTACTGTCAAAAGATGTTCTTTATCCGTCCCTCAAAGAAATGTCACAGAAAGTAGGTTTAATATCCTTGATGAGGAGGTTCTATCCCTGAAACAAATATCACTGGTAGAAGGTATATTTTTTCATAGATGATGCTGACCCGTTCCACCTTAGAAAGTTATTAAGTATAGTAATATGATCAAGGATTTTCTGAGGCTTTCCTGGAAAGAAGTGTTCCAGAAAGTCATAACATTTTTTAACGAGAGTCTCTCCCTCAAACATTTGTTCTAGAAAGCAGATATATCTTTCTCACTGCGAATGTCTTTTATCTGTCCCTTAAAGAATTGGCTTGAATGTGACATTCTCACGGAAATTTTCATTTCTCTGTCCATCAAAGAAATACTTGTATCACAGAGTGTAGGTTCAACTTTCTTGTTGAAGATGTTCTATATTCATCCCTCAAAAAATTTCTCAAAAAATAAAACTATTGAATCTTTTAGCAGAAAGTAGGAATAAGACTTCCTAAGTCCCTGAAATAAACATGACAGGAAGTAAGTGTAACACTGACATCACAACAGGTCATATCAAGTAAAATTCTTTAAACAGGAGATGTATATAAAAAATTGCTGGAGAATAATTAGGTAGGCCTGTGTAATAAACAGGTAAACCAGCTTCTCTTTTATCCAAAATTCTCTCCATTCTGACAAAATAATTACCAGAAGTCCCAACAGCTAAAATCCTGCCTTACTTTTCAATTTTTCAAATTCTTGATATATCAGTTTTTTTATGGTCCTTTGAACTTCAAAACATCAAAGTTTGAGTTTAAACTGTAAAATTTGGACAATCAAACCAAAGTTTTACTGTATTCTGTGGCAATTAATGGATATATTCTGGTTTGTTTTTGACTTCAGTATCCGAAATGGTTAGAGGAAAACCAAGAAAAAACAGAAAAAACACAGCTAGACAAATACCAGAGTCAACTAGCTATCATACAGGACATATGTGAGGAGTTTGAAAAAGAGAAAGATTCAGAAACGGAGGAAGTGAAAAAGCTGAGATTTGAGAGGATCGTAGATAAAATGCAAAAGGTAATTGTGTTTGTGAATTCTGAGGATGTAAAGACTGCTTTGGTCACAAGGTCAAGAAGTTCTGTCTCAAGGTAATCTCTGTGGTCAGGTAGACATTGGATTGAAAAGATACTGAATGATCGATGAAGCCAACATTTCAATATATCGTTATCTTATTGATCAAGATCTAGATGTTATGTTGTTGTATTTTGATATCATGATGAAATCAGGATCATGTTTTAGCATAACCGTAACGACTCGTGTGGAATTTCTGTAATGTCTTCAACACTTTTCTTTTGATAGATGCAAGAATTGGGTCAGCCTCCGAAAGACATAGTTGGTGACATGGTAAGATGTTCTAACACAGAAATACAAATATCTGACCAATCAGAACATCAGTTTTTAATGTGTTTCTTACGCATTCTGTCAAGGTTCATAGAACTATTCTTAAAATCATAGACCAAGTAATGATTAAACAATGGTGGGCACCAAGATCCCTTTTATATATCTAACTTGTTGTTCATAATATTTATTTCTTAAATCTTAAGCATTCATTTTCAAGACCAATTGTTTAAGAAATATTCTAATGCATAGTTTAGAGTGTTTTGGGTATAAATTGATGTTGTATTCGTAAAGTATTCACTGTAGTAGTTTTTCGGTTACAGGCACCAGGGCTTGATTTTGACGAGAATGGAATGCCTAAGTTACCTGGAACACAGGATGGACAATGTGCAGTCATGTGATGTGTTAAGTTATTTGGTTGTCATGGTAATAACCATGTTTGTCTGTGATATAACATAGTTAATTTGGTTGGATGACCTTTAGCTACAACAACAGAAATATCCGAGATGGCCTGTCGTTGTAGAATCCATTGAATCACTGGATTCATGGCCATTTGACATCAGAAGCTGGATTCCTTAGATTGTTAGGCCAGAAGAATGTCATTTGTGGTTGTGTTCACTCTGTTTTGTAAACAGTCACATTTAATATTGGAAGTTCAGGGCCATTTTCCCCCTTTTATGCATGTTTATTACCTCCCTTTATCAATTTAATCTTTACAGTTATCTTTCTAAAGTACATGAGAGAAACAAGGCCGATGAATCTGATTGATTTTCAGATTAGATATGTTCTAAATTTTAAAAATACCACTTGAGTGAATCACACCCGATCTCTTCCTCCTGGAAATCAATTTGTTTTAGTATTAATTATTATTACTCCTCCTCATATGCAGTAAATTGATGATTTTTTCAGGATAAATGTGGAAAACGAAATTTCAATTACAATATGTTTAGAGAAACAAATGAATTTATTTGCTGAAGAGAGAAATTCACATTCTTAAAATTCAATTGATGTCACGCATGAAGTTGTAGTGGCTATAGAAGATAGGGAGGATTCCACCTACAGCTGTATCAAGTTCCGTATAGGAAGGATTAAACGTACAGCTGTTTTGAGTTCCTTATAGGAAGGATTCCACGTACAGCTGTATCGAGTTCCTTATAGGAAGGATTCCACCTACAGCTGTATCGAGTTCCTTATAGGAAGGATTCCACCTACAGCTGTATTGAGTTCCTTATAGGAAGAATTCCACGTACAGCTGTATTGAGTTCCTTATAGGAAGAATTCCACCTACAGCTGTATTGAGTTCCTTATAGGTAGGATTCCACCTACAGCTGTATTGAGTTCCTTATAGGAAGGATTCCACCTACAGCTGATGTAGAGTTCCTTATAGGAAGTATTCCACCTACAGCTGTATGGAGTTCCTTATAGGGATGATTCCACGTACATCTGTATTGGGTTCCTTATAGGTAGGATTCCACCTACAGCTGTATTGAGTTCCTTATAGGTAGGATTCCACCTACAGCTGTATTGAGTTCCTTATAGGAATGATTCCACCTACAGCTGTATTGAGTTCCTTATAGGAAGGATTCCACCTACAGCTGATGTAGAGTTCCTTAAAGGAAGGATTCCACCTACAGCTGTATTGAGTTCCTTATAGGAATGATTCCACCTACAGCTGTATTGAGTTCCTTATAGGAAGGATTCCACCTACAGCTGATGTAGAGTTCCTTAAAGGAAGGATTCCACCTACAGCTGTATTGAGTTCCTTATAGGGAGGATTCCACCTACAGCTGTATTGAGTTCCTTATAGGAAGGATTCCACCTACAACAGCTGTATTGAGTTCCTTATAGGAAGGATTCCACCTACAGCTGATGTAGAGTTCCTTATAAGAAGGATTCCACCTACAGCTGTATTGAGTTCCTTATAGGGAGGATTCCACCTACAGCTGTATTGAGTTACTTATTGAAGGATTCCACCTACAGCTGTATTGAGTTCCTTATAGGAAGAATTCCACGTACAGCTGTATTGAGTTCCTTATAGGAAGAATTCCACCTACAGCTGTATTGAGTTCCTTATAGGTAGGATTCCACCTACAGCTGTATTGAGTTCCTTATAGGAAGGATTCCACCTACAGCTGATGTAGAGTTCCTTATAAGAAGGATTCCACCTACAGCTGTATTGAGTTCCTTATAGGGAGGATTCCACCTACAGCTGTATTGAGTTACTTATTGAAGGATTCCACCTACAGCTGTATTGAGTTCCTTATAGGAAGGATTCCACATACAGCTAATGTAGAGTTCCTTATAAGGAGGATTCCACCTACAGCTGTATCAAGTTCCTTATAGGGAGGATTGGACTACAGCTGGTATTGAGTTCTTTATAGGAAGGATTCCACCTACAGCTGATGTAGAGTTCCTTATAGGAAGGATTCCACCTACAGCTGATGTAGAGTTCCTTATAGGAAGGATTCCACCTACAGCTGGTATTGAGTTCTTTATAGGAAGGATTTTACTTATAGACAATATTTAGTTCCTTATAGGCAGGACTCCACCTACAGCTGATGTAGAGTTCCTTATAGGCCGGACTCCACCCACACCTGCCTTCCTTATAGGAATGGTTTTGAAACCTGTATTGACATATTAAAGGTTTTTAAAGGACCATCGGAATTGACCATATATGCCTTAAAGTGCTGGCAAAATGGTTTCTCCACATGTACAAACCAGATCTAAGTAAAAAGATTGTTCTTTCTGATTAAGGCATAGTATTATAGGGAATTTAGTGGTCCAGCATTGATTTCTCATCATCTCCTTTGTCCTCCTCCAGTTCATTCCAGTCGTTAAATTTATAACTTCAATTTGTATATAATATGTATGCAGGATCTCAAACCAAGTCATATTCAATTTTGTATCAAACAAGATTTGAGAGATAATGAAAGTCTTGCAGAGTGGAAGTATGTTTGAGGTTTTGTTTTAATATGTACATCGCTCTGTAAAATACTGCCACAAAATAAGAAACTTTAATATTCAGGCACCTGCAGTTAATATACTGACACCTGCATCTAATATTCAGACACCTGCATCTAATATTGACACACCAGCAGTTAATATTCACACACCTACAACCATGTTTTAGATTCACCTGCATATTCACTACATCTATCTCTGAATTTGAAGTGTGCCCCCCTCCCCAGCCAAACCCCCCCCCCTCCCTATTACACATGAAAATACTTATAAAGAGCTAAATCTCTTTAATTTTCCCATTTAAACCAGTATGATTTGGTTGGCAATCATAAGAACTATGAATTACAAAGCTGACAGTGCAGTTTATTGTGTCTTTGTATGCCAGAAGTCAATATTTCACATACCAGTATCTTATTTTTCTTCTTAGGATTTGTTTCAATATTTATCATTTACATCAAAATGAGAGCTGAAGTTTCATATGTAAGCTCCATAATATCTATCATGTTAAATAGTCAAAAAGTTAGAATCTCGACTCATACAAGGTAATAATAGTTTGTACAATGAAAAATTATTTTTTATTTATTTTAATTCAGAGGGAAAAATTTGAATTTGAGCTATAAAAGTTTTTAACAAATATTACAATTTCCAATATTTTTTTTTCAAATTTAATAATTTCTTATTTATTAGTATTGTTTTTAATTCAGAGGGAAAAATTTGAATTTGAGCTACAAAAGTTTTTAACAAATATTACAATTTCCAATATTTTTTTTTCAAATTTAATAATTTCTTATTTATTAGTATTGTTTTTAATTCAGAGGGAAAAATTTGAATTTGAGCTACAAAAGTTTTTAACAATTATTACAATTTTCAACATTTTTTTTTCAAATTGTGTTTAGATAGTTTAAATTACCGTTATTGAGCAATGCAAAATCTGCATAATTTCTTCTCTCATTCTGTATTGTACATGTCTGCCAGGTGAAATTGATCATGATAGCCACTTAAAACCATTATGGCTTTAAAGTCTCTTAAGGAGAAGAAAACTGATCATAGGTAGTCCTAGATAGATATTTAATGAGATGTAGATGTTAAGGAGCTGTTGTATATGTATCAATGCTGGTGTAAGAAATGTTATCAGACAGAACTTTTTTGTAAAACTGTAGAATCATACATTTTTGTGAGGCTAAATTTTTGCGTTTTGTTTTTTTAATACCATTTCACAGACATTTTATTTCGAAGATCAATATAAATCGTTAAATCTACATTGAATTATTTTAATAGTTCACGGATGTATGAAATTGTGGATTAAGAGAACACATGTACCTGTAAATCCATGAAAATAAATCTCTCGCCAAAATGTTTGATTTTACAGTAATATGAGACAATAATGGAGACAACAGTGCTTGTTTATATCAATCGGTCCAAAGAATCAGTTTTCAGGAAACTGCTTAGGTATTTGGTTTTGTTGTAGCTCTGTATCTTCTGTGAAGAATATGGCTAGGATGATAACTGATACCAGTTACTGTAAATCATTCATTTTAGTGGAAGTGTTATTTTCATGGATTTGTGGGTAATATGTCTATGAACTGTTGAAATCAGTATGAAACATATCGAGCTGTAATTGTCAATGAAATCAGGTGTCCACAAAAAAGTAATTTTTGGAAAATTTAACACTGCAAAAATATGATTTTATAGAATATGTGGGACACAAACCTGGATATATTAATCAGAGGAAAATGTACTTAGACATTGTATTAATCAGTGTACAAATTTTGAAAACATCAGAATCAGGATGAAAAATAAAAATAAGAATTGTACTTTAATTGTAATTCGTATTTAATTAACATATCTGTATTATGATAAACTTGTATATATGTTTGTTATTTTTTTTTTTTTTTTTTTTTGCAATACCAATTAACAGTTGAAAGGAGAATCCATTTAAAAATGTCTGACAAAAACATTAGGATATGATGTGTTAAGTAGATTTATTGTAAACGTTAATTAATTATTATTCATTCTTTGTGATTCCAGTTATAATAATGACAAAAGATATAAATGAAGTTTTTTTTTATTTTCATGACAATATCTGTTTTAGTTCCTAATCAATCAATAAAAGTGCCATACTTAAGGCAGTGCAAATAAGTCAAATCTGAGGAAATTGTTAAACTTCAATAATGGTTAATTATTTGCATATATTGAGCCATTTTATACATTTGCAATTAAATATGTGATGGAAATTGTAGAATTGGATCTCAATGCTAGATTGTTCAAATTAATTAGAAATCAAATACTCATGTTGTATATTAAATAGAAATATGTGTGATTTTCGTCAATGATAAAATCATTGCTCAAGTGTGTATGAAATCATGTAACCTATAGATTCTTAAGCATTTATGGACAATGATTGTGTTCAAATGTGTGTAAATGGATTTTATTTGAGTTACCTCCCTTCAAGTATAAAAATCTTAATTGTGAAAGAAATTGTGTGTTGTGTAAATGTCTATGTTGGAATGATTTGTTGAGTAAAAAGTTGGAAGTTCATTCAATGATCAGCAGAAGCATTAGCATATTTTACAAGAGACTGATGTCACTGATATGAATATAGATTATTTTTGTTCTATTAAGGAGGTGGTTGACTGAAGAGTTCCACACTTAAAACTTCTTTTTTGAATAGTAAACAGTAATTGAAACTTTTTTCAATATCATATTTGACCTTATAAATGCACCTGCCTTTCCAATCACAACTTACATACCTCTTTAAATGGTTGAGTTTAATAAAAAAAAAAATGCTAGAAGTCATTGCTACCCAGATAATTAAGTACATTGTACATAGTAGTATGACTTAAGTTTACGAATTTATTCCTGCTTCAAAGCTTTTCTGCTTACCGAAGATTTCTTAGCGTGATTTTTTCCGCTGATTAATTTATCAAAGAATGCTGATCTTGCGATTATATACGCACATCCTGCATTTATTAGGTCAAATATGGTAATGAATGTAAATTCCTAGAAATGTTGATTTTTATCAAAAAAATTGATATATTTACATGATTGGATTAGAAATATCAGAAATCTTGATGATAATGAAATGATTGCAGGAATGAATGTCCAGCAACACTGATCAGGTTGGTGGGGTTAATTTTTACTGTAGATAAGAAATGTCAAGAAACACTGATCAGGTTGATGAAGTTTGATTTTACTGTTGGTCAGAAATGTCAAGAAACGCTGATCTTGGTGATGAAGTTTGATTTTACTGTTGGTCAGAAATGTCAAGAAACGCTGATCAGGATGATGAAGTTTGATTTTACTGTTGGTCAGAAATGTCAAGAAACACTGATCAGGATGATGAAGTTTGATTTTACTGTTGGTCAGAAATGTCCAGAAACACTGATCTTGATGATGAAGTTTGATTTTACTGTTGGTCAGAAATGTCAAGAAACACTGATCTTGATGATGAAGTTTGATTTTACTGTTGGTCAGAAATGTCCAGAAACGCTGATCTTGATGATGAAGTTTGATTTTACTGTTGGTCAGAAATGTCCAGAAACGCTGATCAGGATGATGAAGTTTGATTTTACTGTTGGTCAGAAATGTCCAGAAACGCTGATCAGGATGATGAAGTTTGATTTTACTGTTGGTCAGAAATGTCCAGAAACACTGATCTTGATGATGAAGTTTGATTTTACTGTTGGTCAGAAATGTCCAGAAACGCTGATCAGGATGATGAAGTTTGATTTTACTGTTGGTCAGAAATGTCAAGAAACACTGATCAGGATGATGAAGTTTGATTTTACTGTTGGTCAGAAATGTCCAGAAACACTGATCTTGATGATGAAGTTTGATTTTACTGTTGGTCAGAAATGTCAAGAAACACTGATCTTGATGATGAAGTTTGATTTTACTGTTGGTCAGAAATGTCCAGAAACGCTGATCTTGATGATGAAGTTTGATTTTACTGTTGGTCAGAAATGTCCAGAAACGCTGATCAGGATGATGAAGTTTGATTTTACTGTTGGTCAGAAATGTCCAGAAACGCTGATCAGGATGATGAAGTTTGATTTTACTGTTGGTCAGAAATGTCCAGAAACACTGATCTTGATGATGAAGTTTGATTTTACTGTTGGTCAGAAATGTCCAGAAACACTGATCTTGGTGATGAAGTTTGATTTTACTGTTGGTCAGAAATGTCAAGAAACACTGATCAGGATGATGAAGTTTGATTTTACTGTTGGTCAGAAATGTCCAGAAACGCTGATCAGGATGATGAAGTTTGATTTTACTGTTGGTCAGAAATGTCAAGAAACACTGATCTTGGTGATGAAGTTTGATTTTACTGTTGGTCAGAAATGTCAAGAAACACTGATCAGGATGATGAAGTTTGATTTTACTGTTGGTCAGAAATGTCCAGAAACACTGATCTTGATGATGAAGTTTGATTTTACTGTTGGTCAGAAATGTCCAGAAACACTGGTCAATACTATTAATGGAAAAAAATTGCATTTTTTCGATGAATGTTTTGGTTTGCTTTGAATTGTTGAATGACAAGCATGTTTTTTTTTATATCAATAGAGTTGGTAAAGGTCTATGTTGTTGAGGCGTTAGATTTATCCAGATTGATATATCTGGACAGGTGCTAGAATGGTTCCTGTGTATGAGAATATATGGACATACTTTTTGTGTGGAAAAAATGAGATGTTTTATATGTATGTTTTCCCTATGGCTATGAAACAAGCATTTGTTTTATTTCTATAATTATGACTGAAAGACACTTCGGGTAAATATTTAAAGTAAAGAAGACTTTTAGAGTGAAAAATAATGACATTTTGTATCAATTCTGGGTTTGCATTTATTTTAATATTGTGATAAAGTTAAAAAAAAAAAAGAAAAAAAAATGAAAAAATGACTTCATTTAAAACTGAGGATTTTCATGTGCATTATATTTTAGATAAATGTTAATGATTTCTTGTTTAAAACGTTTCAAATATTTTGGGTTTTTTTTAAGATTCATGCAAGAAAGTTTGGTTCATATTAAAGTGATAGTTTGATTATATGTATATAACTTATTTAACCCATGTGCTGTACAAAATATTTCTAGTCTGGTACCTGGAATACAGGTTAAGGTTCAATGACCAGATTATACATAGAAAAACAAACATCTGACATAACATTATTTAATCTGTGTAATTTTTTATTAAATTTCTTTTTCAACTTTTAATATGAAAAAAATATGATTGAAAGTATTGTCTGTATGAGGGAAAAAACAATGCATGTGAGACAGGTGTTTGCCAAAATATGAAAATCTATATAAGACAACAAATTAAAACTAACACACCATTTTATACAGCTAGCTTTTGTTTTGTATGTAAATTACATGATCAAAAAGCATTTGAAATATATAAACAAAGAAATGTTGTCAGCAGTATGTACAGGTTGGCAGACATATTGCTATTTTTGAAAAAGATACAAAAACATAATCAATGTTGGGGTATGTGACACCAGCTTGGCGGTGTTACTTGTGAAAATTATAAAGCAGCTGTTGTAATCGAACCGATGATAACGTAAACAAACAACAACAAAAATATTTTTCACATCCGATTTTTTCATTCTAGATACTTAAAGAACTTTGGAAAAACAAAAAAGGCGTATCATATTTACATCAATAAAGTCATAATTCAAACTAGAAATCAATGAAACTTGAGTAAAATATAAACAAATAAACGATTTTATGTGTTGATCACAAAAAATAGCAAGAAAATAGGACCAGGTGTTCCGGAAGGGAAAGCGTCTCATCTGGTGCCAAAAGCGTAACAATCGTCAGATGGTGAACAATTCATATTTGTCCTACATTCGTGGTCCCACTGGTTCCTAGTTGTGCCCTTCTGATGTTAGGACTGATCACAAAAACAAAATGGCCGATAGATGGCCAATTAACCTGAATTTGACCGTGAAATAATATTTTCGCTATTCTCTTTAGAGACATTTATAAATTTTAAATCATCAAAGCAAAAACAGAAAAGAAAGGAGATCAAACAGCTGTAGGCGCCAATATCCCTACTGGATCTATTGTTTTCTGTGTTGACAGGGACAATCTTCAAATGGATCAAAGTCACTAAAATTTTAGCCCTTAAAAAGAAAAATGAATTGTGAAAACCAACGTCCGTTTGATGACTCCTTTAAAAACACCCCTTTTTAGTGTGGTTTTGTTAAAAAAAATTTTAATTGCTACTAATTGGTTAAAAAATGTAAACATGTAAGATTAAGGAGACTTACTAAATTTGTTTGGAGTTGTCTCCCTTAGACAACATTGCAGGAAGATGACAAGACATGAATAACACTCATGAAGAACGTATGAAATTAATAATTTTCAAAAAATGTTTCTTTTTCAACATAAATGCTATACTTTTCCAAAAAGGCTTGGATATTATTATTTTGAAACGTATATACATTTACAGATGATTTGCCGTTCTTCTAATTACTAGAAATGATGTTGAAATCATGAAGGATTTTGCACTGACCGATCCTAACCTGAACTGGTTTTCAGTATCCTAGATAAAGCATTCTTAGTGTTGACATATGATATCGCCGTGACGTCACACCATATCAATTATTTACAAGGTCAGATATAAATATAGCAACTTATGTTACATTCAAGCATTGTCTATAATCAGATTATTGTTTGTGCTAAGTACCGCTTGGTCAGCTTAAGCAATAATTAACATACATTTTTGTTGTCTTTTACCAGAAATATCTTTATATCACAATCACGTTTGAAAGCCGACAATATGAACATCACTTAAAAAAAAGACAGAAGAAAAAACGGGACAAAAACAAACAAAAAATAAAACAATATCAAACTTGCATATATTTGTTTGTGTATTCAATACCAACTTATAAATATGACAACATTTTGTACCCTCTGGCCTTGATACCTTGCCAGTTTAAGATAATGGATAATTAATACCTTGGTATGTGTGAGTATTTATAGAAAACATACTAACCTTATGATATAGACAATAGCCTACAACGTTGTCTATATTTACACGAGAAATTAGTAAATATTCCAAAGCACACAAATAACAAAACAAAACACGGAATACATCGGGCATTCCAAAACAATGTAAAAAGATTGTAAAAAGTACTATACAGTTTTCCGATGTAGAAATTAGGTGTTTTTAATTAACCCAATAAACAATAGCAGTGTAATGATAATTATATCAACACGGAATTGGAATGACGAAATGATTCCCCGTTTTTACCAATCTTATAATTGGAACAACTGGTGACACCGATATCAGCTGCATATTGGAAAAATGCGTGATTCCCCTCAGTTTTCGCTGTGTTCCCCAATGCTCTATTCCAATTGAGCGGGGGAAAAAAAACCAAAATCGGTGCCAACGATAGATATGAAAATTGGAAGAATAGTTATATTCCCCTAATAAACCAATGATCTTTGTCAATTTTATGATCTATTTTATTAATAAACAGTCTCAACCGTGCAAAACGAAAATCGCAAAAAAATGGCAAAATGCCTACCGTATTTCAGGTACCGAGGTATATGTAGATTTAGTAGCAAATTAAATTTAAATCACGTGATCAAGCAAACATGTGCATATATTAAATAAACAATATAAAAAATGGACAGTTACATAATGAAATTTCTCTAATGTCATTTTATGACTATTTTCTTAATTTATGAGGAATATAAAGTTTTCTTGACCTCAGAAAAGACGATTTGGTTTAACATCTGTTGAGGGGTACCTGGTACTAAATTATACACCATCGCTCCTATTATGCACGGTTAGGTGTCAGTACTGTGTTTTTATAATCCAATAAAACACACATTCCATAAAAATGCTAGGAATGCGTTTCTTTACATTCCAATATAGCGTGATGACATCATCGTTACAGATAGGAATTAAACATCAAAGGGAGACACGTACGTAAACTACACAGGTATACACTGTTGTCTGTTACACGAAGATACAGAAATTATCCTCGAAAAATTTATATAAAGAGTGTATTTCCTGTGAAGATTAACATATTAAAACCACAGTACATCAAAAAGTAAGGCCCATCTTTAGCATCACAATAACTCAAACTTATGAAGTGGTTAGATTGATAGAACACACATGTTTAATAAAACTTTAACTTGATAAGATCAAAGCGAAATCCATCTGTAAAGATGTATATATTAGCAGAGTAGAATTCATTCATGTGACGTAAACTTATAATTGATGTGTCAAAACCAGAAAATGAGAAAAAAAAATCAGCATTAATTATACATTACTGATGTTTACTTCGCAATCAGAAGGAATAATTTTTATAAAAAAGGAATTTTTCCAGACCAATGAGTTCATGTATCAGACGACAAAAAATGGTGCAAGAGACACTAAGTTAATAGCACATTTTAATACAAATTTAGAATTAGATACAGTAGAGCCAAACTTTGAATCAAACTGCATCACACAGCTGTTCTGTCCTTGTAGGACTCGTCAGTGATGCTAAGATAGGATGATAGATTAAACTGCATCATACAGCTGCTCTGTCCTTGTAGGACTCGTCAGTGATACTAAGATAGGATAATAGATTAAACTGCATTATACAGCTGTTCTGTCTTTGTAGGACTCGTCAGTGATACTGCATCATACAGCTGTTCTGTCCTTGTAGGACTCGTCAGTGATACTAAGATAGGACAATAGATTAAACTGCATTATACAGCTGCTCTGTCCTTGTAGGACTCGTCAGTGATGCTAAGATAGGACAATAGATTAAACTGCATTATACAGCTGCTCTGTCCTTGTAGGACTCGTCAGTGATGCTAAGATAGGATAATATATTAAACTGCATCATACAGCTGCTCTGTCTTTGTAGGACTCGTCAGTGATACTAAGATAGGATAATAGATTAAACTGCATTATACAGCTGTTCTGTCTTTGTAGGACTCGTCAGTGATACTGCATCATACAGCTGTTCTGTCCTTGTAGGACTCGTCAGTGATACTAAGATAGGACAATAGATTAAACTGCATTATACAGCTGCTCTGTCCTTGTAGGACATGCTAAGATAGGACATAGATTAAACTGCATTATACAGCTGCTCTGTCCTTGTAGGACTCGTCAGTGATGCTACTAGGATAATATATTAAACTGCATCATACAGCTGATTGTCTTTGTAGGACTCTGCATAATAGATATACATATACAGCTGCTTTGTCTTTGTAGGACTCGTCAGTGATGCTAAGATAGGACAATAAGGATACTTAAGAATATGGGCGTGGAACTAATACATATTTCAACGTTATGTTAGGGTATAAATCTACATATGTGACAATAGAGGGTATAAACTGCATTGTTAGGGCATAAATCTACATATGTGATATGTTAGCTGCTCTGTCCGTTATGTAGGATATAAATCTACATATGTGATGTTATGTTAGGGTATATATATCTACATATGTGACGTTATACAGCTAAATCTACATATGTGACGTTATGTTAGGATAAATCAGTGACGTTATGTTAGGGTATAAATCTATTATGTTAGGGTATAAATCTACATATGTGTCGTTATGTTATATAAATCTACATATGTGTTATGTTAGGGTATAAATCTACATATGTGACGTTATGTTAGGGTATAAATCTACATATGTGACGTTATGTTAGGGCATAAATCTACATATGTGACGTTATGTTAGAATATAAATCTACATATGTGTCGTTATGTTAGGGTATAAATCTACATATGTGACGTTATGTTAGGGCATAAATCTACATATGTGACGTTATGTGAGGGTATAAATCTACATATGTGACGTTATGTTAGAATAGAAATCTACATATGTGTCGTTATGTTAGGGTATAAATCTACATATGTGACGTTATGTTAGGGTATAAATCTACATATGTGACGTTATGTTAGGGTATAAATCTACATATGTGACGTTATGTTAGAGTATAAATCTACACATGTGACGTTATGTTAGGGTATAAATCTACATATGTGACGTTATGTTAGGGTATAAATCTACATATGTGACGTTATGTTAGAGTATAAATCTACACATGTGACGTTATGTTAGTATATAAATCTACATATGTAACGTTATGTTAGGGTATAAATCTACATATGTGACGTTATGTTAGGGTATAAATCTACATATGTGACGTTATGTTAGGATATAAATCTACATATGTGACGTTATGTTAGGGTATAAATCTACATATGTGACGTTAGGTAAGGATATAAATCTACATATGTGACGTTATGTTAGGGTACAAATCTACATATGTGACGTTATATTAGGGTACAAATCTACATATGTGACGTTATGTTAGGGTATAAATCTACATATGTGACGTTATGCTAGGATATAAATCTACATATGTGACGTTATGTTAGGGTATAAATCTACATATGTGACGTTGTGCTGGGATATAAATCTACATATGTGACGTTATGTTAGGGTATAAATCTACATATGTGACGTTATGTTAGGGTATAAATCTACATATGTGACGTTAGGTAAGGATATAAATCTACATATGTGACGTTATGTTAGGATATAAATCTACATATGTGACGTTGTGTTAGGATAAAAATCTACATATGTGACGTTATGTTATGGTATTAATCTACATATGTGACGTTATGTTAGGGTATAAATCTACATATGTGTATGTGTCGTTATGTTTATGTTATATAAATCTACATATGTTAGGGTATAAATCTACATATGTGACGTTATGTTAGGGTATAAATCTACATATGTGACGTTGTGTTAGGATAAAAATCTACATATGTGACGTTATGTTAGGGTATAAATCTACATATGTGACGTTATGTTAGGATATAAATCTACATATGTGACGTTAGGTAAGGATATAAATCTACATATGTGACGTTAGGTAAGGATATAAATCTACATATGTGACGTTATGTTAGGGTGTCGTTATGTTAGGGTATAAATCTACATATGTGACGTTATGTTAGGTATAAATCTACATATGTGACGTTATGTTAGGGTATAAATCTACATATGTGTCGTTATGTTAGGATATAAATCTACATATGTGTCGTTATGTTAGGGTATAAATCTACATATGTGACGTTATGTTAGGGTATAAATCTACATATGTGACGTTATGTTAGGGTATAAATCTACATATGTGACGTTATGTTAGAATATAAATCTACACATGTGACGTTATGTTAGGGTATAAATCTACATATGTGACGTTATGTTAGGATAAAAATCTACATATGTGACGTTATGTTAGGGTATAAATCTACATATGTGTCGTTATGTCAGGGTATAAATCTACATATGTGTCGTTATGTTACATAAATCTGTGACGTTATGTTAGGGTATAAATCTACATATGTGACGTTGTGTTAGGGTATAAATCTACATATGTGACGTTATGTTGGGGTATAAATCTACATGTGTGACGTTATGTTAGGGTATAAATCTACATATGTGACGTTATGTTAGGGTATAAATCTACATATGTGACGTTGTGTTAGGGTATAAATCTACATATGTGACGTTGTGTTAGGGTATAAATCTACATATGTGACGTAATGCTAGGATATAAATCTACATATGTGTCGTTATGTCAGGGTATAAATCTAAATATGTGTCGTTATGTAAGGATATAAATCTACATATGACACGTTATGATGGGAAATAAATCTATATACGTGTCGTTACACTAGTATGTAAAATAAACCAGGTCACTAATCGGGGATTTGACCAAAATATCAATTTACATAATTGGCATTTATTGTCAAATATCATTATGAGACATTTTATTAATATCAGTGAGTTCTCGATCTCCATTTTCAGTTTTTTAATGAGTTTAAAATGCTCCTGAAATTTGTCTTTGTAGAAATATGCCTACTGCAGAATCAACTGTATATTTTCGTGGGTTCAGTTCCCGTGGTTAAAGAAAGAGAAAAAAAAACCCGTTATTTTGTAGACACTTGATTTTGTGGTAATCACTGACTGATTAAACTGCTTAGTATACTGAATTTAACATTTCGGGGATAATGAGTAACCACGAAATCAACGAGAATAAATCCACCGCGAATATTAATAATTTGACTGTTGCTAGAATTATTTTTATCAACATTTTGGAAAGTGAAAATCATAAATGATTACCAGCTCGGATTTTATTAAGCAAGTTAAGTTACTGGTTTTTAAGATAAATTATTATTGTTGAAATTCTATGGGCTACAAGTATCTTCTATACAGATTGGCAAACATTCAGTTAATATAGACAACACTACACATTGTCGGCCTAGTCACGTGTCACAATACATCAAAATTAACATTAGTAGGTCAATGTCTGTGGTCAGCTTAAGGAAACAAAATATTATTAAAATTACCTTTCTAACTTATTCAAATGTAGATAAATATTAACAAGAGAATACTGTTTTACATTTCAACAGAAATTTTGAATAACCGTGACATTATTTATAATAATTAAATAATTTTAACATTTTCTCTAATTTGTCATCCGATATGTCATATTTCGTTTCTTTCATTAACAACTTTTATGGTAATATGTTTATATATATATCTTATTTATTTATGTTTTGTATATTTTAGATATATTTTTCTAGACATATTCTCTGTCTTTATCTTCTCGATCAGGCCAGGTTTATTTTCTTACAATTAACGTACTCAAATTTCTCGTGTTTACAAAATTAATCAAGCTGACGGAAAATTGCCATTGTTTTCCGTGTGTGTTTTGCTCGACATATCCTATTTCTGTGTCTCTTTATACTTCGTGTTACTGATGTAACAGATAATAAGTTTATATTTAACTCAAGGAAGACCCTATTTTCAAAATGAATGCACTGACCCGTGACTACTCACGCACTGAATGACTACTTGAATGGTGTAGGTTTGTATGCACGGTAATTAGCTAATTAATATCAGGCATTGAATTAGGAGTATCATTCATGTGGAATCATTTACGTCATAACTTATTTTCCAATTTGTCAAAGGGGGCATAACTCTGTCCATGTGGTTACCTGACTGAGTTGGGATTGTTCTGACGTCACAACTTACGGCTAGTCACTCACGTAGAACTACAATTATCACGATTTGACCACTAGGACTATAATTCTATAGAGGCTATCTCTTCTCGTTATCCATAACATGGTACAGTTTGGTCCGATGAAACAATACAAGTTTTTTTTTCTCCTCAACTTTAAATAAATTTGAGGCTAATTAGTATATACAACTGTCGGTCATCCGTCAAACCGATTTGATTAATTTGAACAAAAATATAATTTATGTAATAATTTTGATATTGTTTCAATAAATGCATGATTATTACCATGGTAGGTTCTGTCTACTGTCCTCACAACTGTACAGGGTGTATTATGTTACTGACAGTACTATTGATAAAACACTCACGTAATTAATTCACAGGATTATTATAGAACTAAAAAATATTTAATCTCTCCCGATATCAGAAAATAAATCAATTCTGTGACAAACTTCTATTATGGCTGCATCATAAATCATTTTTATACTTGTCTGTTGTATAATATAGTTAATCTGGCTTTTCTATATATCGAGTATGTTATTGCCATGCCAACCGGGTATATTTCTAACCTGTGACTGATATATCGACGTAATATTGTGCCAAGTAAGTCAGACCGATTACATCTATTTTAAATATATATCTTTATAAGTTATATATATTCAGTCGATGTACTTTGTTTTAACCGGTCAGGGGCACAACAAAAATGTCAGGTTGCAGTTATAGACATTTAGACAAAGTCAGTTATCATCACCTGTCACGATAACTGACCATGTTTAAGCTGACAAAGGACCATAGCCGATATATCTCTCTCATCCGAGATTTCGCAAATATGACGACAAAATGGACAAAAATTCAAATATGTGAATGAAATATCCGTTTTATTCTCCATACCATCTTATTTGTGGTGTGTTTTTTTCAATAGTGAATGTGAAAAAAAAAATAAAACGTCACTTCCGGTACTGTGTGTAACCAAGGTAAACAAACCTTAACTCTGAACTGATAATTTGAACTCAAATAATGAGAAATTATGACAATTTAAATTTCAAAATTTAGATATGAGGAAAATACCTAAATTTATACACTCATTAGCAACTTTTTGTGTTGAAATTTCAAATTGATACACCATGTATCTTGCGCAGTTGTATGATATATCGTCATTAGACAAACACGAGAATGAGGCTGCTGTTTTCGCCTGTGTGCCCTTCCCAGCGGTCTAAGTGCAGCAAAGAACATCAAGTACCATGTTGATGACGTTGATAAGTCACGTGTCTGAGGACAGAACCCTCTTCCTTACGCACAAACGCTGAACTCCTACGTCATGCATGAAACAGGGTCAAGGAAGAGACCAGGGAGAAAAAAAGTTTTCGGGAAAGATAACGATTCCATATCTAGTTTCCTCACCTCATGGGGATATCAAGTGGTATTCTTACGCGTTTCCTGTAGGTTGTGTCAATACATCGAGATCCAGCCTCGTTTTTTTTTTTTTTTTTTACAGATATCAATTCTAAATTCTAAAAAAAAAACAGTGCAACTTTTGTTTGTCACCACAATAAACAAACGGTTTCTAAATTTTCAAGCTGACGAGAACAAGTACATATAGGGAATCGTTTTACATAGATAGTCATAATTTTGTAAAAATATATATAACTATTCTTTATTTCACGTTCAGGTTATTTTTTTATTTATATGAACACAATGCATGGTTCCAGCGTTTAGTTAATGTGATCAACCTCAGTGTCATTACCACTAAACGATATTGTTACATGAGGTAAGATTCCGTTTTCGGTCGTTGGCTTATTTTCAAATGCTGTAATCCATTAAAGTGTAAAGAATGTTGATCTGTACAACCTAATGCGGTATCTATTCGTAAATAACAATACTATTTTAAACCACCTACGTGTTTTCACAGCATCCTTGATTTAAGTTTTAACAATTGTGATTTCTTAAACCTCTCATTTGTGTCAATAACCGCATAATGTTGACACAAGTATCTATACCAATAGCAATATATAAAGGTCGTTAACCCTTCCAAAATCAATTGTTAAATCAACGATTGTAGCGTGTTGTTAATCCTCCTGTCTATTGTTACTATATAAATACGATGGCTGTTTAGTTTTGTATGAGATGTTGGCACTCCTAAGTGACCCACTGATGGTGGTGATCGCCACTGTCGGTCATATATTATTCTAACAAATTTCGGACGTGTCAAACTGGCTCGACTGGTTCATCTGGTGTCTTCAAACGAAAGACCAGGTGAAGCGTGAAATTTGTACAGAAAATCTGTTCACTTCTTTATGTTAATAAGTCCATGCTAGTTTCGAGATTGCAGGTGGTAGACACTACTGGGGATGGACATAAAGTTCCCAAAGTTTGTCGTAACCTGTATGCTACGTTATAATTCATTCGAATAGTGGCACGGTTCAAAACATACGCATATTCTCGATTTTGTTACAAAATTAGCAAATTTATGAAAATTGCGAAATTTATTTAATCATAGAACCAGTGTACCTCCCCATGTAGATTTTGACATTTCTTTCTATCACTTTCAATTTTTCTCCTGTCACCTCCTAGACTCTAAAATTTAGGCCTAAGCATCACTGACGAGTCCTAGAAGGACGAAACAGCTGTATGATGTAATATCACTGACGAGTCCTAGAATGACGAAGCAGCTGTATGATGTAGCATCACTGACGAGTCCTAGAATGACGAAGCAGCTGTATGATGTAGCATCACTGGCGAGTCCTAGAATGACGAACAGCTGTATGATGTAGCATCACTGACGAGTCCTAGTAGGACGAAACAGCTGTATGACGTAACATCAGAGACGAGTCCTAGTAGGACGAAACAGCTGTATGATGTAACATCAGAGACGAGTCCTAGAAGGACGAAACAGCTGTATGATGTAACATCACTGACGAGTCCTAGATGGACAAAGCAGCTGTATGATGTAGCATCACTGACGAGTCCTAGTAGGACGAAACAGCTGTATGATGTAGCATCACTGGCGAGTCCTAAAGGGACGAAACAGCTGTATGATGTAGCATTACTGACGAGTCCTAGAAGGACGAAACAGCTGTATGATGTAGCATCACTGACGAGTCCTAGAAAGATGAAACAGCTGTATGATGTAGCATCGCTGACGAGTCCTAGAAGGACGAAACAGCTGTATGATGTAGCATCGCGGACGAGTCCTAGAATGACGAAACAGCTGCATGATGTAGCATCACTGACGAATCCTAGAGGGACGAAACAGCTTTATGATGTATCATCACTGACGAGTCCTAGAAGGACGAAACAGCTGTATGATGTAATATCATTGACGAGTCCTAGAAGGACGAAACAGCTGCATGATGTAGCATCACTGACGAATCCTAGTAGGACGAAACAGCTGTATGTTGTATCATCACTGACGAGTCCTAGAAGGACGAAACAGCTGTATGATGTAGTTAGATTCATTGTTTAGCTCTACTGTATCTGAGTGTAAATTGTATTAAAAGGTGTTATTCACTAGCGTGTATTTATACAATTTGTGTTATGACTACACTGCCGATTTCATTCAGGAGTTTTGAAATTTTCGCATGTTCATAGTTCCAACCTGAACAAATATTAATATAAGTGTGTGTATAGTTAATGTCTGGAAAGAAAGAAATACCATCCAATACTGTAAAACCATTAATTTTCGTGGGAAATATATTTTCGTTGATTTTGTGGGTAACCTACAACTTCAAACGACCAAGAACTGTTAAATTGATTTATATAGCTTTACTTATCCACGAAATCAAATTTCCACAAAATACTGTTTTTAACCCCCCCCCCCCAACCCCCCCCCCCCCCCCCCCCACCAAAAAAAAAGAAAAGAAAACTGTCCCCAACAACCCCTCTCACCAACTTTCCTTAAAAAATACACACACTCGCAAGATGACATTACTTTCGACCTGTTCCGATTTTTCCTCCGTCACTTGTTAGAAGGACGAAACAGTTCAATGATGCAGTTTATTTTACACCTTGCCGCTGCTGTGTTGAATTCTAAATTTGTAAAGGAAAACGCTTTTTCTATAGTATGTCTTTTGTATCTACAGACAGTCATTGATGAGTTATAGCGTCCGACAAATATCCTTAACTTCTACACCAACAGATCACAACATCCGCTTATCGCCAACAAGGAATAATCATTAGATATCGATTACATAATATTTGTTGACAAAATTAAAAAAAAACAAAACTTTTTGGTCGCACCCTTGTTATACCGGATGTATGATTGCTATTCAATCGATTGTAATAGGGTACAAAGCAGTCTATTCAATGTGTCTATGGGGACGATATTTGTGTTTACATGTTAGCAATAATGCAAGCAGTTCAAGGTTTTGTCCCTACAGTTAAACACACACACACACACAGAAAAACCAACTCCAGTTTGAATTGAAGTTTCAAAAACATCGCTAAATAAAGGGCTGGATATAACATCTGTTTACGCTTTTGAAATGTGTAAACAATGAAAATTGCGTTTGTGTTGATTTTCTGTGTCGATGTTTCTATTTGTGATGTAGTTTATCATATGTAGGACGAGGTAGCGGATGGGCGTCGACGGGGTTTGCTGTCACGTGACCTAGAAATCATAACATCACCATTGTTTCATTTAAGGATATTCTATAACGGGGTTAGTCACTATTCACTGTCTAGAACAAATTAATGATGAAACCATTCTTTTTTAAATTTTCTACAGTGTATGACGTAATGTCTCATCCGATCTCTCAATGAAGAATTACCTGTGTGAAACCCCTGAAAGTAGATACGCGCTGAAATTCCAAGTGTCAGTTGTACATCTGACATTTTCAGTCACGTGGAACAGAACAGCGAACAGGTGTAATATCAGTTACATTTTTCTGTAATTATTAGCCTTTTTTTTATAACATTTCCCTTGATTTTCAAGGAAAACTCCACGGAAATTTTACTCTCACGTGAATATGACTTGTTTGCTTTCATATTATCTCTAAACACAAATTTGATATTTCTGAAAATGTATATTCATAAATCATGCAATGGATTTTATGTATTTAACGAGAACATCAGTAATTGGCTCTATTGAAGATTAGGGCTCTTTTTAAACACTGGACGCAATGAAAAAGAACGAAAAATCAAACAAAGAGAAACAAAAATTAAACAACACCCTCTCCAAAAACAAACCAAAACAAACAAGAGAGGAAGAGAAAAAAACATTGTTCCCGTGATAAATGAAGTTGTTTACTGTTATTCACAAAAGTCACCTGTTTTACAATATTTCAAATGCATTCTGCAATAACATAGTCTCCGGATAGTGGTTAAAATGATCAACCTACCGGAATGCAATCATACGAGAAACAGTTCACAAGTGGCCAAATCCATGCTTTTTTGTTAAGTCATTGTAAACAACACCCCAGATAAATTAATGTATTCATATGTTTCTGATAATGAGGAGTGGCACAACATTTCGACTTAGAGAAGGTAACAATAGGCGCTCTATAGGACCAGTTTATTTTGATATGGAAACAGACCACAGCTTATATTTTAAAAAAAAAAATAAGTAAAAAACATAAACAAACAAAAGAAAAAAATAATGAATAAAACAAACACGTCACAAATTACGGTTTTAACTTTGAGTCCGCTTTAACGGACTTCGTAACAGTCACGATTAGTGATCGTTTTTTACATTATTGTTAATTATGTATCGATAATTCTTTGAAATTGCGCTAATTTCGTGATCATCACACCTCTTCTGATATAAAAAAAATGCCCCTCACAGACACAACTTAAATAATAAACAAAGCACTCCCAATCCCTAATACAGCGGACAAGCATCGTTCGATACAAAACAAATATTATAGGTCAAAATGTGGAATACAAAATGTGAAATGTCACGTGGTACAGATACTGATTTGCTATATATGGCAGGAAGATAAATGACATAGCATTGTAAATAGCTTGTTAACGCTAGTCTGCTGTTAATCAAGAAAACATAGGATTGTAAGGTCAAGAGACTATTTTGTTTCATTTAATAGTTGGTCATTTAATTTTATCCTGTTCTTGTTTCTGACCTTTTTAACACACACATATATACAGGTATATTAGCTACTTTTAAAGTTCCATGTTCTTTGATTACAGGTGATCAAGAGTTTATTAGGTATATATACATATACAGATATGTTTACACGAAATTTAGACCAAAGCTTGTTTGAATATTGTCGTATCCTTTAATAAAGAATATTCTATCTTTTAATTAACAATATTTCAGCTAGGCTAAAGTTTGTGGTGTATCATGCTACGAATAGAAAGGCCTTCCGTTTACAGAATTAAATGTTTGTAGTTCCTTTAAAAAAAAAAAAAAAACAGCATTGTTAACATGGTTTCAAGTTCCACAATTGTATTACATTCCGGAACTGTAACCATCAACAGTATATATGACAAGTGTTGTATAAAAACCAATTCGACATATTTTCACAGATTAGTCAACCATAACAAATACATTTAGTGAAAACAGAATTTATCGAAATGTATCCCTTTTTATCATGCAACGGACTTTTTCTGAATACACCTGCCACATATATTTTAGCTGTATTCGGCAGTTAAGGAAAACAGCATGTGCGTTAATTCGATAGAATTTCTGAAATTACTCAAAAAAATTCGTAAAGCAATAAAAAATAGAATTGAAATAATCGATTTTATATGTTGTAATGAGCTAGGTTTTTAACGGCGATACATAAACTCGCTGTTATATTCGTTAAAGTTTGGAATTATATTTCTGTTTTCTCATTAAGACAAACCTCGGGGGTCATCTTCAAACAGGAGAGGTTAAGACATTCATAAATACTACTGAACGATGTACATATGTTCATACCGAATCTCCGTCCAAAATTTACTGTGGTAGTGAAGAACAAGCTTTATATTTACTCCTTCATCGTCTTCAAAGATGATATATTTTGCTGCTAAGTTGCATTTTTATTAAGTTTTTTTTTTATTTATTTATCTATTTATTTTTTACTCATTGTTTTCTCTCTCTTGAAAATTGTATGTAGTTCGGCTCATTTCTCATACTGCTTGGTTTGATAAGCTAATGATTCTCAGTGGTCTTTTTAATTGCAGAAAACACTTACTCTTTCGGAACGCGTGACCTCATCCTTTGTACACTTTTTCAGTAGTCTCTATGTAAATCATTTTGTTCATATTTTGCCTTAGTTTCAGTGAACTAAAGTCTGTATTTCTTTGTTGTTTTTGTTCTTTTTTCTAAAAACCATGATATGTTTTACTGAAGCGTTGCATTTGAACTTAAGCTTATTTTATTTGGTCTGGTTTTGTCCTTAATGTTCTGAAAAAATGTATAGTATAATTGACTACTCACCGGGCCTAGTGTATCTCTCAAACAGTATATCTGGTAATTTTTTTCTTTGTCTTTCAAAATGACTTGAAAAATATTTTAAGGAAATAAAATTTCGCGATTTTGATGTGAAAGGATATCTTATACACCCATATCCCATTATTTCAAAGTTTGATTTTACGATCACGTTGATTTACCGCGAAATAACGAAAATATCATCTACACGTAAATAACCGCCTATATGATATAGTGACTTTCAATCTACTTGTAATTAAAGAAGACAATGAAATAGTCAGGATGTTTTAAACTTTATTCATCGATGCCGTACACTGATTTATATGCATACTGACTGGTGTTAGTTAGCGTGCTTCGCTAAAACTTCTATTTGAACTTAATATCGTTTTCTCTGTCTCTACAGATTCACTAGCCGAAAAAACCACAACGGTCCGTGTTGTTTCCTGTTGTCTCCAAATTTATCACAAGATAAGATCGTTTTATTGAACATGATACAGACTGTGATATCAAACGATTTAACTTTAATTTGTCAGATTGTTGTTCGACGCCCGCTCAGCCGTCGTTAAGATGTACATGGCGATGTTTGGCGCGCGACAGTCGCGCGCGAACAATGCAATAGTACAGGGGCTTGACGTTCTCCCCGACATTTGTCTAGAAGCCGGTTAGGGTGATAGTGCGGAACGCCTCCATGGTACTCTAGTTTAACATGATATCATTCAACATCATAAACACAAGATGAAAAGAACTGTGTTGGCGAAAACCAGCTCGTCAGGAAAAAAGTTTGGATGATGAAAGTTGGACAAAACAGCAACGATTTCAGATCTGGTTTTGCATCAAGCTATATAAATTTCCTCCAAACTTGTGGAATTCATTTTAAATAAATAATGCTAGTATAACAAGATTTCAGATTGAAGACGTAGTGAGAGTAATTCTTATTATCTATATATAAAAAAATATGAAAACATGATTTAAGTATGAATGATATATTGTATATATACTTAGTTTGATAATGATAAAAAGATGAATTGAAAATAAAAACGGTGTATGCTTACATCTTCGTCGTCAAGATGAGTTATAATTCGTTACAAAAAGTCAACATTTCTTTCGTAATAAGAAACAAAAATAACATAATTAAGATAAAAAGATAAAAAAAAAATACAAAAACATAAAATCCAATAGATATCGATAAAGTGTTGATATACATGGTGATTTATCGTCAACGCAAATATACATTTATCAATATCCTGAATTAAAAGATAAAAATTCACAAAAGAGGACGAAACCGTTACACATTCATAAGTCACTGAAATAAAAGTAAACGTTTGTTTGTGACAAGATCAATATTTACAGTCGTTTGTTGATGAAGAGATAAATATTTACACCCGTTTGTTTGTGGAATGATGTGTAGTTACACTCGTTTGTTGGTGAAATGATGTGTAGTTACACTCGTTTGTTGGTGAAAAGAAAAATATTTACAGTCGTTTGTTGATGAAGAGATAAATATTTCCAGTCGTTTGTTGATGAAGAGATAAATATTTCCAGTCGTTTGTTGATGAAGAGATGAATATTTACACCCGTTTGTTTGTGGAATGATGTGTAGTTACACTCGTTTGTTGGTGAAATGATGTGTAGTTACACTCGTTTGTTGGTGAAAAGAAAAATATTTACAGTCGTTTGTTGATGAAGAGATAAATATTTCCAGTCGTTTGTTGATGAAGAGATAAATATTTCCAGTCGTTTGTTGATGAAGAGATGAATATTTCCAGTCGTTTGTTGATGAAGAGATAAATATTTACAGTCGTTTGTTGATGAAGAGATAAATACTTACAGCCGTTTGTTTGTTAAAAAAAATGTATTTACACTCGTTTGTTGTGACAAGATCAAAATTTACAGTCGTTTGTTTGTGAAAAGATATCTATTTACAATGTGATAAACAAAGATACATATTCAGTTTGTATTGAGAAAGATAGGTAAACTACTAAGTAAGTAAAACAATATCAGAAAATTCGTTTCACCTGTTCATGTCTCTCGCTGCAAATTTGTCAATGTTATTAACGTAGACACGAAAAAAGTTCACTGTTAGAGGAGATAAGCGTTTTTTATGTACTGAAAATCGTATGATATGTTTTTATTTGTTGCCTTCTCTTAATGATACCTGGCCTTTCTGGTTCATCGCCTGCCATGTTAATGCCGAATCGTATTGTCATTGAATGACTTTTATACACAAATATAATTATCATAAAAAACATAAAATAGATGTATCATAAAATTTGGAGACTGACTTTTTACCTGTAATTCATACTAATCCCGGAACTGAAGTTATCCATGAATATTTGATACGGACGTGCTGTGTGATTTTTTTTCTGGGTTGATAAATTATTCCTGTGTAATTTGGTCTTTATATACTTGTCTTTCACATGATACCGTCTAGACGTATGCTGCTGTTATATAATACGCTTCTGTCAAACAGGATATCACTTGGGTTTATTTGCACACAATCACAAAGACGTTTTACCATTTCATTTTAAATTAATATGAAAACTTCAAATTTTTATACGCGATACATAAACAGGGTACTAATGGCAAGGTATATACTAAATGTTATTTCTATCATCGACATCCGCCTTAGAAAGCTTTTAGTTCTATTTAATGTCACGTTTACAAAAAGAAGAACCCAGGTGCTGACAATAAAACCATCAAACAATCTACGAAGGCTCTAGTACAGATAAGTGAGACCAAAACACTTCTTGTGTCGTTTTTTATCTTATTTTTCACTTTATTTTAATTCGTTTTGCAAAATCATTTTTATTGTAAACATCTCCAAAATTTTACTGATTTCCATTTAAAATTTGACTTCTGCAGCATTAGTGTAAATGTATTTTTTCTTGAGAACCTTTTTGTCTATCTTGTTATCTGTAAAGAAGAGGAATGGTGATCGTACTAGATGAATTTATCTAAAGAATATTTACTTTGAATATTAATGTTTGGCCTGTAGCTGATAAGAGGATAGGTTATCAAGTGCGTATCAACAAACTAGCTGTTCTGAGCTATAAACAAATAGTATCAATAACAGCCTTATATGGAATATTTCATCATGATATTGTTTCAAATATCCTTCTTATTGTTTTGGTATTCTCCCAGGTTTGTTTACATTTAATCATATTATTAATTAAGTGCTGTGTGAAATTTATTATGTCTTTTGGCTCGCTTCCATGTCAAGTTTTCAATACGGGGTATTGCTATATATTCAGTATTAAAACTATGCTGCATCCCTCCTTTGTTGTAACTATGTATATAGCATAATTTTGATTATGACATTGGAGTAGTTATCATCGGAAGTATTTCAATCACATGTCTATTGCTCATAAAAATATTTCCCAGAAAAATGGTTGCTTTTTTATCTTAAAATGATTATGCAAATATCATATATTCTTGCATCAGGAATGACCTTGCTAAAATTGATACGTTTTATCATATGAAATCATCAGGTTGCTTAAGTGGAACTCTGCACTGATACTTTGGTTAAAACTGTTTTAAATACCAAAACCTGTGCCAGAGAGCTATGTTAGTGCAAGCGCTCATGTCACACAACTGAAGTTATTCTAAATACTTTATATATTCTTGAAACATTAATGACTTTGCTAATATGAGTACGTTGCAGCATATCTAAATA
Organism: Ylistrum balloti; assembly: GCF_031769215.1. NCBI lineage: Eukaryota > Metazoa > Mollusca > Bivalvia > Pectinida > Pectinidae > Ylistrum > Ylistrum balloti. The sequence goes on along the minus strand of NW_026782219.1, from coordinate 438,200 downwards.
TTAGGCTGTTTAGTTCAATTATGAACAGGTATTCCCGCTAACACGCCTAAAAATAACACAAACCTTTACCAGGAAACAATGATGACGTACGTATTGTTATAAAGCTATTTAAGTCTTTCGAAGAAATAGATTCTTTTGTTTCTGTACCAAATATTTAGTAAGTGACAAAAATCTGGCAGACTTTTATTTCTGTACTAAATACGAAGTCAGTGACAAAACTCTGGCAGACTTTGTTACTGTACTGAATACTAATTCATTGACAAAACTCTAGTAGACTTTGTTACTGTACTGAATACTAGTGCAGTGACAAAACTAGCAGACTTTGTTTCTGTTTTGAATACTACTTCAGTGACAAAACTCTGGCAGACTTTATTTCTGTTTTGAATACTAATTCAGTGACAAAACTCTGGCAGACTTAATGTCTTATCCTTTTGTATTTTATTTTTGCAGTCTAACAATGAGTCTTCACAATCGTATATCAGATATCAAACTATTGTTATATCAGAGTGTTTATTCCGATTGTACATTTTGATTATATACCGCCTACTCATAATGTGATGTATGCATATCTATCCATTTGTCGTTACAGAGATATCAGGCAGTTTTAATTGATCAAGACTTATTACAAATATGTTATTCCATAGCATGACAGGAAAAGTATCACGCACTGTACTATATCAAATATATATGTCATTATTACTGTTTACATTTTATTATGCTATATCTGTCATATTCATTTATAGTCCATTCTGAAGGCAAACATAATCATTTTGAGAAGTCTTTGCATAATTTATTCAAATAAGTAAACAGACTAAATAGATAAAACACAAACAAGTTATCAGCTGGGTATGTTTTACGGAAAAAAATCTTCATGAATGTAACGTTAAATGTATTGGATAAAGTTCTACTTTTGTACTTTTATTACTAGAGTGGAAATTATGACAAATTTAAAGTATGACAGTGTACATAGTGCTTCGGTGCAATGACAGTGCTGTTTTAATTGATATGTAAATAGATAACGAGGTCATTCCATACACATTTATGCAGCATCATATCTCACGGTCGCCCACAACGTGTGTCCATTGGTCCCCTCGTCCTTAAAAAAGCAGGTCTGCATTGCCATTGGCGCTCCTTCTGTTTATTAAACAGAGTACTACAATACAGTAACACGTCATCGGACAATAAGTTTTAATCTATTGTTCAAATACACTACTTCAGCTATTTTATACAAGGTGTTTTTCAATTCAAATACATATATTGACGTTTTTATGAAATTATCCATTATATGAAAATAACGAAATTTATTGAATAACAGAGCTAGTGACCCCTTTTAGATTTTAACATTCACTCTCCGATCAATTGTGGTGTTTCTTAGTCGCCTCCCAGCTGTATGATGTTGTTTAGTTTGTTGCTTCGTTTTACTATATCTAACTCTAAATTTGTACTAAAAGTTGCTATCAATTTTGTCTGTTGTACATTTTTACGTATACCACAAGCGATCAATGAGTAAATTTTAACAAAGATCTGTTATGTAAACAACAGGTTGTTAATATTATTTGTGATATTACAAACCACGTGCAATATGTTAAATAAAAACAAGTAATAATTCATATATTTTTAATGTTGTATAAGGTAGCTGTACGTATAATTTGTTTTATGGTGCTTTTATCATTGTCACTACAGTGCAGGGATACTATCCAATTACACGCCTCGTTGTCACCCATCCCCTGCTGAAATACCGTGTGTCACTGTAAGACCGTAAGTCGGCGACCTACCTCATACACCAGTGTTGTAGCAAAAATACACTACCGTAACGCAGTATCTTGTTTCACCTAACATGTCCACGATACATTAACTGCTCGTAACTGCAATGTAATAATGTGTATTTTTTCTTTATTTTAATGCATATCGTAGATGTATATAGGGGAAAAATCGGGATAGAATGAAGTCAGACTAATGCATTAAATTTTCTCAAAATTTCACTTAAATTCTTGTCTAGACCATGGCTGCCAGTATCGTATTTTCGTTTTATTGTCTAAGTCAGAAAGCAGAACCGAAAACATTTTGTATTAAATTATCTATATAATGTTTATAACAGGATGCAAGTCTTCAGTTTAAGTTCCTATGCTAATATCAAATATCTTACTTGGCCGATAGAAATGTAAATGAAGAAAGTGATTAGATAAAAAAAAACAGAAAAAAATGTCAAAAGTAATGGGGAAAAAAAGGAATGAAAAAAACATCTGTTTCCTAAATGCCTATCAAAACATCATGATCTGACAATGAGATTATTGAGTTTGGAGATCGTGTCTGTAGCTTTGTCAAACAGTGGTCGCTATCTAACACTGGGATGTTAAGGTACTCAACTGCATAAAATTGTTCAAAAGACGTATGACCATTTATCATAAAACGCTATGTTATATTGCGATACTGCCTACAATATACCGCTTGGCTAAAGACTAGTAAGCCAGAGGTCCCGGGTTCGATTCTTTGTGGAGGCAATAATATTGATAATAATTTGTGACATATACAGCATAGAAATAAAGTAGATTACACTTTAATGTACATTTCAATGAATATATATTTTTTGGTAATCTGTACAGATCTCATTTGTTTATTGAATTAAAATCGACACCCAGGTATCACTGTGCCAGTGATAACGATCAGTTAGTTTTTTGAAAATGGCGGTTATCTGATAAACCTGTAGATGATGAATTATGTGTGTTAATCTATTACCGTATCATGTCACGAAAGCCAATCACGCTCCGGTTAAATCAAAGTTAATGTAAATATTATGCATGTTACTATCAATAGTTCCAATGATACCAAATATAGATCTATAATGGAAGCAATTTTACTCTCTATTCACTATCTACGTCATAGATGTTAATTTCACAATAAACCACTAATATGACAAGTTGCTATCATAAGTAATATGTACACATTGACAATTTATTTAAATAACTCGATCTGTTGTTTGTTGGTATAGAAATATCTATTTATCAAGACTTGACTAAAGGGAAAACCACGGCTTACTTCCTTTAAAAGATCTGGTCTTTGACTCTACTGTCAGGCTAATAATCTGCGGATGTGTGCCTATGAATATCGTATTATTTGATGACCTTGGAGCAACGCCACGCCCAAACGCCTCTTATCTACTATCTAAAACGTCATTGTTTTGGGGGAAAACCAGGTGTCCTAATCCATTATACATTAAGCATTGTTAGACTAGCGCGAACATTAAAAAAAAAAAAACCAGGCAAATATTTAAACAATAGGAAAGATTTCATACCAATGCCAATTAATAATTCATACAAAGTAATGAACAAGTATCATTAAAAGAATAATAATATTCGCTGAACAAAAAAAAGAGAATGTTTTTAAACTGTAATTAATTTGGTTTCTTCCTGTAAAGCTTGCGTTAATCTAAAGATGATAACCCATCTGTCCTTATGTACGAAAAGACTATAGTACGGATTTAATTGAATATAAATCAAGATATCTTCTTCCAAACCTTTTGAGTAATGATGACATTTGACATTCGAGAAATGAAAATAAAACCACAACTTCATGTTTTATCATTAAATGGACCTGGTTCTTGTTCTTGTTGATTGCGTTAGAAACCCGCTTTAATATTTACATAATAACGACACACTAATCGCATAAAACGTGCGTTTAACCTTTTCGTCAGTGAGCCTATCAAACTGGTAATCTTGTATGACAGACGATGAACAAGGTTACTGGAATCACTCAATATTTAAATTGATGGAATTGAGTTATTTGGTCTTTATACAGGGATACCAAGGAACAGACATACGCAAATCAAATCTAGCCCGAGCAGGTACAACCACGAAATTTCAGCACCACGAAATTTAACAATTATACAGTACGTCATATATTGTGCATCATTTGTTGTAACAACTCCCTTTAAATCAAGATTAAAGAAAATGATAAAATGAGGGCAAAGTTTATCATTGAAAAAAATCAAGGGGATCAAGACCAGATGCTCCGGGGTAGTGATCGTCCTCTTCTTCATCGACAAACTATGCCATATAAATTTAAGTCGATCCAGGTATGGCCATTTAATTCAAAACAACGAACGCTATGAATGCTATCTATCAATATTGAACAGGGTACTTCAATTATTGCTAATTATCAAAACGGCGGAGGTATAAAAAATTAAAATTTAAATTAAACCACACCCCTTAAAACAAACATAAAAATGTGTGTGTGGGGGGGACTTTTCTAATTCTTGTATATAGTTGATAGTAAATTCAATTTAAGTCAGGTACACTATTATATTGAAGATGAGAACTTGATGGCCGTTATAGATACCGTGTTTCTGCGGTACCTATAGTTGAATTAAAATGAATTAAATTTGTTCTAGGATGTTTACACGTTTTGTTTCTCGTTGTTTTAATGTAAACAAGGAAGCCACTCTTTGATTACTATAAAAACATCTTCTCTAGAAACGCCTATTCAATTTTCGTCACGATTAGAATAACACAGGAATTCCATTCAGGATACCATTATCATTATACAAATAAAGACTATATATAAATAACCCTGGTATCAACAATTTGCACCTGTCAGGTATGCAATATATGTAAATAGCAAATGTTATCTACCTATGGACAATGTGAACTCACGTTGTTTAAACATTATTAAATCCGAAAGGAAAATCATTGTCTCTTAACTACAGGGACGCTTTTGTTTTGGAAACATGCATAATAGTAGATACAGATTAAAAAGTAAGTTGGAAGTGATACACAAGAGAATATAATCCGTCAAACAAAAATTTTAAATTAGGTATAGTATATTCAATATAACAATACACTCATGTGTTTTGCTAAAGGGGCGGAGTGCATATAGGAAAATGCGAATATAATGTTAATCCAAACTCAAATTCAATCAAATCAGAACAAAACATTAACAAAAGTTTCAAACAGAGACTCTTCAAAAATTACAAGAAAAGATAAGTTGTTTCGGAATAAGCAAAACACTGTTGTCAGCACTGTTGGTACTTTTTGTGGTTAATATCCAATGATATGTATTCATCAGTTTAAGAAGTTTATCTAATTATGGGACTGTTGCACTAATAGCTCCTCTAGATTCTGACTTTTCTTTTGATCACCTTTGATTTTCCTTAGTCACCGCCTAGGCCTCAAATTTCAGGCCCTTAGCATCACTGACGAGTCCTAGAAGGACGAAACAGCTATGTGATGTAGCATAACTGACGAGTCCTAGAAGGACGAAACAGCTGTATGATGTAGTATCACTGACGAATCCTAGAAGGACGAAACAGCTGTATGATGTAGCATCACTGACAAGTCCTAGAAGGACGAAACAGCTGTATGATGTAGCATCACTGACAAGTCCTAGAAGGACGAAACAGCTGTATGATGTAGCATCACTGACAAGTCCTAGAAGGATGAAACAGCTGTATGATGTAGCATCACTGACAAGTCCTAGAAGGACGAAACAGCTGTATGATGTAGCATCACTGGCGAGTCCTAGAAGGACGAAACAGCTGTATGATGTAGCATCACTGACAAGTCCTAGAAGGACGAAACAGCTGTATGATGTAGCATCACTGACGAGTCCTAGAAGAATGAAACAGCTGTATGATATAGCATCACTGACGAGTCCTAGAAGGACGAAACAGCTGTATGATGTAGCATCACTGACAAGTCCTAGAAGGACGACACAGCTGTATGATGTAGCATCACTGACGAGTCCTAGAAGGACGACACAGCTATATGATGTGGCATCACTGACGAGTCCTAGAAGGACGACACAGCTGTATGATGTAGCATCACTGACGAGTCCTAGAAGGACGAAACAGCTGTATGATGTAACATCACTGACGAGTCCTAGAAGGACGAAACAGCTGTATGATGTAGTTTAATTCATTGTTTTCATTGTTAAGCTCTACTGTATCTCAATCTAAATTATGAAATGGTGCTATTCACTTGTCCTTTATACAATCTCGGGATAATTTTAAAACAAACCATAATGTTCCTAGATCTGGATATTGAGATTCATTTCGACCAGTGTTAATTTTCCGGAGTTGCCTACAAGTCAACACTTTAGGCCCTTATCACCAGTGATGAGTCCTAGAAGAACGAAACATCTGTATTATGCTGTGTAAATTGATTAAGTTGTTAACGCGACTGATCTAATTCTGAATTTGTAGAGAAAGTTGCTATTCTCTTGTTTGTTTGTTTTTTTGTACAATATAATTGCTAAATGAGGCAAAATATAGTGAGCATTATGAATCATTAAACACGTTAGTTTCTATTTTGTTTTCGATATTACTCATTCAAAGTACTCATATAAGGCATTTGGATAGTCCCTGTGTAACACCCGAAAGAAAATTATCCTTGATGTATCAAATGAGGTCAGTTTCGATATAAAACATCACTATCCTGGTCTAATCGACTTAAGATACAGACGTGACTGCAGATAAGTGTAACCATGCTATTTATAAATATTATCTTCAACATAGCGTACGTCATCTAGAGAGTTTATTAATTCACAGTTGAAGATAAGAATGAATCCGGTTGCGTGCATTTAAAACTAATATTGATTTAATGTCGTTAGGAAATCACAATAGGTTATCGGTTTTGAAAGAGTATGCATTAAAGAGATTGAGTATTAAAATCTAAATACGTCATTGCAGTTATAAGACATCAACCAAATGTATACAAATAAATGTGAAAAGTGATATCTTAACAGCCACGTGACCTTACGGCGTTCAGAGACTAAATTGAAGTTTCCAGATAACATTTCAGATATATTTAATTAATTTAAAATCTGATAGAAGTTATTATGATTCATTTTTAAAAGCACCAAAACATGAACTATGTATTTAATTTGATCTTTTCCTTGGCCGAAGATAAATTCTTCAAAATCAACATTTAAAAAATATGATACCATTTGATAAGCACAACTGAGTCAAGCTTTTTTTATATGAAGGTCTTTATGTTGTAAAATATGTTCAGTACAAAACTTCAGTGTTAAATAAATGAGTACAATTTGAACTTTTACACTTAGTCTGGAGCCCAAATACTTAAATGTTATGGGGGTCTTTACTCAGTATCTGTTAGTAGATATTTCTTACAAGAGAGGACTTTCCATCTACGATGAATGCATTCACAGAAACAATGAAGTTACTACGGAATTCATGTATACATATTGATAATATCAAAGAAAAGAAGGTCTCCGTATTTTGTCCTTGTTTAATAGTGTTTCGTGTCTTTTAACGACTTTAAATTGCAGTTTACTCTATATTCCCGGTGTTAGTACACAAATTCTATAAAGAATGTCTCATTTTGTGAAGTCAAGTTTTTTCGTCCTACTTGTTCGGCGAAGAACGTCATCGGAACACAGCTGATGTCACGTGATACTCTTATCGTTGATAGTAAGGCCACTAAAAGGTTATTTCATCGTTCAACGTGATGAGAGTAGATAAGAATAACAAAGGTTAAGGTCGAAGGGCTTGCAAATGAGATATCAGCATCACGTTTTTTGTTTCATTATTGTTGTTATAGAGCACGAAAGGAATAATTTGGACTGCTTTCCAGCACTGGTCACTACAAAATGACCTAAACCAATTTCGGTTACACCCAATACAAGCCAGTCGTCTGTGAATTATCTCATTGGCTTCTTAGAAAGCCAGAAGTTTGGGTGTTAGACAGCTTGTATCCTTTTAACATTGACTTTATATTTTAAAACAATGGAAATGCAGTTTTTCTGAGGTGATTTTTGTCGGGTTTTCGGTTAAACATCCGCAAAAGGACATTGCTGACAAATCAAAAATGATCTATGAGTTAACAACAGAGTTTCAATGCTAACTCAAACTTGACTAAACTGGGACAAATATGAACAAAATAAAGAACTTCACGGAGATTCCTGAAAAAATACCACGGAGATAAAACTAGGTGTTCCGAAACAATAAGCGTCTTCTACATCGTACGCGCAAGTAAGCAATGGTATATGTCCAAATGAGAACAAGGTAATCAAACGCGGCATGCTAGCGAGAGTTGAACACGCCCCAGTTTATGTTGCACGAAGAAATAGAGTCTCTCCTAATGATGTCATTGTGACCTCCCCATAACCTTCATTAACCTCATATCTCGAAAAAAAATGTTGTGAGTTATTCTTTCATATGTATCCATCTTCAACAACATTCAGGATGTCAGATATAAGTTCATAAATATCGAACCAATTGCGATATGTAAACAAAAATAATGGGGTAGCAGGAATGTCGCAAAACAGAAATGAAATGTTCAAATTAGTGAAACTGAAATCATCACGCTTATTATACAGCTTGATGGAAATCTGTCACAGTTGTTGTAGTAAATTATCGAGGTAAGCGGTTGATATATCAATAGAGAATGGGAATTTGATTCTATATATTGGCAACAAATCATTTATATATCATGATGTATTTCTTGAAGTTTTAGTTTCTGTTTCCTTGAGCTGACTCATTTTCAACGAATCGATTAAATATAAACACTAACAGTGACTAGACGTTCGTAATACAAATTGATACTTACATACTTATAAATGTACATATGATAAGTTATGAACGACACTATAAAATGACTTTTCTTCAATCTTTGACTTCAAAATATGTACATATGGTTTATTTCCAGCTATATGTTTGTAATGTGAATTCTAAAATTTGACTTTCGGTTTCAATGATTCACTGGACGTCATTATTCTAAATATATATCTTTATGCACTTATAATGTATTTATCAAAGATTTGGATACAACGTCGTTAGCATCTAATTAACAACGTAATGAATTATATTAAACACTAAATTACGTATATAAGAGACACATTAAATACTAAACTACCCAAATGATTTTAGGTAGTAAATGATATTGACTTAAAACTAACAATCATAATCGAGTACAATGTCTTTAAAATATATTCTTTTTTACAGTATAAGAAGACCTCAACTGCAACAGCTTTTCATTCAAAATAGAAAAAATATAAGATTTTATCTTTTTTCCAGATGTTTAACTGCCAATACTGTCAAAATAACACCAAAACGAAAATCAATAAATGGATAGATAAATCAAGCACCTTGGAGTCAATTATGTAAATAATCTATAACACCGATCAGAGGCAAAACTGAAATATATTCCCATATAGTTTTAGCTCAATAAACTATGAACTCCCTGTCCACAAGCCATTACATTATTATTACCAGCAGATAGGTCAGCAGTACCAAGATAAGGGTTCGGCATCCTTTTAACTGTAAATAAACTGTTAAATAGACAGTTATTAGTCAGTTTGGTTTAGAGATTGTTAGGAGTACACAGGTGAGAATTTCACAGGTAAGTTCATGTTAGATAATGTTTATGGGTTTATTATCGATGTAAGCATTGATGCATGTAGGTAGGTATAATTTGTTGTGCCTATGGTATACATGAGTGTGTACCTGTACAGGTATATACACCTTTGTATATACACCTACAAGACTGTTTTGCTGCTATACAGGTAAGAAATCTTTTATGTGATATTGTGACAATGTCCGCGAGACCGTGGGTTGTATTATATCTGACTCATCTGATAGGTAAACAGCCACATTTGGTTGTATATACGCCGGGGTGACACACATCTCGATTCATTCATAGAATGTAAACGCAACTACACACATGCTAGGAGTTTTAACTGTGATTCCTATCAAGGTAAGTACATTTGTATATTTTGACATTAGTTTATTTTATTTGTTATGTAATATATAACTTAGCATTATTTGGTTTATTATAACTAATATAACTATTACATATAAATGTTCTATATTGCATAATTTTTTTCATATATTTTTTTAAAAATAACATATTCACACATTATCGTGTAGAAATAAACAATTTAAATGCCCCTGTAAAATGCATTTCAATAAACAGATTTTTGGCAAATCAATCAAAGCGTTATCGTTACTGAACAACTAATGCATTACACAAACCGGAAGAGAGACAATTATGTTAAAAGACTTTATTTATGAAACTGAAGTTATCCAACTATGTAAATATGTTTGTGTTTGCTAAACTATCTTTAATTCCTGAAAATGTTATCACTATGTTTGAACCATATTTGATTACTACGAATGTATACAATTTTGGATTCGATGATTAAGAAAATATGTGATTCTGTCAGAAAAAAATACTTCAAAATATTGAACACCCTGTCAGTCATGTTTGGATGTAGTAGGTATATGATAGCCGTAATGTTTGTTTTGATATGTTAATTGACCGATGCACGCAGTGGTAAATGTTTTCATATTAACAATTGCTTGTGACAAGACTATTCAAACACCTGGATGTTAGTTTAGTTACATCTATGTCTCTTCTGTACCATTTGTATTAAAGGTACTATTCACATGTGTGTCTTCTGTACAAATGTTTTAACATTAACATCTTGCTAACCATGCGTTTATTTCTTTATTTTATGTTTTCACTATCAAGAGCAGTTATATATTTTTTGTTGTTGTTGGTTTGAGGAAATATAGGATAGAATAACAGTCACGAAGGATAGAGCTGTAAATTTGATATTTCTATCTGGTAGCGATGTCGCTATACAAAACTGAACTGGTACATGTGTACTACAAGGTAATTCAGACGAAATTTTTACACAAAGGGTTATGATGCTTACTGTATCTAGATTTATGTAAAATATCTCAGTAGTTCGTGTCTGTATAGTAAACAGAGTTTATAACCTACTTAACTTCCCAAGGTTTCAGCATTTTCCATCTCTTGCATTATTGCCGAATCCTAAAAAGGTGAATTAATTGTAAGATGCAGTTTAATTCGTCACTAAGCTTTAAACTGTAATTGATATTTAAAGGTGTGTTTTCTTTACCTTTGTGTCTTTAAAGCAATCCTTTACAGTGACTAAAATCATAAAAAATGTAAACATAGACGTACACTTTGGCTAGGTCTAACTGGTTGGCTTCACAAGTATCCGTCTAAATGAGCACTGACATCATTGAATAGAACTTATCAATAGACATTTCGACGGATATTAAACATAATATAGGTCAAACTATCCAGTAATGTACTTAGGGGATATTCTTAGGTGTTTTATAAAAAAAAATAGGCAAAACTGTTTAGAACAAAGGTACTTCTCAATGTCAGCCAAATCCTGAATGATCTCTATCACATCAGGCCTTGTGACATCTGTTGCACTGGCTAAACTTTAGTAAATCTATTCTGGTGATCTGTTAAGCTAAAATAAGAATAAATTCTTTTTCCAAATGTCTAACGGTCATTGATTTTTTATATATACACACATATAATCAGATTTCACATTAATTTGCAGCCTGATTCCATTACATCGCCATTTATTGTACCTTTGTTTTGTTTTTTATACTAATATCAAATCGATAACAACTGAAAATCTGGGCCAACGTCGGTCAGTTAATCCTGGTTAAACCTAAGTGATATGGAACTATAGGTATTCTGGGTTATAATACGAACTGGTCCCTTATCAGTACATTTGACATGTATCGAGTGTTTAAGAGGGGACTTTGACGCACGAGATTCTTTGCGCGCGCACAAATCCTAGATACGAAAATGTATAGGACTGTCAGATTCATATTTCATTGAATCTAGAAAGTTAAAAGATGGGTATTAATGTAACTAAACTGGCTTTATTCTCAGACTTTACAAAATGTGTTATCTTTTCATTCAAATTTCAGATTCTGATATCGGTTTTGTTTTACTAAATAATCTGTGTAGTAGATTTATTTGATAAAAGTACTTAGTATGCAAAAATCATTTCAAATCAGCCATACATTACACATGTTGCCTGACTGCAAATTAGCACCACACAGCAACCATAGAACATAACTTTAGTAAACTTTAATAACAATTGCCCAGCATGATAGTTTACAGCACGTTATCTATACATCTGTGTACAACATGTAAAGTTCATGATTCATTTGCATACAAAAGCGTTGGTGACATACTGGTTATCATAATATTACTTTTTCTGACTAGGTAGGGAATTTCGAACTTGGTATTTCCCAAACGTTACCCGGACATAAATATTTTTCAAGCTCTCATTGTATTGAATGACGTCAGCCGGGGAACTGTGACAACAGTATATGGGGTATAAGTTCTCTTGTCACATAGCGCGCTGCTCATTCCGAATGAGACTTACAACATTGAATGCTTCTTGCAACATACAAGTACCACTGATTACTTGAAATTGTTGGATATTTTCATGACATTTATTTATTACAACTTAATTGTCTTTTGCATGCAACTGTTATCTGTAAGTTGAATTAACTTCTTTTAATTTATCAAAATTCATTACATTTCTGTTACTTTTCAATTTTTACTAGATGTTATATTTCTTCAATACTACGTCATCTTAACCTTCATTGAATTGTATGAATAATCATAAAGCACAATAACTCCATTTAACAACTAATTGTTTTTTCCAAAATTATCTTGTTTTTCATTTTTTTAAATTTTTTATTCTTTTTGTTCTATCTGTCATCTCGTTTTGTTTGACTGAACCGTCATCGTAATTTTTAATTTTTTACAGTTTGAAAATGTACGGCGACCGACAACACACTCCATCTCCCGATATCTTCGGATTATCTGATAGCCCGGCCAGCTTTATATCCTCGACAACTGACCAGTCCAGTTTGGCCGACTTTGACCAGGATATAATGTTATTTCTGGACACGACAAACGACCAAGCAGTGCCGGACGTTGAAAATATTGAGCCATCGTTTGTTGAATCGATCTACTCAAGAATTGATTCGGAAAAATGTGAAGAATCAAGAACATTTACAAATCTTACGAACTTTACACAAGTTTGCACTATGTTGGGAGACTGTCAAGTTCAAGATCAGATACAATGCCACAAGTTCCCGCCAAGTTACGAAGAACACGTGTCGCGGTCTGGATTTCCCAGTGCCTTTTCCCCAGACGCGAGTATTGTCTACAGTGGAGATGTTGATGGATTTTCGCCTTCATCTGAAGATCATCATCGTCTTTCAGATATCATCTGTATCTTAGAGAAAGACCCTTGTTCCCCAAGTAAAGGTAGGTCGAATTTATATTTGAAAATTTTGAGGAAATATCGGACTATGTTAGTGCATTTTTTGTTATTGCACTATTTCACACATTGCAAATAGGTGTCTAGGTACACCGTTGTTCATATAACCATTATATTTTCATTGTTATCCACAATTATTTAATCATTTGCGTGGGTTCGTTCATCAAAGTCATTAAGCATGCAAACACGTGTGATTATATGTCTTTACTGAATAGCGGTGTCTAATCAAGCATAAATTGAACACTTTTGGGGTGAAAACCACTCGACCATGAAAAGGTCGGCTGGTACGTTGTGTAGGCCTATATATACCCAGTGATCAAGGAGTGTGCACAAGTCATAAACACTATACTTTCAAAATGTAATAAATGGGTTGGTCGTCTCATTGTCAGTGATGGATTCAGGTGAAATATGTAAGATACATTTTTAAACTATGAATATTTATGTACAATTTCAATTCCATTTGTATCTTGTCAGAACTAAGTATTGGATTTCGATGTTAAAATACTGTTACTAAACATTATTCTTTCGACAATCTGATGTCTTTTGTGTAAAATCATAGTTACATTAATATAAACACTTTCTTATTCAGTACAATATTCTATTGTGGATAATATTGTCCTTTGCAGTTCCTCCTCGAGTGTCTCCAAGAGCAACTCCAGAACTGTCCAGGGAAGATCATTTGAAACGTATCACTTCTCTCCTCGTTGGTATGTACATCAAATTTGTATTGTATAATTTTTATATAAACCATACCAAGAAATCATATAGTTTATAGACTTATAAAGATACAATAAAGATACCAGTTAATACAGATGTTTGTAAGTTATAGATTTAATATGAAGCGTACGCCATGGTATCATTTCAACATTGCATATTTTAAGCCACATTTGGGACAAAACAATATAATGTACATTAATATTAATACATTGTAGGTGGAGGTCAAATTAAACTATGGCAGTTCCTGTTGGAAATTCTAACTGAGAGTGGCCACGAAGAATGCATCAAATGGGAAAGTGGCGGAACAAGTGGAGAGTTCCGAATGATTGACCCGGAAACAGTAGCTAGAAAATGGGGTCAACGCAAAAACAAACCCACAATGAACTATGATAATATGAGTAGAGCACTTCGGTACTACTATGACAAAATGATTCTGACAAAGGTGGCGGGGAAAAGGCACACGTACAGGTTCAATTTCAATGCAATCATCCAATCCATGCAGAGTTCTTCCTCATCCTCAAACACACAGGCGGAACAGTTACAGAACTCCTTGTACAACGGTTCCGCTTCTGTTCCCAATCATCACTACCAGCCGAACCATCAGCAGGCGTTCCAAAGTAACGCATACACCACCGTCACCTCACATAACATGAACAATCGTGGTAATGTACAGAAAGCGAACAACATCCAAAGTGTTTCGAATGTACAAAACCTTCAATCGACTGGAATACAATCTATGCCGGACATCCTAACGAACTCTACTCCTAACGACAGAATTCCAACTACTTGTTATGATTTTGACGTAAAACCTTCCTTCAGCAGCTGTCGTTACGCCGATGTAAACAGAAGTTCGCCGCCTAGTCAGAAAGATGTAAAACCTCTCACATCTTGTCAATTTGCTCAAAATAACATATCTTCTTCCGGTATCTACACGTCACAAACCGCCAATAGTGCGAGTCTTCCAACTCGTACCTCTTCTGCTTCCGGTTATACCATCGGGTACTCAGCAGGCCGTGCGCAAACTCGAAACAATCAAAGTCACCAAAACCAAAACGGGCCTTCCATTTATCGATCGCAGCCGATGCCCATCCAGCGTTATTCACCATATCATTATAGTTCACACAGAACAAACAACTCATGGTGATATTTCAATGAACTATCCAATCAGCGAACAACATGAAATGTTGATGACTTTGAATAAAAAGCCAATTCAGAGAACTGATAGACTTGAACATTCGGCTGGCTAGCCGCTGCTTTTGGTATTGCTTTATTTTGTGAAGATTTTTTTTATAATTGAGAGAGAGAGAGAGAGAGAGAGAGAGAGAGAGAGAGGGAGAGAGAGAGAGAGAGGGAGAGAGGGAGAGAGAGAAAGGAAAGAGATTAGTGAAATATTGAGTAAAAAGGAGGACAAATGGGAAAATATAAATTGATGGCGGCACTTTTAAGTGCATTTTCTGATGATTTGTCAACTCGAGAAAAAAATCAAATGTACATTGATTCACTTCTATCGTTTTTATACCTGTTGTACAGTTAAATATAGATAAAGAATCGAGGCACTGCCCCTCTTCGGTAAGATATTGAATATCTGGTAAAACCGAATCCTTTTCATTTGCAATAATATATCTGCTTTTTTGTATACAAACCTACCTCAGTATGCAGGCATATTGAGTTTCCGCGCAGGTCGCGAACTACGATTGAGTTTCTCTTTTTTAACAGAGTATATTTTATAGATGTCTTTTTTCATTGCAGAAATCCATTAATTGATTTGCATTTTTGTCTCAAATTTCACCATCTTTTAATGACGAGGTATCGTTAAACTTAATGGAGTTTTAGGCTTAAAGTACATTACATTTAGTATCTTTAAAGATATTGTTTTGATTGCCTGATCTATGCTTTATGTAAGATCAATAAAAACATCAACACTGTAATCTTTTATGCTCGCATAATCATGCTACAACATATATATATCAATTTTCGTAAATAATGAACACTTAGTTGATTTTTAAGTGAAATCGAAAATTGATTGCCAAACAAATGACATGTAAATTAAAGAAGATGTAAGTGTAAAAATATATTTTTTAACAAAACGACATCTTAACTACAGCATACTAATACATATCTATTAACATTTATTTTTACACTAAAATTTAAATATTTATTTGTTTCTGAATTCATATCATAATTCAGGCGTTTAAAACATATGTTTCCAATTAGGAAATTATTACATAATTGTAGGCAAATGATTTTATAACAGGAACTGACTGAAAGTTAGAGCTTGTGATTGTGATTACTTTTCATGATAATCAACAGAATGGCCAGTGTCATATTACAATAAATGGCAAAAGTCGAAACACACAGGAATGTAAATAAGTAGGCTGTTAAAGAGAAAGACAAGCCAACAAAAATCATAAATGATACATTTTGGATTATTCAGTGCTTTAAAAGCGTTGTGCTAATAGTTCTTCATATTCAAATATGTTTTTAATTTATTCATGGACATGTAAATTACTTTGTTGCATTGATCCAAATGGTTGCCATATATGCAATGTTGAAGTTTATCTTTGTAATAAAAATACAAGAAATAGATCACAGTGTTTTATGTCGTGTGTAACTAAAAACCAACTTTTGACAATACAGAGAAAAAACAGACAGACAGACAGACAATAGCATTTTTAACGGACTTGCATCTTGTGGGTTACATATGTTATTATAAATCTAAGGTGTTCCAAGGTTTTTTGAAGGACGGTTGGATTGATAATTACATTTGATGTTTTTGTGATATAAGCGGCAGTAAGTGTCAACGTATTTTAATAGAAAGTCTTTTTTCTGAAGTTTCGATAGATTGAATAAAGGTTACTAACCTTTGAGCTTTGTTTCTATGCCCTTCAGGTTTTGACTACATCTTACTTACGACAACTCATTACTGGATTATACATTACGTACACATTAATGATCATATCGTTCTATCAAAGGTTATGACATTTAAACTATCATAATTTATGTATTTTTAAGTAGTTCAATAATAGCTTTCATTGAAAATTTCCCATGGCCATCTGATGAAACTACATGAAGCCATAACAAACTTTAATTGAAGGTAGAAGCATACATTAGAAGAAATTCCGAAAAGTGAACAAAATGGAGTTTAGAAATTCCTTTGAAATGAAACGTTTAAATGCCTAAGTAATTGCGCGAATGCTGATCAATCTATCTTAAGTTTGCGATCTCGATGTTAAATATACCGTTTGTTGATATCTGTGTTAGTCACCCAGATCAGGATTGGTTGTAAAGATATTCGGGATTAGTCAGTGACCACACAAAATCCTATTAAATGCCTTGTGTTTTCCCATGCATTGCAGTTGAAAGGCTACCTTCTCTAAAAAAACACTCATCTGTCTTTTTAATACCAAACGAAAAACATAGTCACGAAAAACCAACTAATTATCCCTAATGTAACAATCATGTATTGTGCCTTGGCAGGTTTGAAAACTTTCATCGTAATTCAGTTCCTTTGAATAAGTAAACATCATGCATCATTTGTTGCTGTCTTAACGTTATTCTATATTCTCAAACAGACTAAATTGTATTGAAACAAAAATTCCCGAAACAAACTAAAAGCTGCAAAATAACCACAAATAAATATTTATTTCCCAATGTTTAAGGTATTTTAGAAGCGACAAAATATAAGAAAGAGCAATAACTGATAGAAAAAAGACGATATCAGTTTAATGTAACAAATATCTTTTACTTTGCTGGCATGATCATCGTTTAATTTAATTTTTGATTTCATGCTGCAATCGTTGATAGAGTAGCTATGGGTAGTCTCCTTATCTAGAAATATAGACAATATTGAAACATTTTCCTACATTAGAAAAAAATGCTAAAACAATGATTCCTCAAAGACTTGTATACATCAGTTAGTTAATTATAGACTAATATACCAATTAATTTGCAGTAATCTATTTGTAGTGTGATAGATTTTAATAAGTCGTGATCGTCTTTATTGTTACCCCCCCCACCCCCCACCCCTCCACCTTTCATTAGATATGGATGAACATTACAAACCTTTAAATCATTTGTCATCGAGATGGAATTTACCTCAGACATCACATCACCTTATTGCAAGTATTTTTCCATAGGAAAGTATTGTATATATTATAGAAAAAAAATGAAATATGTTCTATTTTTCTGTCAAGGACACTTGGATTCCCCATTGGGTTTTTATTTGTGGGATTCCGTGTCTTTTCCCTTCGGTGCCTCAGAGTCATCGGTTCCGGTATTGTAGTGCTAATGTTGTCATATTGTGTTTACCACTTGCATTTTTGCATTATACAGTTACACTGCTGCACAATTTCTCAGTATATGATTTACACTTCTCAGTAATTTCACTGCATTTAATCATCGAAGATTTTAACGCGAAGGTAATATATTATTTTAAACGGCATTGCTTTTAAATAAGAAAGAAGCACACTATAGATAGTGTGTTTTTCACCTACATGCTAGCTTTATCAAGGAATCGAATTCATGAATGAAAATTCTCAACCTTTTTCATCTATAACAGAACAAGTAGCGAACTTCCTACAAATTAACATTAAACTGTTTTTTTTTCCGTTTTTATCACGTTCATGCGTGGATATGCACGTCCCCTTGTAGTTGGATAGTACTTGACATTTTTAACCTACAAGCCCGTGTCATTCGCTTTGTTCTAAAAGTCCAGAAGGAAAAAAGTGTCTGCTGTCTTGGTTTTTCCATAGTCTGAGTCATGTTTGCTTATGATAGAATAACCTCTCATAGTATCGCTTACTACATATTATGTACCTCAGGCAATGGAGCCTCGTTTTGATAAGATGATCAGGGTCATACCGTACACTTTGACTCATCTATCAGATATACTAACGATGCCTTATATATCAGTATTCACATGTCGACTTATCCTCGCAGGTGCTGGCGTGTTCAGACATTTTATCTGATTATCCTAGGTACATTGTTTCAATTACGGAAATATATTTTTCACGATGTTACCAGTACTTTCATTCATACATTTTGACAGGTGTATATAAGTAAAAAACTCATTTTTTGTACTCAATTTTGGATCTTTTGTTATCAAAAAAGGAAGATAAGGTACAGGATAATATACATATATATATCATACCACCCATAGTGAACGCTCGCGTATTTACGTATCCTATTTACAACGTGGTAAAACATGTTGCGAACTCATCTGAATATAGAATTATATAAAGACCTTGCTAAGTTTTTCAATATATTGATGAATCTTCTACATTAGCTGGGTATCTCGATCTTTTTCCTACAGAGACCCCAACATGGACAGCTTTCCATCATTATCATTCCATCATCCTTATTTTGAATTTTCCATTTCTGGAAATCAATATCCCTGCATCGCCAAACCATGGTTTTTATTTGTCACAATTGATTCAGCATTCAAGTGTCTGCTCCCATTGTCGCGATTTTCGTGTTAGAAGTCGTCAACTAACTGAGAAACTCGTAACACATGGGTTCAAAAGATGCAGGTTGATGAAAATAATGAGGACGTTTTAAGATCGCCAAAGTGGTCTCATTGAGAAATATTCTATCTCTTTGTTTGACATGAAGCTGGACTGATATGATGCTTGTCAGTTTACCTGTTGGTTCCGTTGTTGTATACCTTGTTCTCATTGAAGAACGTGACATTACTTACTTGGACTGACCAGGGTTTACATGGCGGATGTCGTCGACGTAGCAGAAGACGCTTACTCTTCCGGAACACTTGGTCTTATTATCTGTGTACTTTTTCAGGAGTCTCCGTGTAAGTCTTTCTTTTGGTCTATATTCCTGTTTAGAGAAATACCAAACATAAAAGTTCATGCCAGAAATGGAAAATTCAATACAGCCTATTATAATATGATAGTGAGAACATTTTAACAAGACGTCTTCATACAGATTAACTGAACACAAAATATAATACAACAATACAAAAGAGCACTACTTTTTTATAACGATTACTTAAAACAGCTCCATGAATTGATCATAATGATGATAAACTCGATGCGTGATTAAGAACAACAAGATACACCTGTTGTGTAACGTTAACCAGCACAACAAAACTGAAAGTAATGATCTTGATGTTTATCAGATTAATTTCATGTCTGGTCATGCCCTCGATACAGACCCGAGAGCGAAGACAAATATGATATTTCCTGTACTCAACCACAAAAGAACTCGTAATTCTGGTGAACTGTGTTTAAAAATATAAAGATATTAAAATTTCCATTCAAGGAGGAGAGGAATTCATAATTTTGTTGTGCAAAATATCATATTTTTGTGTGTAGTTTTGCCAATTCATCATAAGAAAAAATTCAAGAAAATACTAACTTGTAAATACACGAATTCGGACATATTTTGCACGTTTATAATTGAAGGATTTAAGATGATTTTAATGATATGATTTAAATAATGAAATCTTCAACGCCGGTTTACAATGTATATGATACATATATATTTATTCCGGTGGTCAATGAAAACGTTTGCATCAACAGCTGCAGAGTTTTCCATTGACAACTTTGTTAAAACAAAATACACCGCACCTGTTAGGCAAACAGGATCTTTTTCAAAACAAAAAACAAAAAAGTATAAAACACCATTACAAAATAATGCAAAAACATATTCACTCGGCTACATTATTACAAATGTCAAATGTTCATACATTTGTTGTATAATTCGACAAAAAATGAATGAGAATGTGATGAAAACATTTCTCTTTAGACAAATAATATGTTTTATCTTTTAACATTGACTTCGAAATGCAAAAATGAGTGTTAGAATCACACATACAAAAAAAGAAGAGAAAAAAAAGAAATATGAGAGATGATAATATTGATATAGTAAAGCGATATTGTTACAAATAGATATATGATTATCTTAATGTTTCTTTTTGTCTTAATAACGTGTTTGAAATCTAAATGTATTGTTTGCGATGCATTAAGTGTATAATTCTTCATACAGAGAAGTAATTAAGAATATTTGATGTTAGCACTCAAGGGCATACAATCACCTCAGCAACCCTGGAACATGTCATGGCAAAATTGAAGGTGTCATGTTCGACACTTTGTGGGCAGAACGAAAAGACTGGTAGAATCCTTTGATGTACATCAAACGTATTTCGAGATCGCATAACAATATTTTGAAATGGCTTTGAAGTTGGGTGTCGCTCCTTTATAATCTTCAAATGCGGAACGTATCAGGGTGCGACTGGTCTTTTTTTCCTCCTGGAATCAATTAGATAACTTTTCTTGTGCTTTTAATTTCACCATGACTTGTTCAAGGGGTGCAGAGAGTGGAAGTGATTGTAACCCCTGCAGTAACGAAGATGTGATGTTATGTGATCAACCTGTTTATATTTGTTAGAATTCCTACCTTATTTGTTATATTTGAATGCTTTTTTTGTATTTTCCGTGATTTACTGGTAATATACGACATTAGATTCGCTATGCCATTTATGTCACCTTAAGTTGTACGCTATTTACGTTTTGAGAGTTGTACCAAAACCAAAAAATTGGACAAATCATGAATCAAACTGCACCATGCAGCTGTTTCGTCCTCTTAGGACTCGTCAGTGAGGAGAAGGATAAAATAAGCATACGTTTAAAGCGGCTATTACCTTAGATTTCAACATCGGGAAATGGAGAATTCGGCTTATGAATAATAAGATATATCCATAATAAAGCGATAAACGCGCTTACAACGTCAAATTTGTTGTTTTTGTACATATTTTCGGTGGTGGAACATTGTTTATCTTGACTATTGTTAATAAACATGTTCACGCCGCTCGGTTTATTACGAAGAAAGTCGAGTTGGTCACATGGCTTGTCACGTGACGAAGTCGTTTACTTCCGCCGCAAAGAAAAAATGGATTACAAGGAAAGTAAACAAACGCACGTCTTATGTATGACACTTGCTTTGGCGCCTTTCTGCTATTCCCTGTGTGCATTAAGTGATTCTATAGTGTTATGATATTAATCTTAGTAATTCGTTTTGTTTTAGGCTTGTCGTACGAGAATTATCTATGTCAATCCCGGGCGCTAAACAAGTGGGGCCCCAAAGGGGGTAATTACAATCGGAAAAGAAAACAACTCATTATGCAGAAATGCAAAAGAATTGATAATTTGTCTGTACACCTAAATAGATATCGTTTTCCATTTAAAATGTGTCTATGTGTTTATTATGAAGGTTATGTTTATCACCACGGTCGTTATTCTCACAGTTACACCAGTACCGTCATATTTTTTAAACTTAGAACGAACAACCGTAATTGGGCCCCACCTTGCAGTCATCAACAAACACATGTTGTCGACCAGTCAAGCAGCAGCTTCGCAAATTCCGAATCCGTATTCAGTCCCAGATCCTCCTTTATCTTTCGCCATCTATCGATCTCCTGTCTGATATAAATTCTTGTCTGTCCTCTTTTCTGGTCTGATTCCTTCCTCTTATGCTTTCTGTCACTTTCTGTAAGGTAACGTTTAGGTCCTCGTCGCCTTTTGGTATTTGCGTCCGCCATATTGCTTCTTTTCTAGGCTTATACGCATGCGCAACATCAAGATTACGAGCGGTAATGTATGAATTAGATCAGGACCGCAATGTTTACATTCTTAATTTTTTATACATCAATAAAAAATTGTTTCAGTGACTTTTAATTTCAGTAATTTACAGAAAGTCTTAGTTTTGTAACAGACTATTGGAAAATAGAACGATTTATATCGTTTTCTCGTAGTGTTTTTAACGTTATATTCACTTTAAGGATTAATGCTCTCAAACAGTAACACTGACACATTAGATGCACAGTTATCATCAGCGTGTGTTCTATCAGTAACGTATAAGTGAGATATTATGTAACGTCGATGGAATGTTTCACACGACCTATGTGGTACGACAGAAGTCTATATTTAAATTGTGTAGCATATATAAAAAAACACATTTTTTCTAATCTTGAATACACTTACAGATATATATCACTTCATATTTGTGTACAAGAGACAGACGAATTTAAAAATGCTTTTCTAGGGAAATTTTTAATTTTTGTTTTTCCAATGTAGTTTCCTAATGTACTTAATATGACTAAAGCTATTGTAATAGAAGATTCTATTTTTAGACTTCTGATCTGACAGCTACTTATATACTTTATATACACATATGACGAGTTTCAATATCACTTCTCAAAAAACAATACAAGCATAGATAGTGCATAAATAACTGCAAAATGTTCTCCCCAAATCTGAGTGAGCACCTTTAAAGATTAGATATAGATGTACTCACCCTATCCAATAGTTTACGACCATGAGAAATATTAAGATTAATTTAATTAAGTTGTTAAAATCATATTAAACTTATTTCTTCTGTATAATTACAAAAATTTATAGTTTTACGTTTAATAGCTACATTTTAGCATGTGCTCTTTTCTCCTCTGTTGCTCTTCTCAAACTACGGCGTTGTTGTGATGTAATGAATTTTGAGTTATATAATGGCTGTTATACAGGTTAAACATGCAAAAATCGCAATGAATGTTATTCCATATCATTCAAGCGTTTCTAAATTAAATCAGGACTGCTGAATTTATACAAACATTTATTACATAGCCAGCGTCTCTTAAAATTAGATTAAGGATAATGCGAGAAAACCGATCCACAATTAAAAACATTATGTGACGAAATGTGGAGTGTTTCCTGATAAAAACATAAATAAACAAATTATCAGATACGTATGTAGATTTGAAGCGTTTTATTTGTATTGGATAAAGGCTTTATGCTATGTGATAATTGATTGATTGATTGATTGATCGATTAGTGAATAGTTCAGAATAGACTTATTAAGTTCTTGACGTTCTTCTGAAATTATCAGATGTACCAAATTATGAATTGAATTAGATAATATGCCTATTTCACCCCATTCCCCCAAATCCTTTCTAGATTCTGGCATTTTGCCATTAGTTTTGTATTTTCGTCAGTCACCTGAACGTTTACATTATTTAGGCCCTTATCACTTGCGATTCCTACAATGACGTGTAATCTGTATGATGCAGATTATAGTTTGTGTCTTTTTCTTCTAAATGTACGTTGTATCCACTTTTTTCTTTTGTGCCATTTGTTCAATGTTTTATATTCAATAGAGTGTTGGATATAACAACATTTCAAAAATCATTAAATGCATGTATAAGATGATAATAGATATGAATGCGTTTGATACTTGTCAGCTGTCAGACCTTTTTCTACTTTTTTAATGATTTATTGGAACATTTTCGTGGTGGCAGACAATCAATTCACATATAGCGTGGGTTTGATAACTAAAGACAAAACTATCAAAATAGATGGTAAAATCGATACATACCACATCCAAGTGCAACAAAATCTTTTAAAAATGGTTGAAAATAAAATGTACAAAATGACAGTTTTATTACAAAAAACAAATGAGGCCTTTAATTTAAGTACATCAGTACTGAAGGAAATCACACAGAAGAATCGAGTATTAGAAATCCGATAAAGGACAAGGTAGTTTTATGGTAGAAATTGAATAATAGTTGCATACTGTAGAAACTTTAATTTTTGTGGGTTTTTAATTTTCGTGAACAGATCAGCATTGACATGAATCATAGTACTAGTGGATTTCGTGACCTAAATGTATCCATGAAAATAAGTGCCGACGAAAATTCATGTTTTTATAAAATCCAAAAATTTCAGCAAAAGGAAAAAAAAAAGGAAAGTTTTTACATTAGAAAAGAAATACAGAATGCTACAAATGCAGAGGAAAAAATAATGTTTTAATAACTGTTCAGTAACAAGTATATTTCTCTCTATAGACTGGGTGAACAAAGGAAACCATTTTAACTTCAGTAAATCCTATATTAATCTTATTAAACACGTCCTCCTTCAGATCATATCAAATGGAAAAGTGAGATAATAGTAGCGTTTGCACTATTTTCTTACCTTAACACAAATCACTCAAAAGATCCAGTCTTCAGTAGATAAACCAAAACCCAGCAAACTCCCACCAAACGTATGTAATACTTTTTTTTATATAAAAACAGTGATTTAAAAACTCCATAACGTTGGGGAAAAGGAATGTTACTGTCCCGAAATGGCAAATTCATAAAATGGGGATCATATTAAAAACACTTGACATACTGCCCCTTAAGGTAACCGTCGACATCCTACAAATTATTCCTAGTCCTCTACTCCAGCCCTAACCCTAACTTTAACATTAAATCTGAAATAAAAATGATAATTGATTGCAACTCCTGTACTTTTAATAGTTAGAGGTAATACGTCCAAAAATGAGTCTATCAATAGTATTAATAATTAGTTTTCAGAAATGTGCAAGTTCATTCAGTTTAAATATCTGATAAGTATATTGTGTTCCATATATGTATTTTTTACAAACTGAGTTCTAGTTCTAGACACATAATTCCTGTGGTTAAATAACTGTATAGGTAAGTAAGGTAAGGAAAAGGTAATGATCTAGAAATAAATTCATATTTATTTCAAATATTTAGTACTGGTCTGTGAAAAGTTTGACACAATATGCACTTGTTGACCTCTGACTGTCCTTGACGTTCTTGGCGCGTGGCTTGCCTTATGAGTACTGATTTGTATATTAATAACCCCCATCATCCGAATCAGTGAGGCGAGCTTATTCTCACAACACCTTTTAAGTTTTCTTTTATTGAAAATGCAATAAGGTCTATCTGACTTCGTCTAAATGATATCATAAATTTTCTGATTGAATGGTCTAAAATCCAGCCTTGTATAAACATTTGTGAATATATGTTGTTTTGTTTGTTAACTTCTGTCGTAAAATATAAGTAAATATATATATATTTAGCGTATCGGATGAATAAATGAATAATTCATATACGCGTCTCTTTCGAATAGACAAGTAAGACATAGACACTGATATGTTATTTTGAAAAATGCAATGTGCAGAATTTGTTTCGTATCCCGAATGATCAAACGCAGTAACCTCTGGTTTACCCGGCTTTGCGCAGTATGTATAGTCCCAAATATCGTGTACCCAAAACACCCCACAACCTGACCGCGAGTCTAGCGTCCGCAAACAATGTCTCACACGGCAAAGCTACAGAAACCACAATTATTCCTACGTGAAACGCCACGAAATATATAATTTGGCGCCAAATTAAAATCAATTACTAAATTGTGTCATTGAATAGTGTATTCAACATAGCATAACACGAATAGCGTCATGTCACCATGGCAACAAATTTGTGGTATATATTGTTTTTATTTTTGTTTGTTTTTATGCGTCTTCCTGCGAATGATATTGTTCGTTTTCGTCAGGTAAAGATGGTTTCTCCACATTAACACGGAACAAACAGCAATATGAAATTAGCAATAAACAATTCTCACTCCCAAACGGGATATCATTCTATTCTTGGGTGATTTAAATAAAGAATATGTTATAAATTAAAAAAAAAAAACATTATTCTAAATACCAGTGTAGAATCTTTAACGATAGATTTCCCGTCTATTTACAGACACATAGGCATGTGGCAAAACTTGAAAAAGAACCTTATTCAGTCTTGAAAAAAATGCTTTTAAGGAAACTTAGTGCCAATAACTTCAAAGAAAAGTATTAGAATATTAAATTAGCAAGTGGTACACTACAGCTGATTTTAACAGGTGTTAAGTCATTACAGAATTAAGCACAGCACGTAATGGTATATCTCTGACTGAGGAGGCATTTGGATGCCATTTCACTATCGGCTATTTTGGGTTCTCAATTTCAATGAAGTGATTGATTCTATTCTATTTATCCGTACATCTCTTGTAGACTACACTGTAAAGCCTACCGCAGCGTTAAAGCATTGACTACAGTGATAAATACGTTAACTATGTAGTCAATTTCAAGCGGTGCGTTCGATTCACATTCCAGAGATATGGTGGCGAGTTCGATCAGAAGACTTCTATTGTCACTCTTTAATTACCCAACATATATGGTTTCGGTCATCACTGGTAGTAAATTACACTCTACATGTTGTGGTAACCCCCTCCCGTTCTTCTCGCGTCCAGATAGTCAGTTAGGACATCAACAAAGCATTGTTAGCTTTATAGAGGAGTTTATAAGTTTTGCAAATTAATCCTATTTTCTGAAAATATGTATTATAAAATGTATGCAGATAAATAATTTCACGTGATTTTTATACTGATTAAATTTTATTTGTTAACGAACACTGTTAAAAAAAGCCATCCCTTTTTTTATCATTTAAGATACATCATTCTCTAACTTCCCTGAGAGGAATGTCCGGGACGTGGATTAGATGTTCACCTTGTGGTATTTAATCTGTACGCGATGTAAACAAGATGCTTTATTTGGTATTTAAACCCAATCACCCTGAGGTTAAAAAATAAGATGAAAAATATCTATATTACATGTTTTCACTACACTAAGTTACCTTTAGTTGTTATGTGTTGGAATCGTATTGAAGTACCAGTCTACCTTAGTATAAAGGATACATCAGGGGGTATTTTGATGTTGTTTTTATCATGTCTGGGATATACATGTTGGCTATCAAAACAAATGTGTCATCGTAATGTGTGTAGTTTTTGACATTTAAAATGTAGCTTCATAAATTATGGGACAAGTCATCCCAGCGTGAGTATCCAACCGCGTGCATATATAAACTTTATGATCCCCAGCCACTTTATATTTCAATATTACGCAAATAAAATATGTACTTATAAATTTATTTTGGAAAATGTATTCATGTCTTGTTTATACATCAAATCGACTAAATGCGATTTAAAACACAAAAGTTTTTTTTTTGTGATATAATTATTATTCTCATCTTGCTAAAGTTACCATTTGTAAAAATGCTAACATCTTTTCATGATAATTCCTTTTCAACAACAAAACATTATCGATATAGTCGTTAAAAGTCAAAACTTAATAAACGTGTGCAACATGTAAGCACTGTTAAATGTTTCTCATGGAGACACACGAAAATGTATTGGTTGAAAACTACCTGATGTCTCATCAACAAAGCTCATCCTGTAGACCTTAGCCAATGGAAATAACCAATGCAATGTGCGGTGATAGAATCAGGGTTAAACAATCAATTTACAACGTTTTACTAAGTTCCTGTTCTCAAGTAATGTGTGACCAGAATTCCCCGTTGATGCTCCTGACTTTTCCTTAAAAATAAAACTAGTAAAATACTGACATGTCAACAGATTTTTAAAGTCAAATATCTATATATATATATATATATATATATATACCTAAAAGATTAAGCAATAGACAATATATTGTGAAGGATAAATGTTTTTTCTTCATCGATGACATCCGCCATATTGATCTATGTCAAGCCGTGTAAGTAATATAACGTTCCCAAGTGAGAACAAGGGTAACAATAGTGAAACGACCAAGCATACCTGGTTATCGACAGTTGAAACAGTCAAACTTCTTATCAGACAAGGAAATATAAAGCATCGAGTTGCCCAATGAGATCATTGTAAAACCCATCCCATATTCTTCAAGGACCAGTACGTGTCGAAGCTTTGCTTTTACGAGTGTATATGCCAGATGGCGGACGTTGGGTCAAACGAATATAATGTACCTTACATTAAATCATCATTGAAAGCTGTTTTTCTCGGTGGTGTCCTTTGTATAAACTTTTGTGTAAATTTGCCAATTCGCGGATTCGAAGTTACGAATTAAACAAGGAGACAAGCATTGTTATTCAATAGCGTTATTTCCCAGGAGTTACTCACATTTTCGTATGTTAATCAAATATAATTAAATTTGAATATGTGTTCTTATATCATAAAGGACTGTTACGATAATATAAGAGCAGGTACAGACAGTTGGAATCCCTGTAAAGTATGTAATGGCGAACTAGGACTACATTGAAAAGTAAAGTAAATACATTGGAGACAGTATTGTCAGGTCCATAATGACACTTATTCGCTGGCGATAGGATAAGCTAATCTTGAATTTTGGTAAGACATGAATTATATTAGTCATACCATATATATATATGTGTGTGTGTGTGTGTGTGTGTGTGTGTGTGTGAGGGTGTGTGTGAGGGTGTGTATGTGTGTGTGTACGACTTACCTTTCGTTATTGGGAGCCTTATTTACCATAGTAAAAGAAAGGGATGATTCACGTTTTCTAATTACAAATATCCTGTTTTATTCTGTGTTCATTCTGGGGTAGTCTTACTGAGAAGTAATGAACTCCGTTCGATAATTTTATTTCTGCATAAGATATAAACCTACGCATAGTGAACTCCAGTTTTCTGTTAAAGAGCGGAGAATTTTATTTCAAGATTTACCATATAAACACCGACCACAGGTCATTCTTGTACAATGACATACGTTAGTGCAGAAAGTGACTGTTCGATGTATCATATTGTGTCTTTATCTTCAAACTACACGCACCTGCATTTCAACCAGCACCTGCATATTTTCCTACCCACATGCAGTAAGACAAAAACATTATCAGCTGATATCACCACTATCTCTGCGTGGTCGATATCACGTTTTAGATGGCGTGTAAGACTCTTTATAGCGTTAGTCAGTTCAGCTCAGATTCAAATTCTACGCGAAAAGTCAACATTGAACTCACGTGATGATGGTATGGAACTCTTTGTTTATTTGTCCTTTCCCATTATATTGTTGACTTACTACGATTTACAACTGTAATGACGCGAAGGAGTGGCCTGTACAGTTCATTCATGAAAAATAGTAAAATATAGTAAACAACTCCTTATATGGAATTTTGAAAACCGCATGTGATATGCATCAACAATTTCATTGGTTGTTTACTCCCACATGACTGTATTGTTGGTGATTATATAGGTCACTGTTGGGTTGGCTGAGTACGTTTAGAGTGTGGTCTTACCTATAGAATATATACACACGCTGTCTTAAACATATCGCTTAAAGTCTAACAAAGTATGCTTCGTTACAAACAAAAGCATTCCTATATGAAATAAACACAGATGAAAAGAAATTGACGTAAATTTCATTAACAGTTATGTTTCAAGTGTATAATTTCGAATCCGAAATATGAAATCCGTATTCAGAAAAAATTAATTTTTCGATATACATAACAGTAAGTCTTAAGCTAACTGGGCATGTTTCCCTCAATCAATAGAGTGGGTAGGTGTGACATTTCTTTCATATGGAGAGCCGTCGTAAGATGTTCAGGTTAAACATCATAGATATGCTACCATACAGACTACAAAGGAAATGTCACCTGCTCTAGGATTTCAGGCGCTTAAATTTTAATCCAATACACACTACTGGCTTCATGTCTATTTTGTGCTCAATACCATTTATCTATGTTTTCTTATACCGTTTGTAAGAAAATTGATACTGTGTTTGTTTTGTGCCTTCGAGTCAAATATGAATATCCTCAGCAAAAGTGAATATATTTCTATATTTATAATTATCAAATATTCCTATTATTTTACTTAAAGATGCTGAAAAACAACAAAGAAAATAAATACCAACAATCTTAATTCAGACTCAAAGTCTATTAATCTGGGGCAATGTTGGAACTGAAGAAAAAACATTACACAGATACACCAGAAGAAGAAGAAGATAACAAGACAAGGTATTCCGGCAGGGTAAGCGTTTTCTGCTGTCGTCGACCGTCATGTAAATCCCAGTCACTTCAAGTAAGTAATGTCGCGTTCCCAAAATGTGAACAAAGTGAAGAGCAACGAGAACACCAGGCATACTAAAGAGCAACAAACATAGCTTGCTTTGTTCCATACAATGGGATTTTTTTCAACGAGATAATTGCGACGACCCAAGCATATCACGATATGCTTTATTATAAATATCGACAACGTGAAACAGAATGTGAAATGTGATTAATTTTTATATTCATAATTTTACGTTTATCTACAACATATTTATAATAAGCCACAAGTTTAGAGTACAAATATTGACCACACATGAATTATGAAATGGCTTTATGAGGTCAATGATACGCCGAAATAAAACGCGTTTGTGTTATCTAGAACATTCAACATCAAAGAAATTTCAGACTCAGATGCAGACAATATGCATAGCGATTATACCTGATATATCTGTTCCACATCAAAGATCTTTCCTTGCCGAATCAACGATTCTCAAAAGATAACAATACTCATATCAAATGCCAACGTAAATATCAGAATTGTTGAAGAAGATTTGACAAGAGCGTATTATAGTTAACATATGACATAGAAAGAGGTTTATACAGGGAGAAGCGTGTGTACAATATAATATTTAGTTGAATAGCTGAAATATTGTATCATTGCTAATATCCTTATATGGATAAATATTTATACTGAAAACGTATATATTTAAGTGGAAATATTATTTTCGAGCAAGTATACTTCAGGTATTGCGCTCAAATATGATTACGCTGTTTGAAGTTTTTGAAGGAAGCTTATAAAAGTATTGTGGTTGCGTGAATTCATTTTCAGCTTATTTTTTTAATTTGAAATTCGCTAAATTTCATCGCGAAAACAACAACAGAAAACAATGTTACAGTATGTGACAATCTCAGCTGTTCGAATCATATTTCGTAGACTAAAATACTTCAACAAGCTATGGAACGCTGCCTAAACGAGAACGTTTATCAAATGAATGGATACTTAATAAACATTATCTACTTTCTCTATTTTATTCGATTTTCTCAATTTTATTCGATAAGTTCATAGAAATATTATAGAGATGTTACACAGAGATGAAAACGAGGATGACAAGGGAAGGAGCACGGCATCATAACGTCATGCACGCCTACACGATAGAAGAAGCGATTAGTTATCAAACTCAAACGAAGGGTGGCTTGACACTGTGTGATAAAAAACAGGAATATTAATCAACAGATACCACACCAGCATTTTCTCATGTGAGCTATTAATATTGACATTATGATATTTTTGTTCCGTTTGAGACAGAGCACATTCCATCTAGAGACGTACAGAGTGCACATGCTTGAATCGCATGTCTGGTGCTAACACTATGCTCAGGTGACAGGGTACAGTCTACCCAAATAGATAAATGTTTGCTTTTTCATGTTTATCTACAAGATAGTGCCGGTAACGTCTATGGACACAATGACGTTTAATGTTACAGATATTCATTATCTTTAAGTCGACCCATCCCTGTCTGACTTCGGTAAAGTCCACGTTTATTTTTAGACTATGCATTGAATATCATTAAGACGTTGTTGCAAAATGATCTTTTGAATTGTCAGAAAGATTGAAATGCAAGACTATATGTAATGAAAAATAATGTCAATGTGTTTTTAATATGATTCAACAGCCTGGTTTTTCCGATCTGCGCCGTCGATATATCGCCATACACACGTATTAAGCTTGTGGTTTTGGGTTTAAAATCGTTGATCTTGACTCTGTCGTTAAAAGCGTTGATAACATATCCACGCACAAAGGTAAACCTTTAACAAAACTAGTGGTACGTACGAGTTTATGGCAGGTACAACTCAAATTTGTTTAACTAGTTAAAATCACATAGGTACAAATGTGAACAATGGCTTTTTTCTGTTTGTAAAATTTAGCAATTGATGACGTTCATTTTCAATGGTTCCGTACTACAATAAACTTTAGTCGCTCACCGACCTTACCATTCGAATGCCATGACCTTTAACAAACTCACTTTTTCCGAAAAAAGAGCCTTTGGGGTTAAATTATGTGAAATACGTATTATAAAAAAAGGCATGCGAGAATGGTATGATGGTATTGTAGATTTTTTTTCTTCAAATGCAAGTCCCGTTATAGGCCTGGGGTATTTAAAAAGCGTGTAATTATTCAATCATAATCTCAATGAATCTGTATCTTTTTGAAAAACAGAAATTATCTTTACCTAATTATCTTTTATTTCAAATTTCGTTCTGGTCTCGCATCAATGATTCGGGGGTCTAGTGATCCCCAAGGTTCATCACGATGTGGCCGAATGGTTCTTCCGCATCTCAAACGCCATTTTTACGACCCATGCTCAGTCTGGGTATTGTCTAATGATTCTAGCCTTATTACTTGTTGATATTACAAGTGTTATTCCAAAGTTATCCTGATGTCTTTCGTGGCGTTGTTGTCATTCTGTTACACTCTACTGTAATCAGTTGTGGACAGTTTTTACTCACCTTTGACCTCTGTACATTCCTCGTGATTGTAGGTGCTCGACTTGTTATCCCGAAATTTGCCGTAACCTGCATTAAATGTTTTAATTCATTCGAAGTGTGGCACAGTTCAGAACATACACATGTGACTGTCAATTCTTTGAAATCACCAGTTATATGAACATTACAAAATTTATTTACTTACAAATGCAGCCCCCCCACCCCCCCCCCCCCCCCCCCTCTAGATTCGACTTTTTCGGTTGTATTTCATTTTATTCAGTCACCTCAAAGGTTTTAAAACTCCATTCTCTAATAACACTGACGTGTCCTAGAACTTCATAGTGTAATTATTTGGTCTAACTGTACTAAGTTTTAAAGTTGTAATGAAAGGTACTATTCCCATGCGTGTCTTTTGTACAACCATTGAATTACGAGAAAGCAGGAAGTTTCACACTTAGAAACCAAACATACATTGGTAACGTTGAAAACAAGTATTGACATCTGAGACTCATTTAGAAGAATATGATCCACTTCGTAAGCCACATAATTCCTTTAAATAAACCTGACGTACAATTTTACATAGTTACAGCAATACCTGTTGTCTGAGGCATAAAACTTCATTCTCAGTAAGAAGTAAGTTTAACTTTCCACTAATTTTTATACTACATATAATGATTTTGACTTTCCCTTTGTGAATATCCTAGATAGTATCATGTTTCTCCTATCCCATGAAGCTTACATGTCGCAGCTGATTATAGTCGCAAGGTTTATAAGTGTATTTGCTCACCAAGACTTCTAAGACTATTCATAAAATTTTATCAGAAATGAAAGCAAATCTAATATCCTTGCCATGTAGTCTGTGTGAGTTGGTGAAGGTATAAGGATTTCAACCCTAGCTCCTCTTATATTTCACATATATATGACGCAAATTGAACACATCTACCAAAACTGTATAAGATTGATTTATCACAAGGCTATACGCTAAACAGAGGGCTAATATAAGTATTTCTCAGTTGTGTTATGTCGTTTTATACAATTCAACAAGTTTTTAAACGTGACGTGTCTTGATCTCACTAATACCTGTTTTGACAATAGTATATGAGTATATCGTAATCGTGTGCTTTCCGTGGGAATTCGTTGCGGATCAGCTCCGGAGATAGTTGGTCATCGGGAAAATAATTGTCTGATTAAAATTGAGTGCAATAATTATTAGTAATTTTAAAAATTATCTTTTAGGGGTGGGGATGTGTCAATTACTGGTTATTAACAAATTAGGTAAATTTACTGTAAATATATAAAGTGTGATTCAAACCTTTTAAAAATATTTCACCTTTTCTTAAATTACATTTCAGACATGATACCTCACAGCTTGGGCTCTGTGGTGTAATACAACACTGCGAGCGCGAAATACGTTTACCAACATGTATGTAAACACCTGAATTTAAAGATAATTAGTGATACGAATCAATCAATATCAATCAATCAATTGATTGATTTATTGAGTGATACGAACCAGGTAATATTAATGTAAGGCTAGTGATACGAAAGTAAAAATCGCTTTTGACTCAATAGAAGCCATGGCTATTTTAACGTATCAACGGGTGGTCTTTTTAACAGAAGACCATCTGTATTTGTTTATAGGTATAAAAGTCAGTAAAATTACTAGTAATTGGAATTTGGTTTAAATTCATGAATGAGTTGTTTATAACGATAGCATGAAATTTTTATATATATTTTTTTTATAAATTTAAAGCAAACACCTGGCACATAGATGAGAATTATTGGCAGAGGAGTAACCAAAATCAAAGAAGAATTTACATCGTGTTTCCAAACCAAATCGCTTAGATCAACCTAATTATTGTGATTAATACAAGTAAGTGAAATTGGTCATGAGGTAATTTCAGTAAATGGTATCTTATAAAGCTGCAAAGATGGAATTTTAATGGGATTTTAACTAGGACTATTAATAGATTGACTGATTAGGTTATGTCACACTTCTGCTTGGTGCCTCGAATTCAATGTCTTCGGTGCAAGTAAAATTTGTTAGTTTAAGATAAAATATAGAAAGATTCTGAATAGAATTCAAGTTAAAAAAAATCTGAGGAACGTCACAGATAAATTATTTATTGATATGAATCTAAATACATGGAAATGAATTTAAATAAATCAATATGTTTCACTTTCGAAAAACATTTAAACTATCCTGTGTCGCCTGTGTAAGCTGATAAGAAGGAAATTTGATCCGTATAATGAGATAGCCTCTCTGTTTAGTTAAGCGTATAAAATTTCTTCGTCGGAACGATAATATTGACTAAGTGGTAATGATTTGTTTATTCGGCTTTTGTTAAATGCAAACAAACGATTTAAAATTACTTAGATGAGACTTAAATGGATTATGTTTTTTATCTTACACTGGTTAACCAATTTTGTGAGAAAAGGAAAAGTTCATAAGGCAGTTTTAAAATCCTGCAGATTTACAATTATACTTAAGGTATTTTAAGATCAAAAGAGGCAATATTTTGTTACCGTTAAAATTGCAATTGTCATCACTATAATATAGTCCAATTACAGCTAAAGATGACCGTTGATTTCTTTTAATTACAATTTTAGTTCAGTTTTGACATGAAAATGACATGCTTTCTAAACTTAGAACATTCGACATTGACGTGCCTACAGACAAAGTAGAATTCAAGTTCAAAAGATAAGTCAGGTCAACTTAGCATAGTTATCAAGTCTGTTTATGTGATTCAACTGGATGTGTACCGGGAAGAACAAACAGCTCTATTGGTAAAAATGAACAGCCTTCAAACAGTTCGTTACAAAAATATATACTGAACAGTATCTTGTCTTAAACATAACGAACAGGGAAAATGTTACGAAAGCGTTAGTCGTTATTGAAATCATCTTTAATCGTCCTCTTCGTGAAGACAGGTCCTGTAGATATAACGCAATTCTAGACTGGTCCTTCCTGTAGGACGTTAGAATCCTGTCTGTTGATTTGAGGAGATTATCTCCTGATAGACTGGTCCTTCCTGTAGGACGTTAGAATCCTGTCTGTTGATTTGAGGAGATTATCTCCTGATAGACTGGTCCTTCCTGTAGGACGTTAGAATCCTGTCTGTTGATTTGAGGAGATTATCACCTGATAGACTGGTCCTTCCTGTAGGATGTTAGAATCCTGTCTGTTGATTTGAGGAGATTATCTCCTGATAGACTGGTCCTTCCTGTAGGACGTTAGAATCCTGTCTGTTGATTTGAGGAGATTATCTCCTGATAGACTGGTCCTTCCTGTAGGACGTTAGAATCCTGTCTGTTGATTTGAGGAGATTATCTCCTGATAGACTGGTCCTTCCTGTAGGTCTGTTATTTGAATCCTGTCTGTTGTATTTTAGGTCTGTTGAGATTATCTCCTGATAGACTGGTCCTTCCTGTAGGACGTTAGAATCCTGTCTGTTAATTTGAGGAGATTATCTCCTGATAGACTGGTCCTTCCTGTAGGACGTTAGAATCCTGTCTGTTGATTTGAGGAGATTATCACCTGACAGACTGGTCCTTCCTGTAGGATGTTAGAATCCTGTCTGTTGATTTCAGGAGATTATCTCCTGATGGACTGGTCCTTCATGTAGGACGTTAGGATCCTGTCTGTTAATTTGAGGAGATTATCTCCTGATAGACTGGTCCTTCCTGTAGGACGTTAGAATCCTGTCTGTTATTTGAGGATTATCTGGTCCTGAGGACGTCTGGTCCTTCCTGTAGGATTTGTCTGTTGATTTGAGGTTGATTTGAGGAGATTATCACCTGACAGACTGGTCCTTCCTGTAGGACGTTAGAATCCTGTCTGTTGATTTCAGGAGATTATCTCCTGATGGACTGGTCCTTCATGTAGGACGTTAGGATCCTGTCTGTTGATTTGAGGAGATTATCACCTGATAGACTGGTCCTTCCTGTAGGATGTTAGAATCCTGTCTGTTGATTTCAGGAGATTATCTCCTGATAGACTGGTCCTTCCTGTAGGACGTTAGAATCCTGTCTGTTGATTTGAGGAGATTATCTCCTGATAGACTGGTCCTTCCTGTAGGACGTTAGAATCCTGTCTGTTGATTTGAGGAGATTATCTCCTGATAGACTGGTCCTTCCTGTAGGACGTTAGAATCCTGTCTGTTGATTTGAGGAGATTATCACCTGACAGACTGGTCCTTCCTGTAGGATGTTAGAATCCTGTCTGTTGATTTCAGGAGATTATCTCCTGATGGACTGGTCCTTCATGTAGGACGTTAGGATCCTGTCTGTTGATTTGAGGAGATTATCTCCTGATAGACTGGTCCTTCCTGTAGGACGTTAGAATCCTGTCTGTTGATTTGAGGAGATTATCTCCTGATAGACTGGTCCTTCCTGTAGGACGTTAGAATCCTATCTGTTGATTTGAGGAGATTATCACCTGACAGACTGGTCCTTCCTGTAGGACGTTAGAATCCTGTCCGTTGATTTTAGGAGATTATCTCCTGATAGACTGGTCCTTCCTGTAGGACGTTAGAATCCTGTCTGTTGATTTGAGGAGATTATCTCCTGATAGACTGGTCCTTCCTGTAGGATGTTAGAATCCTGTCTGTTGATTTGAGGAGATTATCTCCTGATAGACTGGTCCTTCCTGTAGGACGTTAGAATCCTATCTGTTGATTTGAGGAGATTATCACCTGACAGACTGGTCCTTCCTGTAGGACGTTAGAATCCTGTCTGTTGATTTGAGGAGATTATCTCCTGATAGACTGGTCCTTCCTGTAGGACGTTAGAATCCTGTCTGTTGATTTGAGGAGATTATCACCTGATAGACTGGTCCTTCCTGTAGGACGTTAGAATCCTGTCTGTTGATTTGAGGAGATTATCTCCTGATAGACTGGTCCTTCCTGTAGGACGTTAGAATCCTGTCTGTAGATTTGAGATTATCACCTGATAGACTGGTTCTTCCTGTAGGATGTTAGAATCCTGTCTGTTGATTTGAGGAGATTATCTCCTGATAGACTGGTCCTTCCTGTAGGACGTTAGAATCCTATCTGTTGATTTGAGGAGACTATCACCTGATAGACTGGTCCTTCCTGTAGGACGTTAGAATCCTATCTGTTGATTTGAGGAGATGATCTCCTGATAGACTGGTCCTTCCTGTAGGACGTTAGAATCCTGTGTGTTTGAGATTTGAGGAGATTATCATTTGAGGAGATTATCTGATAGACTGGTCCTTCCTGTAGGACGTTAGAATCCTGTCTGTTGATTTGAGGAGATTATCTCCTGATAGACTGGTCCTTCCTGTAGGACGTTAGAATCCTATCTGTTGATTTGAGGAGATTATCACCTGACAGACTAGTCCTTCCTGTAGGATGTTAGAATCCTGTCTGTTGATTTGAGGACATTATCACCTGATAGACTGGTCCATCCTGTAGGACGTTAGAATCTTGTCTGTTGATTTGACATTATCACCTGATAGACTGGTCCATCCTGTAGGATGTTAGAACCCTGTCTGTTGACAGATTTTAAGATGTTATTTTCTGATAGAGTGGACTTGCTGTTAGGGTGTTGTCGCCATTGTAAGACTGTACAAGACGATGGCCTTGCATGTATAGCGTTAGCATACTGCATTTCATACTTGTAAGAGGCGATTAAATTTGAAACCTTGTTGTACGTTTAGTGTTAAAAAGCCGGACTTATCTGTTCGTTGTTGTTGACTTCTGGGTAGAATGCACTAGAAACACATATTAAACCAACTCTGATTTTGTAGAGTGGACCGGAATGATGTCATGCTAATCGTCACGTGACTTGAAATTTAATCATATAACTCTAGATCTGTCCTGAAATGATTTTCAATCGAGAAGGCACTGTTCTTAAATGGCTGAAGTTTTTTTGACTGTTCAGCTGTCCGTCCATTTGACGTCATATATCGGGCCTCGTACAGTAGAAAAAATCTTGAAATATTTCCACAAACCACAGGAAATCGATTCATAATCTTATCTTAATATTTTTTCCCTTTCTATCAAATGCCGATGATTTCGGGTAGATCAATGAAGTACCAGGATATGGTGATTACATAATTATTTATCGATTTTTTATTTTTGAAATATATCCGCCTGGTCAGTTAAGCTTACATTGGTATAGGACTCCGGACAAGATAAGACTAGAACAATCGACCATTCTCAACTTAACGCAAAATACACGATGGTCATGTTTAATTAAAATTCAACCGAAAATTACTCATTGTTTAAAATCTGATTATGTCGGCTTAATGTTCACAGATATGCTTCGATTAATTTGAATGTTGGAAATATCTACAAACCGACATCAGAATTGTCGTGTGAAAATAGGCAAATACCTTATTTCTGGTAAGCTTAATTTTCACGGATGTTTCGCTTGATTTACATATTCGAAAAATATACAAACCGGTATCAGAATTGTCTGTGGAAATAAACAAATACCTTATTAATTAGACAAACATTTTTTTATCTATAAATTGTACTGTTATAAAGATGTTGGATGATGTCACTAATGATAAGCTTGTTATGGTTGAACAGTCGGCTGTTATCGCACAATACTCTACAAAAATCTTAACGGCTGTTGTTTAAATTTTTGAATTCTGAGGTTTTTAGTATCCTTTCCATATAAAAGAAGATCTTTCTAAAATGATAAAGTATGAGTAATTTTTCTCCTTTTTGTCAAATGTATCATTCTGACTTCACAATCATTCCTTGTGTGTAATGACATTTGATTCTTGATTTAAAAATTAGAGCCGGTTTAAATGTAAGTGAAGGAAGGTGATGAGTACCCCAAATAATGGCTGAAACAGTAAACCTACACCAGATTTTGTCGGTGATAATCTGTCATATTTACATAACAAATAACACCCTTTAACAACTATTGAAGTGCCGTCCGGTACAGCACGCGATACGGATTAAGTGTGACGTCATGCAAAACCACATTACGAACCTTAACCTCAATTTAGCTGCAAAATTTTCTGGTTTTTCCACATAGAATTACATACCCGAACCCTGGCCAGCTGTATGGTTTGTCCGGTTTTATCTTTAAAGGGTTTATTTGAACCAATCAAGCGGAAATGTTTAGAATAGATACACTTTGTACAAGTGTCAATTTTTTAAAGAAAGTTGTGTGTCTTTGTTGGTCCAAGTACAATACTAACCGATTGTGTTCCCGTTTAAATTGACTAAGAAATCGGTTTTGAGATTCTACATCAAAGAGCCTGAGACGTAACGGCGTAAATAATTTGTCCGTGGTAAGAATGAATTATATCCACATGTCACGTTATAACCAACCCTGTACAGAGCACGTGAAACCTTTCTTTGTTAAGACACGTCCACTCTGCTTGTTCACGGCCATCGCTGATTCTTAAGAGGGTTGATGGAGAGCAACACATTTTTGAACATCACGAAAATATCAAAATGAATGTCTCGCGTAATTATTTCTCTAATAATACTAGGTTTTTTTCGAGATTTCACTGTTACATCGAATATGTATTCGTTTCTTTGTCAGCTCTTACGATATGACAGAAAGCATGTTAGAACATTCAATGACGTCACTGTAAGAATGAGATGACATCACAATCAACATTCGAAGGATCAGAGGTCAAGGACATGTCAAGAAAACAATATGGTATCCATTACGTATGAAAGTTTTTTTTTCGTTTGGTCTGATACCTTTATTGTGTAATGTCTTATAAGTGTCTAGAATTATTTGAAAGCTGGCTCCTTTAGTTTAGAAAATAACTTACAAATGTCAGTGTATACCTAACAATCTTAGCCGGAGGAGCGGGATTCTGATGATTTTAGGACTGTGAAATATACAAATTCATCCCAAAGACTATTTATGGATCAGGATGACGTCACACTTTCAAGGGAATTGTCCCATCGTCGTGTTTTGCTAATGACGTCATGGAATTGCTACTTTTTACCAGAAATAAGGAGACAATATTTCTCCTGCTATGTTGATTCATACATATGGTAATATTTTCACAGTTAGTAAAAATCTTTTCATTTTCAAAACGGAATTAAAACCCTTGAAACCAATCTCTGTTTCGACCCCCTTTAAATATAAT
Source organism: Ylistrum balloti (assembly GCF_031769215.1). NCBI lineage: Eukaryota > Metazoa > Mollusca > Bivalvia > Pectinida > Pectinidae > Ylistrum > Ylistrum balloti. Next base: position 397,165 of record NW_026782219.1, on the reverse strand, counting down.
AAATACATTTAACAGTTTATTTTTAAAAAATACTCCCCAACTTGAATAGCATTTCATCGTGTAAGACGCGCAAACCAGTTTTTACTTAAACACTAATTGGCTTTTCATTTTAACGGAAATCTTTCATTTATAGAAATTTTACATACAGGCTTAGCTTTACTCCGTACGACTGTAGCTATCATACACATCGTCACTAAGTAGCGTGTTGTCTGACATTTGTGTACTGTAATAGACAATTAAACGTCCAGATTATTTTTTTAGAGTGAAGGGGATGAGATCAATGAACCCTGTCTATTGTAATGTCTTTTCGCATCACTAACTTTACACATCTTCTAGAAATGGGAAATTGATTAAAATCCATAATCGATTATTGATTATGATCAGATAGGCTTTCAGATGTTGTTAATCGATTACATAATTGGCTGGCTGTGTATTCAATGTTATAGAAAGTGAATGCATTCTTTATTAAGGTAATATTTTTTTGTAACTTCAAGCTAAAGTATCTCATTTATTTAAAATTCGCATAAGTATGAATATAGTTAGCAATGGACATCTTTATTATGCATTTTTGTCAAATTTGTTTTTGCTAAAACACAGGAACATACTTAGGTACTGATGATTTATTATAAAAAATTACAAATGATCATTACATCATAAGATTTGATAATCGATTTTATCGTATCATCATCCCATCATATCCTCTTTTCAAATCTTACTATATCACTTCTGTTTGAAGACAAGCAACTGAAACATTACGGAATTGGTTTTGAGAATACTCTGTCGCTTAAGGAATTCATTTCAGATTTTTTTTCAATATTTTTTTTCCTTCAGTGGTCCCAATATGCTTCTGTTAGGCTCTGTTTCTTTCTCGATCCTGATATTTTCTATAATTATTTATGGCTGATTAATGGTAGATGCAACTCACCATTCATCTTTTCTTTCGCACCAGTCCCTCTCATCAGTTCTGACTGCTTTACAGAAAAATATACCATTTTATTTAACTTCATAAATACTCACCTGCTTACATTACTACTTTTAACAAATCCTTATTTCACGGTCGGTACGAATTTATAGCACAAATCTAAAACAAAAAACGAAAACCCGGTGTCCGATTCCGTATGTATGTTTTTGTTTACTGTGTAAACTCATTTATTTTAAGCCGGAATGAATGAAGTTTATGTAATGATCTAGTGTGTAATAATCAATCATCTACACTGATTAGTCGGCCACTACCTAAACCCAAATTTATCACAAATTTCGTCACATCTTTCACTACTAAAAAGACTTTCTTCAAACCGTAGTAAATATTTTTTGCATTTTTTTCCCCAAAATAAGGAAAACGTTACATTGATAGGATTTAGATATTTTTTTCAATTTTATTTCTTTTGTTATTTTTTTTACTACAATAAACGAATTCCTTAAATAAATTCAAGATAAATCGTTCATATAAAATACATATGATAAAATAAAGACTTGGTTTAATTTTAAACTGATAGAAAAACGTCATGTCGACCCCTATCTCCTGTAGAGCTGACAACCTATCAAAATATTTATAATACAATACAGTACAATACATTAGCATTACTCCAACTCTTTGATTGACAATAATTAATTAATTCACATTTGATCTGAATTGAAAGGCAGTCTATTTCACTGATAGAAAATCTATTGTGAAGCGGGCAATATTTTGTGATTCTTCTAACACTTTTAAAGGTGATCAACCCCTTTATGTCAAACAGTACGCATGTCCCGCATACAACAGCATTTTTTTTTCTTTTTTTTACAAGTACATGTACTTGGCAAGCTGGAGTGCGCGTGCGGGACCGGGTACCGTGCCCCATCAAAAACAGAAATATTGTATTTTGATTATATTGACACGGAGACTGCAGCCTATGAATTTCTATTTATTTATTGACAACACAGACATCATAATGTTTATTTAATATCTGACCAGAAACAAAGAAACCTTTTATGGTATTGATAGGTTAATGTTTTCTTCTCCAAGAGGTTTTACCTGGCCGCGGTCATTCCAGGTGACACGGAGTGAGGTTACCCACCGCTCAGGTGTGTATCTCAGGTAAATTACCTGTCTAAGTGACCAATGACCTCACAGTTCATACCAGTATACACTTCGAAGTTGACAATTGGTAATGAGTACATGTTTTGATTTTCTTTCGGCAAGTCGTTTTATTTCGTTAGAATGTCACGCAAGCCACACATAAGTACTACACTCAACACATTTCTTCTTCGTCTGTCACGGTTTTATTACATAAATAAAATATTAGAGACAAATTTTATGCTTTTTCCAATGTTCTGGGTTCTTCTCTGCTCCATCCACCGAATCCCACCGAGAAAAACATCTGATTATATCAAAATAGTAACAGTAACAAACGATGAAATCAGATATATATACAAGGTTTGGTCTGGTTTGTTTCACGTCCTATCAACAGCTAGGCTCATTTCAGGACCATCTTCTAATGTATGCGAGAAGAGTGCTTGTGTTGAGTGAATGCTTGTCGAAAAACGCGTTATGTTCACACAAGCCTCCTTGTGATCGTGCGGAACTGAAATAGCCCTTTATAGTGCTACCATACTGAAGTGTATTGCTGAAATGATATTCAACTGAACGCTTTCCACTACAAAGTGTATACCAATACTATACTTTTTGTGTAGTACTTCATCATTAAGTGTCACCTATATAACAAATATCAGTGATCTATAAATTAAAAGATACATTTGTCTTTATTTAAAATTGTATCAAGGAGAAAGCATACAGCCAGCTACCGTTTTGATGGTGGTAAGTTTTTGTCTGACCAGCATAGTAACGCTTGATGCAAGCAATGCAGGTCACACTGATGTGGAAAAACCCTCAGCTCACTTTTATATAGTTAGAGGTGATCTGTATGGAGACGCACAAAATAAACCTAATTAAGTTTCCGTATGGAACCGAACACGCAATAAGTATGATGGGTTTCCACTTAAACAATGATAAGGAAGTTGCTGACGTGTCAAAATAACACACACTCAAATTCAATAAAACTAAGGCAAACTATTAATAAAAGAAAAATTTACACGTAGGCTAACGTAAAAAAAATAATGGTGAATAAGACCAGGTGTTTCTGAAGACTAAACTTCTTCTGCTTTATCGATGAATAAGTCACTTAGACAGGTAATAATATTATTATTATAAAAATAATTCAAAAACAAGATAACAAGTGATGGTTGAAAAGACGATCCCGGGAAGGATTACTCATAACATACAAAGCTAGTCTTTACGAGTTAAAAATATTGAACACAATAATGTGTCTCATGTTTTCATCTCATTTTGGATACGTACAGTCATTACGATAAACTATTTTACTATAAATAATGCAGATTTTAACAACCATCGCCATAGTAAAGCATACGCGTTACCATGGTTAAATTTGACAGCCTTATCGAAAACATGGCACAAAAAGAGGAACATAGTTGCGTAAGAGTTATCTCCCTTGTTACACATTAACGGTATACATTGAGACCATGGAATCTGGACCGACTGCTGGAAACTAAGTTAGTTGTAATATGATGCTGAAATCTAACGAACTCGTGATTCGAATCATTATTTGAAATTAGAAATAAAACATATGTTTATCCGGAAATTCAGTTAAGACTTCTCTAAAAAAATAACTTGAAAATGCGTTTCAATAATAGTGAAATCCCGAGTTAATGTCAATTGTTTCTCTAATATTTTTATCAGGTCTCAAATTATCCTAAACATTCTGAAAATAAATACATAGATAAATTATATTCCTAAATTAAGCATCAAAGAACAAAAAAAGAGGAAAAGAATGCAAGGATAATCCCTGTAATTCAACAAAGCCACAAGCAAGATGCGCTCCCCTAAAAATATAGTTCATATACGATTTCTGTCTTTCTCCCCCTCCCCCCCCCCCGGGGGTGGGGGGGATTGAGGGGGGGTTTAGGTGGCGTCATGTTCTGAATCTATGTCATATCTTGAGAACCTCTCAACATATTTTACAGAATTGATTCATGTTTTACGTTGACCCTCTAACAACAAGTTCTACACCGGATAAGGTTCTTGTTTGCATAGGAGCGGAGATATTCATGTGTAATAGACATTTCTATAGCGTGTGTTTTTTTAATGCTTGAAACTGGCCCTTTAAAAGAAGAAAAACACATTAAAACCGTATATTTCAATAACATGAGATATTTTTTAACATGTCTGTTTCCGGTTTCATTTCCTGTTCGAAATACGGTATGTTAGATTGTTTACTTCACGCGACAAGTAACTTTAAACGCTGACAATTCAAATTTCATAAAGAAAATGGCGGATATGCTGTTACTCTTTTTCTTACTTCTAAATGTTATCGTTTTGTTGATATGATATTTAAAGAAGTCATAATGATATGGTTTAAGATATGATATACTTCTGTATTTGTGTTAAATAATATTTCTTTGTAATTTGAACTCGCATTATGATTAATGTAAACAGTATAATTTACTATAGTAACATAGATCTTTTACTGTTTATTGTTGTATCTATGATGAGGTAGCTTACAGAAATCCTTTTAACCAGTGTCAAATTTATATATCACGTCCCCATGAAAGGTTTAGAATGATTTCTTAATGTAAATTCTTCCGAAAATCGCTTAAGATGATTAATATTAAAATTAGACATCATAGTTACTGAAAAATCTCTTCTATGGGAAAATGATTCTTACTTTAAGCAGAAAAACGATGAAATATTTAACCGTCCAAAATTATATCAAACCAAGTACACGTTTTAGTCAATGCTTTTGCATCCTCTGTTTTTACATATGTAAATTTATGACGTCATGATTCACCACACGTATATATATTATTTTTTAAATCTTATTATTGTTCATTCCATACATGTAATGTGTTTCCAGATCCGAGAATTTCATTGCTTTTTATGTACTTAGGAATGGAGTTGATATCAGCTCTAAGCTTGTTTTCTCATCCCATACGTACTAGATGTATGTTTTGTTTTTATTGTTGAATAAAATATGCGTTCAAACTAATGAATATTGGAATTGCGTTGTTACGTATCATAGCGGTCTTGTCCTTCCCTCTGTTAAAATATTCATTATACATTGAAGGATTCTGTTCTGAAATCATACGGTATGGTATCATAATAGACAAAAAATATCATTAAATGAGTTTGCTAAATTCAAAGATTTTAATTCGAAATTAACTCGATAAATAAGGGAATTTACATAAATATGAAAAAAATATTTTTAAAAAATGAGCGTCACGTCTAATGAAGATTATGTCCCAAATTACGTAACAAGTGTGTAGAACAGTTATTATTACAAACACGTGGGTGGCGGACGTGTGGCGGACGCACAGACGGACAGAGAAACGGAAACAAACCAAAAAGTGTGTTAACATGCATGATTATCTTTTATAAACAAGGTTTTTAAAATTCATGACTTGTTTCGGGCACTCGGTTTATAGCGAGATATCAGGTTTTCACACGATAGCTAGCATAGTGTGATAGCGAGGACGGACAATGACTAACAGACCGGGTCCAGTTACAGTAAAATGGCGAGTCTTTATATTCTACTCAGATGGGGGTCAAATTGTGCAATAAATCTTCAATTTTTAAAACCCTTGCAAATTTTTGGTTTATGGTCTCTTTCTGTCACCGATGTTAGAGAGATAACAAAGGAAACGGTGACTAATTTAATATCCCAGATACACTTCAGACATTAGTTAGGTCAGGAAACTAGCCATTTAAATGGTTTCCTTATTTACAATGTGAAGACCTAACACGACGTGGTCAGGCCAAACCAATGTTTTCTTAGCCTCTAAAACGAAAAAAAGAAAAACCTCCCGGAAATCGGTAACTTCCTGTTAAATCCAATGTCACGGTAACAAGTGGCTTTTTTCTTATATAACACACGATGAGAGAAGTAAATTACAAATTAAGAGATACAAATGTCCTGATTTTAAAGTGTTGAACATATGCAGGAACAGAGTAAATGGAAACCTTTTGCTGTGTAATTGTTCGATGTCTTCATGCACTTATTAAACACTTGGCTATCCCTTCAGAGATTAAAAAAATCTTCTTTGCATGTCACAAAACGAAGCCATAGGTATTTACGGACATCAACGGGAAATTCGTTAGGAATTCACGCATTGAAATATTTATTAAGTATATTGAACGAAAGTTTACAAAAACACTCGGGTGATATAAAATAGGTATGTGAAAACAAAAAATATATTTTGCTAAACAAACAAACAAGTAAACAAATAAAAGCAGACAATAATAAATAAATATGATCATAAATATGATAGGTAAATAGATAATTCATATATAGGAGATGTCGTGATGGAGCAGTGGTTGGGCGGTTTAGGATTCCCTGTCTTGGCGCAGCTTTTGAGTTCGAGTGCCGGACAGGACATCATATATGTGATGTTTTTTGCTAATGTATTTATATTTGGATATTGTAATATAAATTACAAAGGAAGATACATTTGACTCGTGCCCTGTTCGGGCCTGAAACTCACGATCTACGGCCTCCCAAAGAAATTCGAAAACTGCATAACCATCACACCACTATGACATCCCAAAAAAAAGACGTTTTGATAGAACAGGAATCAGAATATAACCTGCGCGGGCTCTGCCAAAATGAAAACTATTTTTATCGTTTATTACATACATTTGTGTGTTTGATAACTTTATTAAAAAGACGAAAGTAATGATTTTTAATTTTTTTGATAATATCTGGAAAAGAATTTTATTTACAGTGTGTTACTATAGAATCAATAGATTTACGATAATTTCACCTATTACATTCAACATCACAAGTTACCATGTCATCCAATACTTTTAAATTGATGACAGCCATTCTTGAAATATAATCCTGGTAAACCGACAGCATTATAAAAAGGAAAGAACAGAAAATTAATAATATTTTTCATTCTTGAGATATCAATTATTTCTTATAATCCTGATACGGGGTTTAATTTCTGGGCCGGAACTTGGTATGGCGTACAAAAATTCTCCCCGACCTATCATAACAAACAGGATTGTCCTGGTAGGAGCGGCGAAAACAGCTAGTATCATCGATGATGATGAATTATAATATTGTTCAGCGCCAAAACAAGAGAAATGTTGTATTGATGCGTGTGTTTTTTCTACTGATCATATCTAACACTTTAAGGCCTCGTTCTACTCGGGCCTTCGAATGTCTTTCGGAACTTGCACCAATACTGGATAACAAATCTAAACCCAATACATTTATGACAACAAATCCATTGAAAGGTATCAATACAAGTGTCGATGATGGTGCTTCGTTTTCAGATGCAATTTGTGGTGTTGCTTTGTACCAGAAAGAATATTGAGTGGTGCTCACTCAGAAGGGCCTAAAAATTATGCTTGATTGTATAATTGACAACTAAAAACCCGAAGACGAAATGAAAGCGCACTCTTTTGAAGTTTTACTTGATTCCCTCGACCAAAATTACTTTATAAAGCCAGAGTCAGGCACAGTATGGTAAACTTTGTTCACAAATCGCTGCTAGTCATGAAACCATTGAGCAAATTTTGAACAAATTCGGTAAGAAGCATCCTTAGGGGAAAGGAACAGATTTCGTAAAAAATGTGTAGTCTTAGCCTCTAAGGACCATGTTTGGGAAATTTTGCATGTTCTTTAAAATCCTAATCCTCCTTTAGGAATTCTTGGATTTGGTCTGATGCATCCTTTGGTAATGAGGGAGGAGGCAAAAAAGGGGAAATAAATCGGGGTAGTTAAAATCCTACTCTTACAGGAATTATTGTATTTGGTCCAAGTTTGGTCTGAAGCATCCTAGGGAGACTCATCTTGAAATAAACAGTGGGTTTTACCTTACTGGGGCCAGGGTTATAGGCCTGGTAATTCTTTGAATTATTTTCTCTTCAGTAGAAATGCGTTGATTCGACCTAATTCGGTTTCAGGTGTCCTTGGTAGATGTGATATACATTTTTTTCTTTCTTTCTTTGTAAGGTTTCGTATATTTTTTTTTATCTCCCAGCGAAAAAAATAATAATTTTGAGGAATGCAGAGATTGGGACCCCAGTTTTAACCCGACTTACTAATGTATTTGTACTACGTATTATGCGTGTACTCTAGAAACACGTATACACGTGAATTTATCTATAAAGGTGACGTAATTGTCTCATTATAATAAGATGTTTCCATATATATACATGTACTTAGCTGTGTAGTTGTCATATACATGTACCTAGCTGTTTAGTTGTCATATACATGTACCTAGCTGTTTAGATGTCACATACATGTACCTAGCTGTTTAGTTGTCATATACATGTACCTAGCTGTTTAGTTGTCATATACATGTACCTGGCTGTATAGTTGTCACATACATGTACCTAGCTGGTCACGTGTCATATACATGTACCTAGCTGGTCACGTGTCATATACATGTACCTAGCTGGTCACGTGTCATATACATGTACCTAGCTGTTTAGTTGTCATATACATGTACCTAGCTGTTTAGATGTCACATACATGTACCTAGCTGTTTAGTTGTCATATACATGTACCTAGCTGTTTAGTTGTCACATACATGTACCTAGCTGTTTAGTTGTCATATACATGTACCTAGCTGTTTAGTTGTCATATACATGTACCTAGCTGTTTAGTTGTCATATACATGTACCTAGCTGTTTAGTTGTCACATACATGTACCTAGCTGTTTAGTTGTCATATACATGTACCTAGCTATTTAGTTGTCATATACATGTACCTAACTGGTCACGTGTCATATACATGTACCTAGCTGTTTAGTTGTCATATACATGTACCTAGCTGTTTAGTTGTCATATACATGTACCTAACTGGTCACGTGTCATATACATGTACATAGCTGTTTAGTTGTCATATACATGTACCTAGCTGATTTGTTGTCATATACATGTACCTAGCTGTTTAGTTGTCATATACATGTACCTAGCTGTTTAGTTGTCATATACATGTACCTAGCTGTTTAGTTGTCATATACATGTACCTAGCTGTTTAGTTGTCATATACATATACCTAGCTGTTTAGTTGTCATATACATGTACCTAGCTGGTCACGTGTCATATACATGTACCTACCTGGGTATTTTAAAGATCATGATGAGAATTGGTCACCTGTTTCTGTTTTCATTTTCAAGTTAAGTTTATTATTGTAGGAGATGTCTGTCACGGTAGAGTTGATGTTTTTTTCTGAATCATACAGATACTGCTCCCAAGGTAGCCAGTGAAGAAGACGATGAAGATGATAATAATGTTACTCTTTTTTAAAAAAAAAAACTGCTATGGAAGACAAAAGACGGACATAAAAAAACTGCGAAAATGACCAAGTTGTTACGGAACTTTTGTTTTTTTCGTTTATCTCAGAAACAACAACATCCTTACCTGAAGATTAATTTTTTCCTTACATAGCTGTGAACAGAAAATATTTAGTTGTGTACTTTTATGACCCCCGGCTTGACATACTGCTTGTCATCTCAACTGAGCCTTTATTCGATCAGAAAAAGATCACATTCAATTAACAACCATATTTTTTATCATGATTAGTGTTAAATCATAAATGTTTATGCAATACTCTCTCCTCTGGTATGACTTTAAAGAAATCAGGATTCTTCAAGAGCATGAAAATAGAAGGCTTTATGGTTGGTCTGTATTGTGGTGAAAAAAGTCTCCCGAGTCAAGCCAGACAGGAGCTATAGTAGGGTGAAAGACCCCGGCAAAGCAGTGGAAGATCTTAATCAGAGAAGGTTTCACGATATGATATGTAACAAATTTGACTGAAGTAGACATTTTTAACCTGAATCAGAGTTGTAACAAATGCAGACATCTTGTATAAAGTTTGTCGGGTCGAGTCCTATTTACTTTAGTTTATTTTTAATCCATTTCCATCTGACTACTGTGAAATGATTAATTTTCAATGGGGGTTTATTTTCGTTCGGTTTGTGGACAGCCTTAATTCACAAATTCAGTTCTCCATGACCTGTCAGTTAATAAAGAACACATTTAGAAATATGTTTATCCACGAACGCAAGTGTCCACGAGATCTTTTTTTTTCTTTTCTTTCTTTTTTTTCCCCTCTTGTTTCTTTTCTTTTTTTTGAAAACCGAGAAAATTCAGACTCGTAAAAATTATGATTTTACAGTAATTTGGATTACATGTATTGTACATCTTTCTCATAATTAAAGGATTTTTATGCATTTTCAATACCACACCTCATGTTTGTAACAGTGTCAATGATTAGTTGAAACTCGTCACATGACAGGAATATCTCTCTGGTGAGGGAAACACTTTGAATATCACTTTTGGTCGTCCCCCATTGCGACTCCTATATTCGAGGTGGAGTTGTCTCCCTTCCGGTGGGTTACAAATTGCGGACGAACGGATCACAAGCGTTGAAAGCACGCCATTTGATTTAGTGTACTCTTTAAAATTTTAGGCACAAAATAGATATCACGTGACTAAAAAATGCATAATTTATCTTTCTCGGTCTGAGATTGGAAAGAGATATTGTATACTGATGAATTTTTTTTAGACAAATGAAACTAATATTGCTAGTTACTTGACTGGATTGGATCAAAGATAATATACATACACTGTATATATATATATATATATATATATATGTATTTGTGTATTCCATGACCTCTTCTGGTGTTTCAAGGAATTACAACTACTAAAGAAAATATTAACGGTATGTTTTATAAAAGACTTTGTACTGAGAAGAGATGCGTACGTGATAAAAAGAACAGAATGTGTTATTTAGCGTAAGAAATGGCTTCCTGCCCATTATAGCCTTCGAAACAGACGCTCAAAACCTGTTTCCTATAGAACAACACACATGTAAAGGAGGTGTTGCATAAACGTGAAAATTGGCCGACGATAAATTTGATACTATTGCGTGTGGATAGGTTACTGTAAAACCAGATATTTTTGTGAGGCTTAAATTTCGTGGTTCAAAAAATTATATTCTGTGGGCACATTAATTTTAAGGATGCATAAAACTAGGCAGACCTGCTAATACTAATTTTTACAGTTCACGGACACATGCATTTAGTAAATTCCGAACTATGAATCATGAATTTATAATTGAAACTGGGAAATGGAGAAATATTGACGGTAAAGACAGGAAGTATCAACATTTTAGCGGTTAACAAATCAGGGATGACGTTTACTGATTGCCCGAGTGTACAGCATTTTCTGACTTTAGAATATCAAACTTCGATAAAAATTTTTGTTGATTTAGAAGATACTACCACCATAAAACACTGATCTTTCTTCTCCTCCATACTGAGCTGTTGTACAACATTTTGTAGTTCAGACTAAGAGCATCCCGTAATTATTGTGCATAATTTGGAAAAAAAAATTTACACAATTTTTTTTCTTTCTTTTCTGTTTTTCTTTTTCGTTTTATTCAGAATTATAAATGAGTTGAACTTAAGATAGATTTAAATGGTTTTTATATTTTCTTCAGGTAGGTAAGAACAAAGAGAAGTGTTTGTAATACATTGTCATGTTAGGAAGACTTCAATCGAGGGCTTTATCAATTCTAAATTATATGTTACATTGCCGTCAGAAAATATGATATCGTTTATTCATATATAAGTTGGTAACTTAATCTTGATATCTTATTATAATTATAAACTTTTATCAGAATAGAAAATAAAAACAATTATTCGATTATGATGCGATTGTTAGAGTGTTTCTTAACATTTATTTACAACAGACTGAGATTAAATTGTCGGAATATTTTGTCCTTCTGAACACGTGTGCTCGTCTACAGTGGAGGAATGTGTGTTTTCCCGTAATGCTAGCTTGCGTTGGTACACGTGTGAGACAGCTGGGATATTTAAGTGTTACCAAACACGATGTTTGCGGTTTGAACGGGACCGGATCGTGTTTTCACAACAATCAAGAATGCATGAGTCAAATATGGACTACCATGTACATTATTGGTCATCGCAATCGTGCGAAATTTGGTTTGTGAGTCAGATGAGAATTTTCGCTGTTCTATTTTTACTGGGTCGTCAGTCAAAACGAGGATATCAGTTGACCTTCTAGATGACCCAATAACACTTATAGAACCTGATGTTACCTGTAGCAGGTGTGATAATTAGTAATGTGGCAATTAGTGAGTAATCGTACTGATGATAAGATAACATTTGTCACATCACGTGATGACAAGACCAATGATCGATGTATCATTAACTTGTCTTTATTTCATCCAACTTTTTAACTGATTTCGTGAATAACAATTTATTTTTCAGGGATAACTTTATTCTGTGACACCCAAATATTTTTGCGTCTGTCTTTTTCTAATCTTTGGAAAATCTTACTGGTACTGATGGTGGATATAAATGCTTGGAGTATTATCACTTTACATCATATAACTATTGTAGTTCTTTTGCACCAGGCTAGGTCCTGCATACTACAGTTTTCAACATTTACTTCCTATCTTAAATACATTCCCAATATCATCCTCGATACTCCATGGTATACGATCACTTTCGCTCTCTACACTCCTAGGACATCTCATGGCAAAATTGAAGGCACAAGCGAAGCTTTTTGGTTGGAGAAAAAACTTACCAATCACAAGCTGATGCGCTTCGTTTGAAAATTACAAAGGAGCGACCCCAAACTTCAAAACCAATACAATCTACCATTAAGCGATCTCCAGATGTACATCACATAATCAACTAGTTTTCTTGTCGCACACAGAGCCTTCACTTTTGCCATGACGTGATCCAGGGGTGCAGAGAGCAAAAGCCTTCCTGGTCCATCTTTCGTCCAATGCCTTTTTAAAAGAGTCTATGTTGGAGGAAGAAACAACGTTCTCTGGATGAATATTCCAAAGTTTTGTAGATCTAATAATAGTTTTTAACAAATGCTCCTTAGGGATGCCCTAGGTTGTTTCGGAAATACTGTGGAGTTTCCTGGGTTGCTGTACAGTTTGTCTCATGATATTGATATTGAGCGAAAGTTAAGTACAGGAGATTTCCGGCAAAGCGCACATGTTGTCACCGCGGTTCTGTCATGTACTGGAGAAAACCTTAATGGGCACTTGAAGGTGCCATTAAACAAATGGCAGTGAAATAACAAGTCGAGCTCTTCTATAATAATCAATCAATCAATCAATCAATCAATCAATCAATCAATCAATCAGTCAGTCAGTCAGTCAGTCAGTCAGTCAGTCAGTCAGTCAGTCAGTCAGTCAGTCAGTCAGTCAATCAATCAATCAATCAATCAATCAGAACCAACCAATCAATCAATCAGAACCAACCAATCAATCAAAACCAATCAATCAATCAAAACCAATCAATCAATCGATCAATCAATCAATCAAAACCAATCAATCAATCAATCGATCGATTTTATTGTATTGTTACATGAAAATTGAGGATCGATAGCAAAAATTGTAAAACAAAACATAGTTAAACATGTGTAATTAATTATACAAACGTATATTCATATATCTAAAACCCACCCTGGGATCATCATATTAACGATTCTTTTTCTGAAATAGCACACCATTTTCCATTGATATAAAAAAAACCACAAAAATACTGATGATATTTTTCTACAACTTCGTCTCGATTGATGAATATAAAATGATACTGTTTATAAAACTAACAGGGTCTGACTTTGGAAGCACGCTTCAGTTACCAAGGTAATCAAAACGTGTACCACACACGTAAAACAACTACAATGGATGGTTACTGGATACACAGAAAAAGCGACTCGCAGTTTTCAACAGCAAAGAATTTTTATTTTGCATGGTACCAACAATTCACGCTGGCTCTATGAAGTATGAAACAAATTATTTTTTTTTTAATGTAAATATGAACTAATTGTTTATTAAAAGTTTACAGACTACTCGGTTTTCAATACTCTTTTATATATCAGGCAACAATTTGAGGATTCTATATCAATCTGGCTGTCAGCTGACTCCTGTTGTGTGACTATTGTATAGCCACTGAAATCGACGACTTCACTTGTTAACATATATGTACATATCATGGCGGGACCCGTTAGCGATCGCACGATGTGACCGCAAACATTCTGGATTTCCCAAGAACTATATTTAGCACAGAGTACACCACGCACTTTACACTGTAGATCGTACCGTGTTGAACTTTATAATTTATTACAAAAGATTTAGTAAACACGCATTAATAAATAAGAGAAATGAAAATTTTATAAACAGAATTGTAAATAGCTCTGTACAGAATATGTAAAATTCTCTTCAAGCACGTGCTGTATACCTGAATACAAATTTTAACTTATAAAAAAATGGCTAATGAGAAAGTTAACACAGTTCAATAACTTCGAATATATTTATTTCTATACATGGTGGCTTTGAAGCTTTGAAAATCGTCGCGATTTAATTTATGTTGCGCTGACCGCTAATCGAGATGAATCATGTCAAATAATTCTGAATCCTCAATACAGTTAAAGTGATCGTAACTCTCGAAGTATCGAACATTCAGAAAATATAATTATTTGTTGAAGTATACACCCTCTGTATAGCGACCGTTATCTAGCCATACTGCTAATGTAAGCGCCCTGTGTATAGCGAACATAAAGTAATCTTACTTCTAAAGGCAACATCCTCTGTAGAGCGACCGTATTCATTCAGGGTCAAACAATAACACTTATATAGTGCTGCGATACGAATTTGGGTCTGTGAGACGTGATTGGCACGTGCTTGGGACTGTGGAAAGTGTTTGCGATTGCGAGACGTGATTGGCACGTATTTGTGAGAAGTGATTAGCACGTGTTTGGGACTGAGACGTGTTTGGGACAGGGAGATGTGTTTGGGACAGTGAGACGTGATTAGCACGTGTTTGAGAGAAGTGATTAGCACGTGTTTGGGACTGTGAGACGTGTTTGGGACAGTGAGACGTAATTAGCACGTGTATGGGACTGTGACACATGTTTAGGGCTGTGAGACGCGTTTTTGAAAGTGAGACGTGATTGGCACGTGTTTGGGACTGCAGACATGTTTGGGACTGCGAGACGTGTTTTTGAAAGTGAGACGTGATTGGCACGTGTTTGGGACTGCAGACATGTTTGGGACTGCGAGACGTGTTTTTGAAAGTGAGACGTGATTAGCACGTGTTTGGGACTTCAGACATGTTTGGGACTGCGAGACGTGTTTTTGAAAGTGAGACGTGATTAACACGTGTTTGGGACTTTGAGACGTGTTTGGAACTGCACTTGGTCATGTTCCCAAAGAGCAACGACAGGTCGGGTACCGAAGCTTTTAATTAAAGGGGAAAAATGGATAACCTTGTACTGAGTTATTCAATGCACTTTTATATCCGGGTTTAGTGAGGTTTTAAATTCCCGTTTAAAGTTTTGTCACATTTCAAATTATTATCATGACGCTACGTGTATTGTCTACATAGGTATCGTACGCCTTGTGTAGATAAAATGTAGCTGTCAAGTTGCTATCCGATATACGAACTGAAACAGAGAGGCACTTGTGTTAGGGGGTTACGTGCACTATAACACGGACCTTGGACCAGTAAAAGTATTCACGCCCTTCTCACGTGCTTGTTTAATCCTACTTCATCAGATGCCATATTCTTTGGGAACCATTTGTTTAGGAAGTCTTAATTTTTTTTATGAAATACCACAAGGTTATTGTTTCCCTATTATATGAAGTTGTATACGGTGTAAACCCAGCTATTTA
Source organism: Ylistrum balloti (assembly GCF_031769215.1). Taxonomy (NCBI): domain Eukaryota; kingdom Metazoa; phylum Mollusca; class Bivalvia; order Pectinida; family Pectinidae; genus Ylistrum; species Ylistrum balloti. Next base: position 381,431 of record NW_026782219.1, on the reverse strand, counting down.
ACACACGTAAATATCAACATGTTTTCATACTAAAACAAAGATAGGTTTAAAAGATATCGGCGTGTTTAGGTTATAATATAATGTTGTTTATTTTACTTCAAGTTATTTCTGTTACTTCCCGCTAAAAGGAACAATAATATTCATTAACCTGTATTACTTTTTATATACAGGGACAACATACCTGTCCCCTTTGCATGATGTAACAGGCAAATGTCTCTTGACACAGCCAACTTTTGGCCTGTAGTTGAACATTCAAAATGGTGAAAACTTTCCCCGGCTTACCGCTGGGTATTGTGGTAAAGTAACGATGGATTGGTGTGTTGTCGGTATAGTGTGACATGATGGGGTGGCCCTGATAGACTGATAGAATCATGCGTTCATCCCCTTTTTTTGGATGAGAAAGAGGGATTTCAGCCCAAGGGGGATTATGATGCTGTCAAACACAATGCTTGCTTCGAACGGTTCCATCCCCTCTGAGAGGGATATGCAGATCGCCCCCTCATGTCGCCAGAACAATGTCGTTCGTTGGGGAGACGATACCCGACAACGAGAGGAGTCGCGGAGACGGAAAACCTGTCAACCAACCATTTAACCAACCAGCCAAGCTTGTCTCGTGCTTGATAATGACCGTTGTGATGATAACATAGGATTTTCAGTTTTCAGTATAACACAGGATTCCAGCTGTGTATTTCATTGTGGTAGCTCTGTAAAGTTTTCATATCACAGTAACCCCTCCTCGAAAGCAAACACTCATCTTACAGACAGATGGAGGCCATCTTTAAATGACCAAGCCAAAAATAAACTACAGCAGACGTACCTTCTCACATATACTTCACAGGGTGAGCACGCCGATGCTAAGGATGGGATAATCCTATCATACGGGTGAGGAAATGACTCGCAATATGGTAGCGTCATCATTTTGTGTAGCGTAACCATATCACAAATTGATAACGTCATCAATTTTGATGCTCATTTCACGTGACATTAATTAATGTGTTACTGTATTCCTCGAGATTCAGAAAAAAAAAAATAAAATAAACACGGATCCAGTTCCCTGGGCGGATTATATCTATCTTTACACATGGAACTTATATATATTCTGTGTAGATGGTGACTGATCAAATTATCTAAGAAAAATAACACGTGTTGAAGTAAAAACACATACAAATACAATCAATGGGAAAAACAACATAGTTAACATTCTTTATCGGCAACTCGAATAACTTTTGCAGTTCACCATAAATTGGAGTGCTATTTCAGTACATTTGGTGTTATGGTAATATGCATGATATTGTCATTTTAGAGCAAAGGAGATGTATACTGTAAAGTTTTTAATATTCGCGGAGTTGGCGCGAAATGTAATTCCCGTAAAATAAACGTAATCGAGAAAAACGCGAAATTTAAATCCCGCGAAAATTTACAACTATACAGTATATGAAGCGACGAAACGTAAAAATGCCTTGAAATAAAATGAAAACAATATGGACTGAACGAGGGTGAGAAGGAATCTTTCGGAAATTACTCAACCGAAAGAGGTATCTTAAAGCTGTAGTGTAGACTTGATAGTCTGTTTCAGGACGCTGTTAGACAGGAAGACAATTCTTTTGTTAATCGCCACATCGGAGGTTGGCAAAACGAGAACGTGGGTTATTAATTTTAGAGGAAGGGGGCATATGGTATTTCTCATGTCCGTCCGTCAGGCAATTAGTCCTCTTTAGTGTCCCGCTCCGTGTGTGTGTGGAGGGGGAGGGGTTGCAGGGAGAGGGTTGTTTGTAAGATAAGACGAAAATTTAAAAAAAAAAAAAAATACGATTTAATGGATGTTTGGATAAGTGTGCTTCCCATTACACAATAACATTTCTTCCGGCTGGTGGTGATTTTGTTTCTCCAAGGCCTTTTCGTGACATATTCAAGTTACTTTTTGAAAATATTCGTCGCATCAGTAGATGAGGACACTATGCTTTCCAGTCAAAGTGGTCTTCTCCATTTTATCAGAATTTTTTTTAGCAATACATTTTTATTATCAGTTTTTAAAATGTCTTTTTTTTCGTCGTAAAATATTATTGAAAATGGACAACAGTTCTTGATTTTAACTGATGTTCCATGATCAGAAGACAGAAACACGAATATATTAAAGTTCACGGAATTTTTACATTTATTTCATAGCGATTTGGTTATTTCCTCAGCCCCCTCCTTAATTTCAACACGTTAGGCCTATAGCATCACTGACGAATCCTAGAAGGACGAAACAGTTGTACGATGCAGTTTAATTCATTATTTGGGTTTTCTATAAATGTAGGTATTGAAAGGTACTTACCACGTGTGTATGTTTTGTAAAATATACTGCTGACCCCCTTAAGGATCTGGAGGGTGCAGTCTTATAGAAATATATGTAGCGGTGAAAAGTCACTTTTACAACTTCTACTGATAATAAGAACATTATATCCTCTATATTCACTATAGTGTTACAACGCGAGGGTTTTAGAAACATTTGTTCCTATTTTTTAACCTTAAACTAAATTAGTTACAAAAACTATGTAAGGCGTAACACTTACACCAAGAGAAGGGTTATGTCAACATATACATGCTTAGTATAGATTAATACGAAAGCTGACAACACTTGTTTACAAAAACATATTCTAGGTGTATCGGTGCCTTTAACTCCCACACAGGGGGGCCCTCACAGGGGGAAACTAAACGCGAAATTCGAGGCAGGGAGTGTTCATTAGTTTACCTGTACCGACGAGTGGTAAATAACACGTAATTGTTTATGATTCAAAGTTATAACGATCATGTCGCTCTTTTCAGATGGTAATTAATTTACTGATCGAGATATGATTTATCAAAGATACGCATTAGAACACCTGTCCGTAACACGGAGTGGTTGAAGATTTCGTCAGGGTAGTTTGGTGTACTCCTTATATGCGATGTTTACAAGGCACGAGCGGGGTGACTTGGTACAGCGAGAAACCATTCGGAGAAAAAAAAGACCATAACACACAATGTGATCACAGTTGTTATAATACAGTACTAAAGTACATTCCATCTAGCTATAATGTCGTTGTTTGTTATGAGCTCTAGTGCTAATTCTGTTCGTCTATGGAATTTATTTACGTGCCGAAATGTCGAAATAATTGGTTTTCAATCTTCTAAACAATGGAAATGTGAGTATTTTTTTAATATATATTTTTCAACATTTGATATTGCGTTTTTAGTAAATTTATTCTTTGTCATGTTTAATGATTTAATAACACACAAGGATATTGTTTCATATTGTGTCTTTCAGTCATATATCTATCAATATGAAAGAGAAGTTTAAGGCACAAGCAGTTTTAGGAAAATAAGTTTGACAGGCTCAGTCGTTTTACTATTTATTGTTCGAGACATCAGATGTATAGAGACAAAACATTTTACATCCACATCCCCATCGCCTTCCCCTTCCCCCTCCCCGTCTCCCCCTCCCTCTCTCCCTCCCCTTCCCCCTCTATCAAAGTGATAACTGCTGGTAATTGATTATATCACAATGATGTCTGGTGGTAATTATATCACAGTGATGTCTGATGGTAATTATATCACAGTGATGTCTGATGGTAATTATATCACAGTGATGTCTGGTGGTAATTATATCACAGTGATGTCTGGTGGTAATTATATCACAGTGATGTCTGGTGGTAATTATATCACAGTGATGTCTGGTGGTAATTATATCACAGTGATGTCTGGTGGTAATTAATTATATCACAGTGATGTCTGGTGGTAATTATATGACAGTGATGTCTGGTGGTAATTATATCACAGTGATGTCTGGTGGTAATTATATCACAGTGATGTCTGGTGGTAATTATATCACAGTGATGTCTGGTGGTAATTATATCACAGTGATGTCTGGTGGTAATTAATTATATCACAGTGATGTCTGGTGGTAATTATATCACAGTGATGTCTGGTGGTAATTATATCACAGTGATGCCTGGTGGTAATTATATCACAGTGATGTCTGGTGGTAATTATATCACAGTGATGTCTGGTGGTAATTAATTATATCACAGTGATGTCTGGTGGTAATTATATCACAGTGATGTCTGGTGGTAATTATATCACAGTGATGTCTGGTGGTAATTATATCACAGTGATGTCTGGTGGTAATTATATCACAGTGATGTCTGGTGGTAATTATATCACAGTGATGTCTGGTGGTAATTAATTATATCACAGTGATGTCTGGTGGTAATTAATTATATCACAGTGATGTCTGGTGGTAATTATATCACAGTGATGTCTGGTGGTAATTATATCACAGTGATGTCTGGTGGTAATTATATCACAGTGATGTCTGGTGGTAATTAATGTCTGGTGGTAATTATATCACAGTGATGTCTGGTGGTAATTATATCACAGTGATGTCTGGTGGTAATTAATTATATCACAGTGATGTCTGGTGGTAATTATATCACAGTGATGTCTGGTGGTAATTATATCACAGTGATGTCTGGTGGTAATCAATTATATCACAGTGATGTCTGGTGGTAATTATATCACAGTGATGTCTGGTGGTAATTATATCACAGTGATGTCTGGTGGTAATTATATCACAGTGATGTCTGGTGGTAATTATATCACAGTGATGTCTGGTGGTAATTGATGTCTGGTGGTAATTATATCACAGTGATGTCTGTGGTAATAATTATATCACAGTGATGTCTGGTGGTAATTATATCACAGTGATGTCTGGTGGTAATTATATCACAATTATATCACAGTGATGTCTGGTGGTAATTATATCACAGTGATGTCTGGTGGTAATTATATCACAGTGATGTCTGGTGGTAATTATATCACAGTGATGTCTGGTGGTAATTATATCACAGTGATGTCTGGTGGTAATTATATAACAGTGATGTCTGGTGGTAATTATATCACAGTGATGTCTGGTGGTAATTATATCACAGTGATGTCTGGTGGTAATTATATCACAGTGATGTCTGGTGGTAATTATATCACAGTGATGTCTGGTGGTAATTATATCACAGTGATGTCTGGTGGTAATTATATCACAGAGATGTCTGGTGGTAATCATATCACAGTGATGTCTGGTGGTAATTATATATCACAGTGATGTCTGGTGGTAATTATATATCACAGTGATGTCTGGTGGTAATTATATCACAGTGATGTCTGGTGGTAATTATATCATCACAGTGATGTCTGGTGGTAATTAAGTATATCCCAGGGATGTCTGGTGGTAATTATATCACAGTGATGTCTGGTGGTAATTATATCACAGTGATGTCTGGTGGTAATTATATCACAGTGATGTCTGGTGGTAATTATATCACAGTGATGTCTGGTGGTAATTATATCACAGTGATGTCTGGTGGTAATTCATTATATCACAGTGATGTCTGGTGGTAATTATATCACAGTGATGTCTGGTGGTAATTATATCACAGTGATGTCTGGTGGTAATTATATCACAGTGATGTCTGGTGGTAATTATATCACAGTGATGTCTGGTGGTAATCAATTATATCACAGTGATGTCTGGTGGTAATTATATCACAGTGATGTCTGGTGGTAATTATATCACAGTGATGTCTGTTAATTAATTATATCACAGTGATGTCTGGTGGGAATTAATTATATCACAGTGATGTCTAGTGGTAATTATATCACAGTGATGTCTGGTGGTAATTATATCACAATGATGTCTGGTGGTAATTATATCACAGTGATGTCTGGTGGTAGTTATATCACAGTGATAGCTGGTGGTAATTAATTATATTACAATGATTTCTGATGGCTATATGTTAAATATTGACATGTTTTGCAAATCTTGCTTAAAAGGGGTGATGTTAAAATACTCACTAGTTAATTGTGCCTTGGAATACAAATTAATAATGTTATTTAGTTTTTAGTAAATGTATAACATACAGCTATTTCGTCCTTCTAACTCTCTGTCAGTGATAAAGAGGTACAACTTAGGAAGTGACTGAAGAAAATTAAAAGCGATAAAAAACAACCTGCAAAAATCGATACGGAAATTAAATTATCGTATCAATTAAAAAAAATCGTGATTTGTATTAATGAATTTATTGAATTGATATCCGTTTTCCAGAACAGACATGACATATATATTATATATTGATAAATGTCCTTGTTCGTGCCGTTTAAATGTATTTAAAAGGTAATAGTGAGAGATACGACAAATCCCGGTGACAAATTCATCAACAGACAACTTCATCCTAACCCTAACGTAAATTGTTAATGGTAACACGCCTGTACATGGAGACTATACACTGACTGGTGCTCACGAGCTTTCCGTTAATTACTCGGAGAATTTATACTGACTGGTACCCAACGGCTTTTCGCTAATTACTCAGTACTCCATGGCTTTTCGCTAATTACTCTGAGAAGATACACTGACTGGAATTTATTTTAATTTTGGTCCTAGTGCACCTCCAAGTCTAGATTTTATTTCAATCACTACGGATTCCTTAGTCGCCTCCTAGCCTTCAAAATCTAGGCCCTTAGCATCACTGACGAGTTCTAGAAGGACGAAACAGCTGTATGATGTAGCATCACTGACGAGTTCTAGAAGGACGAAACAGCTGTATGATGTAGCATCACTGACGAGTCCTAGAAGGACGAAACAGCTGTATGGTGTAGCATCACTGACGAGTCCTAGAAGGGAAGGACGAAAGAGATGTATGATATAACATCACTGACGAGTCCTAGGAGGACGAAACAGCTGCATGATGTAGCATCACTGACGAGTCCTAGAAGGACGAAACATCTGTATGATGTAGCATCACTGACGAGTCCTAGAAGGGAAGGACGAAAGAGATGTATGATATAACATCACTGACGAGTCCTAGGAGGACGAAACAGCTGCATGATGTAGCATCACTGACGAGTCCTAGAAGGACGAAACATCTGTATGATGTAGCATCACTGACGAGTCCTAGAAGGGAAGGACGAAATAGCTGTATGATGTAGATTAATCTACTGTTTGGCGCTATTGTATCTAACTCTAAATTTGTATTAAAAGATATTACTCACTTGCACGTCTTTTGTACAATTTTAAACGTTTAGTTTTCCTTATCAAGAGTGTCTCTATAAATAGTACATCACTTATTCGTCAGTGATATAAAATAATCCCGCTTTAGGGACAGTGATATCGTATGTAAAATATATCTCCTTTGATCAAATGTCAAATAAAAAAAAACAAAACAAGAAAAAAATAGATAAATCCCCCATAACGTTGTAGCATTCGATTTATACTGAGAAAATTATTAGACATACTTAATGCAAGTGATGGAACATCGGTTGAAATCGATAATCGATTATCGATTTTAATCAGATAGGCTTTCTGATGTGGTAAACCGATTACATAATCTGCAGGCTGTGTGTTAAAATTCATAGAAAATCAATGCATTCTTTATTAAGGTAATATTGTTCTATTTTTTCTCTAATTTTAAGCTTAAATACCTCACTTACCTAGAATTTGCATAAGAATGAGTATCCTTTGAAATTGGTCTCTTTATTATGAATAATATGACTTGTATTTTCGCTAAAACACAAGAACATACTAAGGTATCAATGATCGATTATGATGAATTGCAATCGATCTTTAAATTAGATGAGGTTAAATGGTTCGATAATCGATTATATCCGTTCATCGTCTCATGTCTACCTAACACAATATCGGTCACATCGCGTCAAAGAGACGATTGTTAAATGCTTTAGTCACCATTATGATCTCACTGAAGAGTGTTCTTTGTTTTTGCTGATGAAATATAAAGTAAAATTTGTTCCATGTTCGGAAATATATCGTTGTTGTTTACCTTTACCGTACCTGAGAACGTCATATCACTGATTTCAGACTGACAAAGCTTTAAATGGACTGACAAAGATTTCTGTGTTTGGCGTCATCGATGAAACAGAATTCACTCATCCGTGAAATCTAGCTATATTCTTATTGTCCACATTCATTGGTCTCCATGTAAATGTTTATTTCATTCATACTTCACTTAAATTGACCAACGTTTACATTTCGTATGTCGCACGTAAAGCAGAAGACGCTCAACGTACCGGAACATCTGGTCCTGGTTCAAAGCTTGTTCAGAGATAAATAGTCGGTGATAAAAATATTAAAAATATTAACTAAACACCATTAGGACCATTATCGCTTCATAGCTGTAGATTTGTTATTTCAGGTTAGATTAATATATTCTGAATGTTAATTATGTTTTTAAGGGGTTTTTTTTATTGATAACAGTTTCGTGTTTTCATCAACCTCTGGTTTACTCTAGAAGTCTTGTTCTTCTTGTCCCCTTTCAACTGCTGACGTAAAAGTTTCTTTTATTCTTACGTTGTCTTAACTTAATCAAAGTTGGGTTTGGATGAAGATGTTGTGATAGCACTTGTATTCCCTTCTTGTGATCAATGTTCTGTTCCTTGTCAGTCTACTGATGTTAGAATAGATACTTGTATTGAATGGAAAAAAAAATCTTCAAAATATTCCTCCAAATTGACTTTACCTTTTGAAAGTCGCGACTGTTGTGATTAACAAACCCCTAAAATAGTGACTTCTTTGTCTCTTAACATTATCTGTTTCTTTCCGATCTACTTTCATTTCATGAGGTTAACTTTGTGGGAAATTGGTTGCCATCTTGATTCTAGTTTTCTAGAAAATTCTCTAAAAACAGAACATAGAAAATCTTCACAAACTTATCTGTCACTGGATAAAAAAAAGAAAATAAAAACAAACATAACAACTACAGAAAATAAACGCAATGTTAGTTAAAAATTCAGATAAACCATGGATATAACACGAAATTCAATAATCAACAATTGATTGATTTTAAAACATTGCTAATATTTTGTTTCACGAAAAAGTACAACAAAGAAAGATTAAGAATACGCCTATTTAATGTAAGCCGTCTTTTGCTAATTACAGAAGTTCTCTATTAGTTCCTATTTGGTGATATTATAATTTACTTTATTGATTTTTTCATACTTCCGTTAGTTCCTAGTCCAAGATTGAAATGTCTTGCTGACACAATAACAAAAATATTGTTTACATACTTTTGTAACATTATTTAAAAAAAAAAAATATTTGGAATTTGTTGCACGGCAGATGTAATTTGATTCTAATAAAGACTTATTTCATGATCAAGCATGAGAACCATTTAATTTCGCTCTGTCGTTCCTCGCCGAATTTGATTTAAAATTCTTTCTGGATATACTACAATGTATCCTTATAAATCTAATCTACTTTTCCCTTTTTGCTATATCAAAAGAGAAATGCTCACTTAAATCTCTTATTGTCACACTATATACAACCAAATCGAAGTAGAAATGTGTGTGTGCACGACAAATCAGATAATATCAGCATTTATATACAAATTACATCCCGGTAATGGTATCTTCTTTGCATTTCAATTTATCATCTTTGCGGTTTTGGAGATAATCGTGCATGTCAACTTCCTAAACACAGTTGTTAACTTACGTTTGATTGGCTACTTCGTAGCCAGTAATAATTATTGATACAAAAAATCTTTTTCAACCATGTTCTGCACCGAAATGTTTGAAACTGGTTTCCGGTATGCACGCTGATCGAAATGGTAAATACAGTTTTTTGTACACTAATGAGGTTCATTTAAAATGCTATGTAACCACAATTAACACTGCTTTAACTTACAACAACAACATCAACACAACATGCACAATATCTGCTTTAGAAATTGCTTGACTGTGCATACTGATGTGAGGAAACTGTGTTGAAGCGAGGTTAGGTCTCAATATCAGTTACAAAGAAACAGACCACAGCTGTTTTTCATTATATCAATATTCAAGAAACTAAACCCATTGGTTTAATGACATAAAGTTTTCTTTCTGCATTAATTCCAAAAATATTTACTAAATCTTATTAATTTGAATTTCATTTGATTCTTTTATACAAAGAACTCACTTGACATTTTATATCAATGAGATTTGTGTCCGTTTGTCTTTTCAATGAATGAATTATTTAACCCCGGTAAGCAACATTCAGAAGGCTGTAATGTGTACGGAGGTCGTCAACACACTAATGGCTACAAAGTGTGTTCTATAAGGATTGGTCATGTAAGTGTGCGGCATGAAACCACAGAATATTCATTTCTATACAATTCTAACAGAGGGTACGCGTATTCACACCTAGTGACTCTCTTACGTCTAATATGTGTGGATATACGCACCCAAAATATAGTCCCTTAACTTTACTCCGAACTCCTATATAAAACGCTAAAACATCGATGTGCCCCATAATCATTTAAGTTATTATTATATATAATCAGTGGTAACACTTTTCTTGTTTTACAGAATATCGTTAGACAAGTAACTGTCGCTTAAATTTGAGATAAAACTGGACAATGAGAAGAGCCCTTTTAAGAAATGCAAGCTTGAGATAAAAACACTTTTGGTGATTAAAGAAATATTAGTAGATATGTACTTTTCTAGAAGCTAACGGTACATATACAATACAATAATTAAGTTGTTATTAATTGATAATAAGTAAAATTATCTTTACTTATGTTGTATTCGATGTTAATATAGATATATCTTTGTTACACATTAAAATATATAACAAATTTTACATTAAACGTATAAACATATTATAATGTTATATTTTTTTACTGAAATCTCAAACTTATTGCAGATAAAAAATGTACGTTCGTACATACCGTATCATAGATATTCCTCTTCCCCGTTAAAGACAAAATGATACATGTTTGTAATGATAGATCCTAAGACGGACTTGTCTTAAGGCGAAAGGTAGTATATGGTAGTCATTGAATTCGCCAAACAAATGATAAAAGCGATTTTACTTTTCAAAAAAATCACATTTTCTTTTGCTAATTAATAAAGAATATTTGTGTTCATTACTTAATTTAAATAAAATACATCAAGCTTTAAATATTGCGTTTATATCTAGACAGAAATTTAGGCACTGTTTTGAATTTAATCTCATTCTAGTTGTCTTTAGATTTGTAGAAGTTTCTGTCTTGTATGGTTTTCGTTGTTGGCCTCTCCTTTTCCGTTGTGTTTCACACCTCGCATACGTGATAGTTGCTGTGTGGTAGAATTTGTGTTGTGAATTTGTCTACATGCGTTAACCTCGTAGTTTTCTGGCACACCTTCAACCTTTTCTTTGATAACAAATACGCTGACCTCAGTTTATCACCTCCCCGGATTTAAACTGTTTCCAGTCAGAAATCAATATTAGGACACATAGGTAAAGACACTCTAAAAGACTGACTTTTATCTAAGTGGAAGGAGAAAACCAGCTGTTATTATTTCACGGTTTTCTTTAATTACCACGAGAAAAGATTCATTATATATCCGAAATTTTGTTAGTGTGACTGCACAGGTAGAAATTAAAGTTCAAATCATCTTTGTTTTTTTTCCGGACAAGGCTTTATAACTGAAGGGAAAATTATGAGTTGAATTGATACCCATTGAAATAGGCCAATGGTAATGAAATATTTAAGTCGATCTAAACCGTTAAAAATGTATAAGAATTTAATCATGATATTATGATTTGATAGATTTTATATAAATTATTCGGAAATCGTTCTACAGAGACCAGTATATATATCTGTCCCCTTTTTCTGGAAGGGGATTAATTCAATAACTTAACCCATTTCTCTCCCAAAAAGCATGCTGAAGTTTAGAAATGGCGAGGACAGAACTTTACTTGGAAATTAAGTGGATTGATTAAGATTTACATGGCGGGTGTCGCCGATGAAGCAAAAGACGATAATTTTTCCGGAACACCTGGTCATATTCTCCCTGTACTATTAAGACTTCTCCATAAAAATTGTTCTTTTTGTTCAGATATAATATTGAATTTGAGTTTGGATTATGATTGATAATCTTGACATGTTTGTATTGATCAGAAAATCTTAAATCGTACTGGTGAAGTGTTAAACGAGAGAGAGAGAGAGACACACACACAGAGAGAGAGGGAGAGAGAGAGGGGGGGAGAGAGGGAGAGAGAGAGAGAGAGAGAGACACACACACACAGAAAGATGGAGAGAGAGGGAGAGAGAGAGAGAGGGTGGGAGAGAGAGAGATGGAGAGAGAGAGAGAAAGACACACACACATAGAGAGAGAGAGAGACACACACACACACACACACAGAGGGAGAGAGAGAGAGAGAGAAAGAGAGAGAGAGAGAGAGACGGGGGGGGAGCGGGTATGAAACCGCGACACTGTACATTACATTTACAAGTGATATATTACAAAAAAAATGTAGTCTCAACTTGTTCCGACTTGCTATCACTGTGCATGTCACATTTTAAAATGTCACAAAATGTGCTAAACGTGCAGAATTCGAAATATTTGGGAGAGTCAATATGAAATCGAGACATTCGTAAGGCAGTCTATATATAAGTGAGTGATTTCCTTTGTTCGAGAATAATATACCACAATTGCTTATACAATTACAAACGCTGTGTGTAGTAGGGCTCTATGGATCATATCACAAAATGCTCAGACAATTATATCAGTGTTAAGAATATATTTATGTCCGACAATAAAATTAATACTATTTTAGTAAATAGTGGTGAGTATAAAGGCATGCAGTGTTTAATTTATCGATATTTATATTGTCTGAAGAGCTGTATTTTCACTTTGAAGTAAGAATGCTCGAGACATGCATGTACATTTCTCGTATACAATGACACGTTCAGAACGCCCTACTCAAATATGTATACGCTTAGGTCGTATTTAATCGTGTGTATATCACAATACTATAGCTCGGATATCGATGATAACATCTTGTAATCACTGGCTTAGAATAAAAATAACACCACAAAGTGACATGTAAGTATCCTACAGTACAAAATCATGTTCAGTCGTATTGAGAATACGTTCTTAATAGACACTTTGTCCAGTAAGCTATTAAATTTCAACATTCTTGTATTTAATAAAGAACTTTTTAACATTTTTTTAACTCTTAAAACTACTTGTAGGGTTTTGTTAATCTGACATGGATTTTTATTTTTTCGATTTTTAGAAATTTTGAAGGAACTTTTGCTCTTTTTCAGCATTTCAATCTTTCACGTTGACCCCTCAGTTTCTTTTACCACTTTCTCTTACGTTTGGAGGGCTTGATAACCATTACTGTGTAGAATAAATGACATCAAAAATTTACAATTATTGGAAAAGTTACTTGCCTTTGTTTTGTTTTAGTTATTTCAATCTTATCTGAATTTCACCCCCACCCCCCCCCCCCCCCACACCCCCCCCACCACCACCCCCCCCCCCACCCCCCACCCACCCCCAACCCCCACCCCCACCATCACCCTCAGGCTTTGGCCAATGTATTTCAAACACGGGAGGCTATAAAACGGTAAAATGATATTTTCCTATCTTATCTTTTTTTATAACACTTTCTATGTCTCTCTTCACATTTTAATCTTGTTTGGATTTGTTTTATCATTACAACATATTGGTTTTTATCTTGATAATCATTTTTAAAAAATAAATCATGTGTAGAATAAATGACATCAAAAATTTACAATTATTGGAAAAGTTACTTGCCTTTGTTTTGTTTTAATTATTTCAATCTTATCTGAATCTTGTTTTAGCCAAGTACAGCTCCACTTGGCCATATCAAGTATTGATATGGTGATGGTAGGGCAATTATGTGAAAATACAAAACGAGAGTACTTTAAAAGTTTGTCTGTTGTCCGATTCCCTTTGTCTGTGATATCATGACAAAAAATATTTCAAATGTTTTTATAAAAAGCAAAATGAGAAAATGTCAAAAGGCTAACATTCCAGTCATCGTTTTTGAGTAATGCGAATACGGCCACAATGTCACGTGAAATAAATATTATGACGTCATACCATTATTGTCTCCCTGTCGCCTGATTAAGCTAGTAACCATAGAAACAATGACATCTTTCTCACAAAATGTTTGTGTCGTGATGTTCCTGAACAATATAACATTAACTGTGAATGACAAAAAAAAAAAAAAAAAAAAAAAAAAAAAAAAACAAAAACAAAAATAAATAAAACTATCGTGTCAATAACAGATACTGATGTAATCTTAAAAAAAGTCTTATTAGAAAATAAGTAGCAGTTCTTGTTCTTTTGCAATAAGTATTTGACGGGCTTATTTTCAAGACCAGCTTAATTTCAAATCCGTCTAATTTTCAAGATGGTTTCTGCTGCATAATTTCATATTTTTCCGGTAATTTAATACCTCATCAATTGAAACACACCTAAAATTTTGAAAATTAAAGAATCAGTGAAAAAATTACTATTTATCAATTGAAATTTATTTGAGATTTTCATTAACTCAGCATTTAAAGCTTAATTTTCAAAATCGTCTTTTCAAGATAATTATGCTAGAAACATATTAGAATTAGACATCGTGTTGTATACCTGTCTTAAATATTATGTTTATACATCTTCATATTAAATTATCATATTCATGCATATAAACCTTTAGTTACCATATGTGTCATTTGATTACAATGCTATGCATTTTATACTGTGCAGTTTATCCGTGTGTTTACCTAATCTCCAAGTGATTCATTAACCATTTAAAGTACTTTTTCAAAGTAGAACTGCTTTTCGACCAATTCGAGCGGCTTCTACATGTCATGGTCAAACTAATTTTCTAAATTTTCTTGCTATTGCAGAGAAAATTTGGTAAATTAATTCCAACTATGATTGTCTTTATTTCTAACAAAGATTACGTAGCGTTTAATATATTTATCTTTTATATGCATTTCAAATGATCAAAACAAAACTATATCATATGATAAGAATACTTAATAAGAAATTATCTTATTCAGAATACAATAAGACCATATTTTATTCAGAATACAATAAGAAATTATCTCATTCAGAATACAATAAGAAATTATCTTATTCATATCTTATTCAGAATATAATAAGAAATTATCTTATTCATATTATTATAAGAAATAATCTTATTCAGAATACAATAAGAAATTATCTCATTCAGAATACAATAAGAAATTATCTTATTCAGAATACAATAAGAAATTATCTTATTCAGAATACAATAAGAAATTATCTTATTCAGAATACAATAAGAAATAATCTCATTCAGAATAATCTTATTAAGAATACAATAAGAAATTATCTTATTCAGAATACAATAAGAAATTATCTTATTAAGAATATAACAAGAAACTTACACCTTATTTGATTTTTCTGCATTATTTCTTTCATCGGACTGATTGTATAAAAATGCACACAATATATTTGCACCTTTAGAATGATACACAGAAAAGCCAAATTATGAATTAAACGTTATCATCCAGACTTCCAGGAGGTACATGGGCTTTAATAATTCAATAAAATTCATATATGTATTGTCAAATAATTGCACTGCTATTCCACGTGTGATATTTCTACACATGAGTTATGTTTTATATTGTGACGTCAGCTCTAGATAATGAAATGACGTCAAACACTCACGAATTGTTTTGTGACTTAGCAATGAAGTTCTAGATAATGAAATGACGTCACACCCTCACAAATTGCTTTGTGACCTAGCAAATATGAAATATGAAAATTGTATGAAAATTCTTTGACTCATTTATTAATCACCCAAATTTTCCTAATGCCGCGTCGAACGTCAGATCAAAACTATATCAGAAATACACTAATTTTCAAACAAAAACAAATGCTGTACGTTGAACTTTTTACAGGGTTTTGGTTTTTATTTTTGAAAATAGACCAAAATAATGAGAAAAAAAATGGCACATTATATAATTATATTGATAAAGAAAACTATAGCCCGTTTCAAAATTTCCTTGAAAAAAATATCATCTGTTTCATATTCCTTATACACGCAAAAAAAAATTAACAAGTTTATCACCAATGTTAAAGGCATATTCTAAAAAATCTCTGTAATTAATTAAACATTTGATATACAAAATGAACTATAAAACCATTAGGGTAATGATGGTATTAAATAAAATTGATTAAATTAAACTTTATTTTATGATGTTATTTAGCGATAAACACAAATATTAAGTGTATTTTGAACAAACCGCAAACTAATTTATGCCGAAAACCCACTCCGTATTTTGAGTTTTGGCATATTTACAAGGAAAAAAATAATTCAAGACAATATTTGATTTATTCATAAACTGCAATATTGCTAACTCTTTTGGAACACCTGGCCTTATTCTACATGTACTATTTCAGGTGTCTTTTGTTTATATTTTGCTCTAGTTTTCTCGAGTTTGATTTATGATTTTGTTGATATGTTGATATTTTTTTTTACATTTATTCCGTTTTTTTTTTTTTTTTTGATAATTTCTTACGTCACCATGATCAGTAGGACGTGACGTTACTTAATCACCCTTTTTTATATCTTAAATTATGATAAGAAAAAAAGTTTGTATTAGACTAAATTAGGATTTTGATATGGCTGGGATTATATATTTCTATTTGACACTGTTCAATTTTAGTTGTCTGTTCGATGGTACGTTGCTAAGTTGTCATTTCAATCTAAGAATATTTGTTAATGTTTGTTTTCTGGAATAATTTTTCGGATTATCATTATTATCACACAGATTGTATCACGGTGCAAATATATATTTATATTGTTCACGAAATGGTAAACCATTTAATATAAAAATTAGGTAATGTGTCTCGGTTAATTTTTTTTCAAAATTATCCTTTATGACATCATTACAAAACATTGGCATCACTTGTGAGTCATATACCTTAAGGACAAAGGAAAGTGACATATTTTCCCAAATTATGATATCATCAAAATGCCATGTTTATTCAACATTTACTGACTTATCGAATTCCTTAGCGGATTATTAAAAACTGTTCAACATTCCTACATAAACTTAGATGTTTTTATGAAATATGAATATTCACTTTGAATGCTTTAACGCATGCTTTTATTATTGGTGCGTTTGTACTGATACTGAAAGTGGTTCTAAAATCATAGTCCTAAATGGTCGTGGAGTTGAAATTGAACTATAAAGTTAAGATCACTAGCTACTTGTGAGTCATATCTAACGCTCACGTACAGTATGGTCCGACTAGGGTGATCTCAGACGCTAAAATTAGTAATTTTGGAAAAACACACCCCGGAAAATCAAAAACATTCATTTTGTTTGCTGTGATTATTTTTGGAAAATGCGTAGTTTGTTGGAAGCGGTTTGTGGTCTTATTCTTTATAGGTAGGTATAAAATATATATATGTATTCAGTCAGTAAGTGTGGTCATTTCATATCAACATTTTGGCTGTGCTAAACAATTAGTTTGAACATCAGGCTTTCGATGGCTACGTTTAAATTTATATCTATGACATAATATCCCTTTTTGAAAATTGTACCAGGCATTAAAAAGGAATGCAAAATTATATTCTACATAAAAAAATTATATTCAAACTATCATTCATAATTATTTCAAATTATAATTGAATTTACTATTTAAAATTTATGAAATGAATAAACAGGAAAACTTAACATGTTTTGTTGAGGGCCAATGCCATGGTTATACCCGATATTCTTGCTAGATTATTTATTGCAAATACATGTAATAACGACGACTTTGGTAAAAGTTAAGCTTTATATAGTACTAACTCCGCCTTTCGTTAGGGAAAGTAATAAGAACAAATGGACAGTATCCATGACCTTTGACTCTGGTCATTAATATCACTATATTAATGTAATTTTAACGAGGTGTTTCACTAAACGTTAATAGGGTTAAATTCAAGTAGCAATTAAAATAAGTAGATAAATAAGATTGTAAAAATTAACGAGCAATTATTATAATTATTATTATTTTCAAGGAATACTTTTCGAGTAATATTTGTCATTGCAAAAGATATTTCAAGTTTATACTTTTAACAATATTTACGGATTTTAATTGAACTTTCAGCTTCATGTGGATGTATTTTCAAATTCTGCATAAAAACGTTTTTTTTTTTTTTTTTTTTTTGCAGAAAGTAACGTTGTACGTTGTTATTATGAATCGTCTATTCTATATTATTAAGTCCAGACATAAAAGTTTGATGAAGCTATATTTCAATCAATATCTATAAATTAATGTAAAATGGACCATTAGCATTAGTTTAAAAAAACATTATAATCATTAACGTGAATGTTAAAAATTACTTCAAATAGAAGTGTTCTAGCAGTTTTCTATATTCTAAATCAATTTATTTTTTTAACATTTTTATTTCTTTGTGGAGGTGGGGTGGGGGGGGGGTTGATTTTTTTTGCATTTGTTTAGTAATTGATCAATTGGTCGTTTCTAAATTCATTACAATATTGTATCTGTTAACAAACAGTCGACTAATCAACAGTAAGCGTGTTTTGTCCATAATGTCCCCGAAGTCTTTCCAGCACACTGTTGAGTCGTTGTGATTGAATTTAATTTGTTTTTATTTATCTTTAAATCTATTAACAGAATTAGGTTAAAGTTGAGCATCCAGCCTGCAGTTCCTATGGTACTGATATGTCGTGTTTATGCAGTTTTTTCTATCTTAATACAAATTATTTGAAACACGGCATAGAGGTTAATGAAACCCCAGCGAAAAGTTTTCCAACGGATAGTGCCTCGTGGGGAATCAAAACAATACACAAGTGTTCATTAATATGATATGTAGACGTTATAAATACGTATGTCTCCTTTCGATAATAGTTTAAACATATTTTATTGCCGTTACAATATCATTAACGCCCTTTCATTTAGAAGAAAAACATATATAACATATAGACATTTCAAGATGGCTCAAAATAATTATATACATATCATTTTTAGTTAAGAGAGAGAGAGAGAGAGAGAGAGAGAGAGAGAGAGAGAGAGAGAGAGAGAGAGAGAGAGAGAGAGAGAGAGAGAGAGAGAGAGAGAGAGAGACACAGTCAGAAATACAGAGAGAGAGAAGGAGAGAGAGACAGAGAGACAGACAGAGACAGACAGACAGAGAGGGAAAGAGAGAGACAGACAGACATACAGAGAAAGAGAGAGAGACAGACAGACATACAGAGAGAGAGAAAGAGAGAGAGATCTACTCGAATTCCATGGCTTACAAAATACATCTTCAATATATCTTACACTATATTATATATTTAATCTCACCAACCGAATGATAAAGTTTCTTTACGTTGATGATGAAGTGTAAACATTTCTACACATCATTAAGACTAATTAGGTGTTTTTATACACCACGTGTTAATAACAACTATGAAGCTATGAAACTTTCAATAACCCTATAGTATATATGTTATTTAATACCCTTGTTCTGATATCGTCATGAGGAGGTCGATATGACATCTATATTGCTAAATTTAGAACAATCGAGCCATGTTAATCTCATAATATTGTGTTAAAGGAAAATGTTTGGTGTTTTCTGTAAAGTGTTTCAAAAGATTTAAAATTTGGTGTACTTTGCTATGAAAATCAACATGCTTGTTCTTAATTTTGTATCCGTCTACCCGTATATTTAAAAGATAAGACTAACTAACAATGCATTGATACAATGTAAAGATGTACCAATGTAATTATCAAAAGTAAGAACCTTAGATATCGGTTGATATTATGTTATATCGACCTGATCGAAAAATATTGACCTCACCTGATTTTATCTCCGGGGTTGACATAACACCATATTGACCTGAAAAAAGTTCATAGTTCGTTACCATTTGATAGGTTTTTAGAAATAACCATAATATATGCGGTTCCGATGAAAAAGTAACTAACTGGCTGTTTCACCGTCGTTGAAATTGATCTCACCATGAAACGTGACATTACCTATTCGATTGACGACCATTTACATGTTGTCATTGAAGCAGAAGACGCTTTCCCTGTCGGAACACATGATTTTTTTCAAACAGCATGGTTACTTTATATCAACATTCTGGCAGTGCTAAACAATTGGATTTAACATGAGGCTTTTGGATAAATTAATGTTCACTCAATAACTTAATATCCGTTTTTACAAATTGTACCCGGTATCAAAAGGGAATCGGAAGTATATTCTACATGAAAATGTAAATTTCATATATCATAAATTTAATTTATTTTAGATATCATATCAGAATTAAATTTAAATATCAAATTTAGGGAATAAATAACTTAATAATGCTTTGTTTATATGCAAATTAGGATTTGATCAGAAGAAAATGATCTTTCTTTTGAAACAAACTCGAAATTTTTTTTTGAATTTTCTCTCTCTCTCTCTCTCTCTCTCTCTCTCTCTCTCTCTCTCTCTCTATATATATATATATATATATATATCTAAAATATGTAGTTAGTGTATTTGTTGCCTTATGGCTATTGCGTTGTCTAATTATCTTTTGTTATATATTGGGGAAAGGGTGTTTCATAAGTTGTAATAACTTGTACCTAATGCTGTTGTTATAATTATTGCAATAAAATTGGAAGTTGTCTACAGTTTTGTAAAAAAATATGTTTGTTCGTTATCGAGTGTTCATTTTCCGTAATATGTTTTAGTCATATTTGCACCTATATTTAAAAGAAGTATGTTCTTACATTAAAATGTTTCCAATTTGGGATATACATATGTAAATGAATTTAAAAACCAGCTTTGATTTCACACTAACATTTTAACCGTTTTATTTCAATAACCATGCTGTGGAATATTTTAACACCACAGATGATATAGCGTATGAAAGTAAAACGCACATCTTTAGAGAAAACACATATAAATTTTTTCTATGGCATTTTCATTAAGAAAAAAATAGGTTGTCATATCTTTTTTTTCTATTTATGGATACTAATTCACCTTTGGAAGATAACGTTGAAACGGCTTCGATGGTGCCTAGCTCTCAAGAGACAGTTTATACAAAGGACTCTGGTGTAAAGTGGGGTCCTTGCCCCCTGTGGTACAGTTCATTTAAGTACTTGTGGTTATAAGTACACACGTACATACACATGACATATAAAAGGTATACCTTGGTGTTTTGTATATTCACTCTACTAAATTTCACGTAGCAACCTCTGTACTACAAATTTACAATAAGTTACTGAACCGTGAAACGTAAACAATCACCTTCCTTTGTAACAATAATCATGCGTTTGAACTATATAAATATTACATAATTCAATTCATAGCGTTACTTCACGGCATTTCATAACAAAACAATAATTACCATAATACATACATGTACTTTAGAAAAATATTCGAAATTATAAAATTGCATTTTTATGTTAACGTTACTTTGAACATTGTACTTAATAAATGGAAAATGTAACTATCTCTCTAGATATCTATGTTGAATATTTTACGAAATAAAGAGAAAATGTAACTAGCTGTCTAGATATCTATGTTGAATATTGTATAAATAAACGGAAATGTAACTAGCTGTCTAGATATCTATGTTGAATATTGTATAAATAAAGAGAAAATGTAACTAGCTGTCTAGATATCCATGTTGAATATTGTATAAATAAAGGAAAATGTAACTAGCTGTCTAGATATCTATGTTGAATATTGTATAAATAAAGAGAAAATGTAACTAGCTGTCTAGATATCTATGTTGAATATTGTATAAATAAAGGAAAAATGTAACTAGCTGTCTAGATATATATGTTGAATATTGTATAAATAAAGTGAAAATGTAACTAGCTGTCTAGATATCTATGTTAAATATTGTATAAATAAAGAGAAAATGTAACAAGCTCTCTATATATCTATGTTGAATATTGTATAAATAAAGAGAAAATGTAACAAGCTCTCTAGATATCTATGTTGAATATTGTATAAATAAAGAGAAAATGTAACTAGCTGTCTAGATATCTATGTTGAATATTGTATAAATAAAGAGAAAATGTAACAAGCTGTCTAGATATCTATGTTGAATATTGTATAAATAAAGAGAAAATGTAACAAGCTCTCTAGATATCTATGTTGAATATTGTATAAATAAAGGGAAATGTAACTAGCTCTCTAGATATCTATGTTGAATATTGTATAAATAAAGAGAAAATTTAACTAGCTCTCTAGATATCTATGTTGAATATTGTATAAATAAAGAGAAAATGTAACAAGCTGTCTAGATATCTATGTTGAATATTGTATAAATAAAGAGAAAATGTAACTAGCTGTCTAGATATCTATGTTGAATATTGTATAAATAAAGAGAAAATGTAACTAGCTGTCTAGATATCTATGTTGAATATTGTATAAATAAAGAGAAAATGTAACTAGCTGTCTAGATATCTATGTTTAATATTGTATAAATAAAGGAAAATGCAACTAGCTGTCTAGATATCTATGTTGAATATTGTATAAATAAAGAGAAAATGTAACTAGCTGTCTAGATATCTATGTTGAATATTGTATAAATAAAGGGAAAATGTAACTAGCTGTTGAATATGTGTATATTGTATAAAGGGAAAATGTAACTAGCTGTCTAGATATCTATGTTGAATATTAAATAAAGTATAAATAAAAATAAAGAGAAAATGTAACTAGCTGTCTAGATATCTATGTTGAATATTGTATAAATAAAGAGAAAATGTAACTAGCTGTCTAGATATCTATGTTGAATATTGTATAAATAAAGAGAAAATGTAACTAGCTCTCTAGATATCTATGTTGAATATTGTATAAATAAAGAGAAAATGTAACTAGCTCTCTAGATATCTATGTTGAATATTGTATAAATAAAGAGAAAATGTAACTAGCTCTCTAGATATCTATGTTGAATATTGTATAAAAAGGAAAATGTAACTAGCTCTCTAGATATCTATGTTGAATATTGTATAAATAAAGAGAAAATGTAACTAGCTCTCTAGATATCTATGTTGAATATTGTATAAATAAAGGGAAATGTAACTAGCTCTCTAGATATCTATGTTGAATATTGTATAAATAAAGAGAAAATGTAACTAGCTCTCTAGATATCTATGTTGAATATTGTATAAATAAAGAGAAAATGTAACTAGCTGTCTAGATATCTATGTTGAATATTGTATAAATAAAGAGAAAATGTAACTAGCTCTCTAGATATCTATGTTGAATATTGTATAAATAAAGAGAAAATGTAACTAGCTCTCTAGATATCTATGTTGAATATTGTATAAATAAAGAGAAAATGTAACTAGCTCTCTAGATATCTATGTTGAATATTGTATAAATAAAGGAAAATGTAACTAGCTGTCTATATATCTATGTTGAATATTGTATAAATAAAGAGAAAATGTAACTAGCTGTCTAGATATCTATGTATAAATAAAGAAAAATATTGTATAAATAATTGTAGAGAAAATGTAACTAGCTGTCTAGATATCTATGTTGAATATTGTATAAATAAAGAGAAAATGTAACTAGCTGTCTAGATATCTATGTTGAATATTGTATAAATAAAGAGAAAATGTAACTAGCTGTCTAGATATCTATGTTGAATATTGTATAAATAAAGGAAAATGTAACTAGCTGTCTAGATATCTATGTTGAATATTGTATAAATAAAGAGAAAATGTAACTAGCTGTCTAGATATCTATGTTGAATATTGTATAAATAAAGAGAAAATGTAACTGTAGCTGAATATTGTATATAAATAAAGGAAAATGTAATGTAACTAGCTCTCTAGATATCTATGTTGAATATTGTATAAATAAAGAGAAAATGTAACTAGCTCTCTAGATATCTATGTTGAATATTGTATAAATAAAGAGAAAATGTAACTAGCTCTCTAGATATCTATGTTGAATATTGTATAAATAAAGGGAAAATGTAACTAGCTGTCTAGATATCTATGTTGAATATTGTATAAATAAAGAGAAAATGTAACTAGCTGTCTAGATATCTATGTTGAATATTGTATAAATAAAGGAAAATGTAACTAGCTGTCTAGATATCTATGTTGAATATTGTATAAATAAAGGAAAATGTAACTAGCTGTCTAGATATCTATGTTGAATATTGTATAGATAAAGGAAAATGTAACTAGCTGTCTAGATATCTATGTTGAATATTGTATAAATAAAGAGAAAATGTAACTAGCTGTCTAGATATCTATGTTGAATATTGTATAAATAAAGAGAAAATGTAACTAGCTGTCTAGATATCTATGTTGAATATTGTATAAATAAAGAGAAAATGTAACTAAAGAGAATATTGTATAAATAAAGAGAAAATGTAACTAGCTCTCTAGATATCTATGTTGAATATTGTATAAATAAAGGGAAATGTAACTAGCTCTCTAGATATCTATGTTGAATATTGTATAAATAAAGAGAAAATGTAACTAGCTCTCTAGATATCTATGTTGAATATTGTATAAATAAAGAGAAAAATGTAACTAGCTCTCTAGATATCTATGTTGAATATTGTATAAATAAAGGAAAATGTAACTAGCTCTCTAGATATCTATGTTGAATATTGTATAAATAAAGAGAAAATGTAACTAGCTCTCTAGATATCTATGTTGAATATTGTATAAATAAAGTGAAAATGTAATATTGTATAAATAAAGAGAAAATGTAACTAGCTCTCTAAATATAAAGGGAAATGTAACTAGTAACTAGCTGTCTAGATATCTATGTTGAATATTGTATAAATAAAGGAAAATGTAACTAGCTGTCTATATATCTATGTTGATATTGTATAAATAAAGAGAAAATGTAACTAGCTGTCTATATATCTATGTTGAATATTGTATAAATAAAGGAAAATGTAACTAGCTGTCTATATATCTATGTTGAATATTGTATAAATAAAGGAAAATGTAACTAGCTGTCTATATATCTATGTTGAATATTGTATAAATAAAGAGAAAATGTAACTAGCTGTCTATATATCTATGTTATTGTATAAATAAAGAAAATTGTATAAATAAAGGGAAAATGTAACTAGCTGTCTAGATATCTATGTTGAATATTGTATAAATAAAGAGAAAATGTAACTAGCTGTCTATGATATCTATGTTGAATATTGTATAAATAAAGGAAAATGTAACTAGCTGTCTAGATATCTATGTTGAATATTGTATAAATAAAGGAAAATGTAACTAGCTGTCTAGATATCTATGTTGAATATTGTATAAATAAAGGAAAATGTAACTAGCTGTCTAGATATCTATGTTGAATATTGTATAAATAAAGAGAAAATGTAACTAGCTCTCTAGATATCTATGTTGAATATTGTATAAATAAAGAGAAAATGTAACTAGCTCTCTAGATATCTATGTTGAATATTGTATAAATAAAGGAAAATGTAAAGCTCTCTAGATGTTGAATATTGTATAAATAAAGAGAAAATGTAACTAGCTCTCTAGATATCTATGTTGAATATTGTATAAATAAAGAGAAAATGTAACTAGCTGTCTAGATATCTATGTTGAATATTGTATAAATAAAGGAAAATGTAACTAGCTCTCTAGATATCTATGTTGAATATTGTATAAATAAAGAGAAAATGTAACTAGCTCTCTAGATATCTATGTTGAATATTGTATAAATAAAGGAAAATGTAACTAGCTGTCTAGATATCTATGTTGAATATTGTATAAATAAAGAGAAAATGTAACTAGCTGTCTAGATATCTATGTTGAATATTGTATAAATAAAGAGAAAATGTAATATCTATGTTGAATATTGTATAAATAAAGAGAAAATGTAACTCTATATATCTATGTTGAATATTGTATAAATAAAGGAAAATGTAACTAGCTGTCTAGATATCTATGTTGAATATTGTATAAATAAAGAGAAAATGTAACTAGCTGATATCTATGTTGAATATTGTATAAATAAAGGAAAATGTAACTAGCTGTCTAGATATCTATGTTGAATATTGTATAAATAAAGGAAAATGTAACTAGCTGTCTAGATATCTATGTTGAATATTGTATAAATAAAGGGAAAATGTAACTAGCTGTCTAGATATCTATGTTAAATATTGTATAAATAAAGGAAAATGTAACTAGCTGTCTAGATATCTATGTTGAATATTGTATAAATAAAGGAAAATGTAACTAGCTGTCTAGATATCTATGGTGAATATTGTATAAATTAAGGAAAATGTAACTAGCTGTCTAGATATCTATGTTGAATATTGTATAAATAAAGGAAAATGTAACTAGCTGTCTAGATATCTATGTTGAATATTGTATAAATAAAGAGAAAATGTAACTAGCTGTCTAGATATCTATGTTGAATATTGTATAAATAAAGAGAAAATGTAACTAGCTGTCTAGATATCTATGTTGAATATTGTATAAATAAAGAGAAAATGTAACTAGCTCTCTAGATATCTATGTTGAATATTGTATAAATAAAGGAAAATGTAACTAGCTCTCTAGATATCTATGTTGAATATTGTATAAATAAAGAGAAAATGTAACTAGCTCTCTAGATATCTATGTTGAATATTGTATAAATAAAGAGAAAATGTAACTAGCTCTCTAGATATCTATGTTGAATATTGTATAAATAAAGAGAAAATGTAACTAGCTCTCTAGATATCTATGTTGAATATTGTATAAATAAAGAGAAAATGTAACTAGCTCTCTAGATATCTATGTTGAATATTGTATAAATAAAGTGAAAATGTAACTAGCTGTCTAGATATCTATGTTGAATATTGTATAAATAAAGGAAAATGTAACTAGCTGTCTATATATCTATGTTGAATATTGTATAAATAAAGAGAAAATGTAACTAGCTGTCTATATATCTATGTTGAATATTGTATAAATAAAGGGAAATGTAACTAGCTGTCTATATATCTATGTTGAATATTGTATAAATAAAGAGAAAATGTAACTAGCTGTCTATATATCTATGTTGAATATTGTATAAATAAAGGGAAAATGTAACTAGCTGTCTAGATATCTATGTTGAATATTGTATAAATAAAGAGAAAATGTAACTATCTCTCTAGATATCTGTGTTGAATATTGTATAAATAAAGAGAAAATGTAACTAGCTGTCTAGATATCTATGTTGAATATTGTATAAATAAAGAGAAAATTTAACTAGCTCTCTAGATATCTATGTTGAATATTGTATAAATAAAGAGAAAATGTAACTAGCTCTCTAGATATCTATGTTGAATATTGTATAAATAAAGGGAAAATGTAACTAGCTGTCTAGATATCTATGTTGAATATTGTATAAATAAAGAGAAAAATGTAACTAGCTCTCTAGATATCTATGTTAAATATTGTATAAATAAGTTGCACGCCTGAAAATATCGATTTTCTGTCATTTTTGTGAAATATTAGTGATATTCAACGGATATCGTAGGTTTAACGTTTAGGCATCACTGACGAGTCCTAGAAGGACGAAACACAGGACAATATAGCATCACTGACGAGTCCTAGAAGGACGAAACGCAGGACAATATAGCATCACTGACGAGTCCTAGAAGGACGAAACACAGGACGATATAGCATCACTGACGAGTCCTAGATAGACGAAACAGTTGTATGATGTATCATCACTGACGAGTCCTAGATGGACGAAACAGCTGTATGATGTATCATCACTGACGAGTCCTAGATGGACGAAACAGCTGTATGATGTATCATCACTGACGAGTCCTAGATGGACGAAACAGCTGTATGATGTATCATCACTGACGAGTCCTAGATAGACGAAACAGTTGTATGATGTATCATCACTGACGGGTCCTAGATGGACGAAACAGCTGTATGATGTATCATCACTGACGAGTCCTAGATGGACGAAACAGCTGTATGATGTATCATCACTGACGAGTCCTAGATGGACGAAACAGCTGTATGATGTATCATCACTGACGAGTCCTAGATGGACGAAACAGCTGTATGATGCAATTTGTTTGACTCTACTGCATATTATCCATATCTGTATTGAATGGTTAATTTCATTAAACAGCAATGTACTCATAGTCCATTGTAGCTTCAAGAGAGTACTCATAGATAAACCGAGTAACCCGGATATGTATGACGTGCCTAATGACGTCATACGTGTCATAAGTAAGAACATGTTTAATGATATCGAGGTCGTTTAGTAAATTTATTATGTCGTTGTAAACAGTCTGAGTACACAAGGATATATTAACTCTTCATGTTATAGTCTCGGTAATCACGTTGACACTTTACCAAAGTAATGCAAACAAATTTATGTTTTCATTCCTTTCATCGAGAAGAAAATTTTTAATTATTGATATAAGCACGAAGAAGTTTAAGGGTGTCTAGCGACCAGAAGACCTTTTTTCTGCTGGTAATATTTTTAAAATTGTAAAAAAAAATATATAACACGTGAAATAATATTTGATTTTAGAAAGTTGAAAAAAGAAAAATGAAAAAAAAAAATAAATAAACAAATAAAAATAAAAATATTGCCGGACTTCGTTTTGTCGCTACAGGCGTCAGCTGTCTGTAAGACATCCATTTTCACTAATTCTTTCTGATTTTTATGAAAAAGACGTAGTTAATGTTGAGCTATGTTTTTAATACACTTCCAATGATATATGACAGTACTTGAACAATATAAAATGTTTAACTTTCATATGATTGCATGAATGAAAAAATGGAAATATTTAAAATCTGATATTTGATAGTGTTCAACTACCAGCTTTAACATTGATGTCTAATGAAACACGACTAATAAGTTCTGCATTTTCCCAAAAACTCCAACTTTAAGAGAATCAAACAACAAACTGAAACATGTCTATTGTCGGGCTTTAAACATCAAGATAGGTGATCAGTTTAGCCAGGGTACATGTATTTTCATGTCTGTTTTATTTATATCCTTTTTTGATAATCTGTACAAGAGATTTTATTCATTAAAAGATCTCTAGCCACGGGCACAACTGTACACCGCGTTTGTGTCATTATCCATATAACATAACGCTCCGTTATATAATGTAGGATTACAATATTTTTTTTTTTCAAAATGACATAATAATTCTTTAATTAAGTTCGTTAGTACACTTGCCAATATTGAAGTATATAAATCGCTTACGTAGGCATTCCTAACATTTTTTTTCTAGTTTGTCCTTTTCCAGATGGTACTCATATTGGTACTGAGCTTTTTTTTTTTTATTTATTTTACTTAATTTAATGGAAATCTTCATTTCATAAAAAATATGAAGTAGGAAGAAAAACAAGCAAACCTAACCTGTGGTTCTATTGTCACCACATTATTTTTATCTCTGCGATAAAACAAACTGCGAAGGCTTGTCTCGGCTGTGAAATCCACGACCAAATACGTACTGCGCTATAACGATCCAGCGTCATACTTGGTATAACAATACCTAGTTTTGTTGACGAAAAAGTGTAAAGAAAGAATTTCTCGTAACATCAGTTAAAAAGTGATCTGTTTGAGATTATAGTCTTGTAGTACGTGTGTATCTTATTTCGATTCAATCAGCATGTTTAAGATACAGAATATAAACTTTATTTCACCACAAATTCTGAACAATTTATCAGTATAAATTGACCCAACACCTTCACTCCACCCCCACCCCACCCCACCATTTCATTGTCTCTAACGCACCTTTTCACGGTAACACTATTACAATTAGCATCTACTTTGAATGTCTTGGACGTGGTCAGGCAGTTGACCACACACTGAGGGAAATGTGGTGTGGCAGGTGACTCCCACCTCCACCTCCACCCCCATCCCAACCCTCACCCCTACCCCTTCCTATCCCCACCATTTCACTGTTCTCTAACGCACCCTTTCACGGCAACACTATTAAAATTGGCATCTATTTTAAGCAGAGGTCACTTTGACGTCACTGGGATGGGTAATTCATGCAGACATTTTGCTGAATATTCACGGATATGTAACTTGGTGCTTACAAATGGTAAGACAGAAAACGTGCAAAGATACTGTGACGAGAAAAAATATATATATTTAAAAATACCGAACCGGAATTAATCCCGAAGCTGATTTGGTAAAGCTATTTTAAGTGACATCATTACAGTGGTCCTGTAAAACAAATGCTTATAAATGTAAAGATAATTTATAAACGTTTTCGTTTTTAACTGTTGAATATGCGCCTATGAACTAACTTCTTACACCAAGCAGCTTGATAATTGTGATGATGTGAATAATTCCCTGTTGTGTTTTCCTTTCATAAATAACGTGACTTAGTTGTCCCAACTCACTATTGAGTATGTCGTGATTGATTTGATATCCAAGGGTTTTTTTCGGAATAAAACTATTTTTATGCAAAATGTCGGAAACTGTCAATTAAATTGAGTGTTTTTTTTTAGATGAAAGTTGAAGAATGTGACATGGGAGAGTTTTCCCCATCATAAAATAAGGAGATATTTTACCAACTTGTGAGAAATTTGATATGTCCGTTGCTTTTGAGAATGACTGGCGGTTTCTGTGTTGAACACTTCTTTTTAAAATGAGAACGTGACATTACTCCGCTGGTGTTGTCGAACAAGCAAAAAGCGCTTACTCTTTAGGAACATCTGGTCATATTCCTTTTGTATGTTACGAGGAGTCTCATTGTAAATATCTTTTGTCATATTTCCCATTGTTTCATATGCTTCATAATGTAGATTTATATCTTGTCGTTGTATCGGTGTCATTCTGTTGTTATATGGGACTTATGCAGTTATCCAGAGTTATAGAAAATCGACGGAGTTTTGTAGAAATCCTGATTCTTTTTATTTAAAGTTTGTTACGGTATGTCCACTGCTCTATGTTCAGATTATACAACAAGGTTTCGTCTATTACAGTCACTGTCCTTTTCATCAAGGTGTTGCCTAATAATCATATCAAGTGGTTCTTGTTCACAACGATGTCGCCAAATCTGTTCTGTTACTATACAGTTTATTTATTTATTTATTTATTTATTTATTTATTTATTTATTTATTTATCTATCTAATACTAGGTTGATAAGTAGAAGAAAAAAAACACGTGTTGTTGCTGCAGCTAAAACAAAGCGTTGCATACTTTTAGCAAACAGAACTGAATGTGGTTATATAATTGAAATCCTAAATCATACTCGTCTTTCAACTAATTCATGGAATAAATATATTCCTTCTGTGCAAAAATTTCCATATAATCATGCATTGCAGTTTCCCTTGTTATTTTATTAAGCACTAGTACTAATTTTTCTTTTGTTTTCTCTCCGTGTCTTTAAATATATTCACTTTTTGACCGTTGCTGTTTACGTATTCTAATCCGGTTTGTAGGGGGCCGCGTTGCCTCCGTCTGTTAAAGCAATAACATTCATAACCCTAAGTCATTTGGTCAAGGTTACGTGATCCGACACTCCCTGCCTCTGGCAGTTTCTTTTCACAGGAAGCTGAGGATGCGACGAGCATGTGCTGTTATGTCAGTGTCTTTCGTCTCGACACTTTGCCTTTATTGCACTGGGTGATAAATGACGGGCCTCCCGTATGTTGTTAAGAGAGGTAGTTCCCCACCCAGAACAAACAAACCTATTTTCCGTGATACTTACAGCGAAGGATCTGACTCCTTTGCCACTAGGGGTATTCGGAGCTTCCATTATTTATAAATTAAATAATAAACAAAACAATAAAAAAAACATCCCGGAAAAAAAATACTGAAATAATAATAATAAAAAAAAAACAGAATTATTTATTTATTGTTTGTTTGTTTTTTTTTTTTTTTTGTTTTGTTTGTTGAAAAGTATTGATTACATATGGTATATATAATATTGATTTTCGTTCTATTCTGTTGTCTCACTAGTTCCTGTGAAGATATAATTTTTTTTTACAAGCTTTATCATACCAAAGACCTACAAATGAATAATATCCTTCATTACAAAAGCGACATTAGAGACAATAATGAATTTAACGGTAACATATTGCTGTTTCGTTCTTCCTGGGGCTGGAAATGTTCATGCGGGCCTAAATTATGTCTAGGGGACGAAAGCAGAAGACTCTAAATGGTCCTAACTTAGCGTTATTGATAAGATAGGAGTGTGTGTGTGTGTGTGTGTGTGTGTGTGTGTGTGTGTGAGTGAGGGGGGAGGGTGTTGCACTATCCCCAGGGGATGGGGGGGGGGGGGTTGCACTATCCCCAATTTTCAATCAATTTCTCAGTCTGTATGTTGATGTGACAGTCATCATAGGTTGTCGTTGTTAATTGTCACTAACGATATAGACCGTAAAATATTTCCACTAAGGATTGACTACTATCATTAAAGCATTGTGAAAAATATCGCAAGTCATTGTTACAAAGCCTTCATGTAGATCCCAATCAGCGACCATCGGGTGGTCCGATTCTAATGAGGCATGCACATTTTCAAAGACATCGAATTCTCGTTTCGTTTTATTTTTTTTTTCTCAGAATATTTTCTAATTTTTTAAGTTCTATGGCATCTTTTCTGAACAGTTTTATTCATTATGTACTAGTCAGAAGGAATTTTGATCCTATTTTTTTTTTAGATCTTTCTAAGTATATCTAGTTTATCAGTGTTTTCGTCTTTTGTAGAATTTTGCAATTTAACACAGAGTTTTAGAACGTTTCGGTTTTATTTGTTGGGTAGCTATTAGAGAAGATTGATCAAGCGGTTTTGTTAAGAGTATTTGACGACATATTTTCTTCATACGAAATGTAACAAAACATTATTCAACGTATTATTTGTAATCATTTAAACAGAGTAACAGGAGACACGGTGCACAGAGAAAGATTAAAGTGTAAATCAGGTCAACCGCTCCTTAAACGTGACACAGACATACAATTGTTATTTAAAATAGATGTTTATAATGGAAAAAAACAAAGCTGCCTTAAGCTTGCTTTTGCTTGCTTGTCTTCCAACCTTGACTCAAACTTAAAGTCAACTTATCGTCATTACCGATAGATTATTGGTAAATCGTTATATTTTGAAAATAACATCGCGAACTCGGAAAACAGTTCAGTGATCGCCTCTTTATACACACATATTAATGTATATAAAGATTTAAACGTTTAAATTTCGCAAAAATTTCATCTCTAGGAATAAAATTTTGAATATTACATTTTTACCCAGTTGCAGGGGGCCTGACTTATACGAAAATTCATGAAAATTTTCATTTTTGATATTTATTTTCAAAAATTGTGGTTGAAAAATGTTGGTTAACCGCAGGAAATGTTGTACAGCTACATGTACTCGGTCTGTTAAACACAGGGCATGGAACAATACTGGGTCATATGAAGATATAAAGTAATGTATTTGTCTGCACGAGATTGAAATATAACTCTCCACGTGCATTTAGCATGATGAATAAACAATTATATGATACTCTGTTTGTCTTTGTGTTTAAACAAGTCTCTCGGTGCAAGAAATGAAGTGTAAATAACAGTTAAAGGCGGAAGACGATATAAGCCACTTTTTGATTGGTCAATTCTTCAAATCGAGAGCTCTGATTGGTTGCGTATTGTTTAAAATATCCGGTCCAGAAATAACATAATGATTTCATTCATGCTTTGTGTTTGACCGTCTTTAATAACACAGTCATTGTTATAAATGATTATATTTTTTATCAGGTGTAGAGTTATGGTCCTTGGACAATTTTGAGTTGGTATAAATATCAGTTCCTCTGGTTTTGATTATCAATTGTACACATAACGAGATACAAACCGCATGTGGATATGTACATTGTCTAATTGTTTTCTTATTAACAAAAAAGTGAAATGTATTGGACTATGAAAAATGACTATTGTGGAATATACTGTATTTTGATCACTAAAGACTGAACTTACGACTATTTTCAGTATTTTCTGGTCTCGTCAGCAATCTTTATGATATAAAAAGGTAATATTCTAGGGACGTGTTAAACACATGAACAGTTCGTAAGTTAAAAAAAACGTGACTATAACAGCTAATAAGCAGTGTTTGTGATTGACATTTGTGATATGTATACTTCACAGCTGATATTAGTAATAAGTTCAAAGAATTTTTATTAATACAATAGATTTTCTGCGGGATTGCTTTAACTACTGAGTGTTGCTTGGATACCATGAAAGTGAAAAAAACACCTTTTCATAATATTACATAATACCTTATAATTATCCACTTAATCCAGGACCTTGCATTCGGCGTTTGCCCAGAAAGGAAGAATTCTGATTCCTTCCGTGAAAATCAATTGGATTTCAGCCTTAAATACAAACGTTGCTGTTACATCTTCAAGCTATTCGACAGATAAGCCTTGGTTGTCAATATAGAAATGGATAATAAGCCTCGATCTGGATTGATAAATATTTTAAAAATATTTTTTTTTGGTTCTTTTCGTCATGTTGAAGGGTTATAATGTTGTTGACAAATCGTTATTGCTTGTTGTTCTAACGAAAGGTGTCATACGGGAATTAACATAAGTGATTACATTAAGATTGACGAAGAACATTTTTCTTCAAGTATCGTTTTACTGTGTATCAATAAAACATAGTTAAGCACTGTTGATACTGAATGCTTGATATGATTCAAACCATATCGGACTAACCCTTGAGTATACTGTACACAAATAATTTGACTACGACTTCACAAACACTGCAAGGCTACAAATGACAGCAACGTGCTGTTACTGCACAACTTTATAGACTAATAGGACAGTTTACGGTTGCCATAGTGATCTCATAGAGAAATATTCGATTTCATTGTGCTGGAGGTGAATTTGCTTGATACTCGTTAGTTTGCCGGATGGTTCCGTTATTTTTATACTTTGCTTTCATTTGAGAACGTGATATAACTTACTTGGGTTGATTGTTTACTTGGTGGGTACAGAGAAGAAACAGAAGAAGCTTACTCTTCTGTAACACCTGGTCTTATTCTCCATGTACTTTTCCTGAGTCTATTGTAGAACGTTTTTGGTTTGTTTTGGCCCTAGTTTTATTGTTTCTTGGTTTTTGTTTATGATTATGTGTATTTGCTTGTAGTCTTTTTTTCTATCCATGCACAACCTGTTGTTTTTTGGATGAATGCTGTTTACTTTTTTTTTAGATATATAACTTTAATATTCTTCTGTGGTTAGATCAGGAATACAGTGTACAGTTAAAAAAATCCATCATATAAATTTTCTTTTCTATTTTTTCCAATAGATTTGAGCACGTGACGACGGTATGCAGTACAAGGATCGATGGTCGCCCGATAATGGCTATTACAGTGAAACAGAATATCCATTAGGTGAACCCCTTCGTCCCCCTCACCCTGGATATGACATGGGGGGTTGTGCGCATGGCTGGACAGACGATTCCGCAATGTTTCCGGTTCCGGTAACCAATGTTTCTCCTGCCCTCTCCGATATGAACGATGTAATTCAACCAACACATGAGGTGGACAATCGCGGTCCTCCTTCTTACGCAGAGCACATGCAAAGAACTAGAACCAGATCACTAAGTGCACCTCAAATGAACCGTAGTGATGACGTCACATGTAATATGACGTCACACCAAGCTCAATCATCTGGAACTATGCTCAATGATATCATGGACTGTATATCGGAGGATGGGCAGTCCAGCGACGGTATGTAATTATCAGTTTTGTTAACAAACTTTCTTGACCCATCAATGTAAATATTTCTATTTTCGCGTAGATATTCTGTAAGGCCGTGACCATATATACCATGAACATAAAAAATATATGAAAGCTATGGTCTGTTATAGGAACTCCGTGAAAAAATACATTTTTATCGTAAAGAATTTTCTAAAAGATGGAACAAACAAACAAGCAAAAAAGAAAGAAAACATTTACAGTGTTTGGGTAAATAGTATCCCCGATACTCCAGAGGCTACGATCACTTTCGCTCTCTACATTCCTGGATTATGTCATGGCAAATTTGAAGTTTCCATGTGCGACACCTTGTGGAAAAGACTGGTTTCACCCTGATGTACACGAAACGAATCTTCAGGTCGCTTAGCGGTAAATTGTAATGGCTTAGAAGTTGGGTGTCGCTCTTTCGTAATCTTCAAAATGAACGTGTCAGTTTTTTTCTTCTTGGATCCAATCATAATCTTCACTTGCGCCTTTAATTTTGCCATGATATGTTCCAGGGCTCGCGCGAGAGAGAGAGGGGGGAGGAGAGAGAGAGAGAGAGAGAGAGAGAGAGAGAGAGAGAGGTGGGGGAAGGTGGGAGGGAGAGAGAGAGACACAGATAATTGATAATTTTGATTAAATTTTCAATGTAGCTAATAACGAATTATCTATTTAGATAATTGCCGTATAACGATGAAATGGCATCAGTTGTGCTTTGGTTTTATTTTTAGTTTTTTTTTACGTTTCCTAAATTCGTATTGGTTTGAAAACAGCTAGGGTTCGCGCCCTGGGTTCAGCCTCCATACCCTCCATACAAACATGTCCTAACTAACACGCTACATAGTTAATGTACGACGCAATGAAATGCACTGTAAATATGGTTGTATTTATAGCATGCAGTAATGATTAATTTCCACACAGATAAATGTCGATATTTAAATAGATGAAACAAAAAACCGGTCATTATGAAATAACTGTAATAATAACTATAAATTTATTAGACTGAGAAATCTCTCTCACGGCTCAGAGAAATGGTTTTTTTTCTTCTCTTTTTGCTTCTCAAAAGATTGGTATAGCCTGGACCAAATCTCCCACATTATCATCTGATTGGTTCTTAACGATCGATTAATCGATATTGTAAAAAATAAATGAAATGATAGACACTTTCCAATACAAATTTTGAAATATATGCAAAAGAGCCAAATTATGAAGTTAACGATATCTTTTTCGTTCTTCTTGGGCTTGTTAGTGATACTAAGGGCATAATTGGTTGAAACCTAGGAGGTAACTGACGACAATCCAAACTTGTCAAAAACCCACCAGCAGTGTATATGAATAAGAATGTCTCTTATAATATAGTTGTTCTATTTTTAGACCAAGCGAGGATCTCCTACCATGCTGTTTTATTCTCCTATTATTAGCACTATGAAAAATCTCAGTTTAAAGTTGCAAAAATCACTTATCACTTTCATTTCCTGTTAAAATCTTGAACAACAAGAGGTTTGAATCGTGTGTGTGGGTATATATATAGAGAGAGTAACACATCACAACCGATCAAAGCATTACCGATCATTGTGGAGGATTAGAACTTTTACCTCAGATCATGTCTCTAAGTTTTTACATTCGTGAATATTGCAGACTTGGTAAGAATTTTTTTTCGTATCATATTTTAATATTTTACGTGTAAAACGGTATGTTGTTTCTGTTATAATGCTTAAGGGTTTGATTTACGTGGTACAATTAAACGATGATGATGATAGTTGAGGGGTTGAGGAGTGGAGATGGACCCAAAGTTATTTACAGAGATTCCTTCCATTGTTGCGTTAAGGATCACTCTGTCTACTCTACAAGATTTTCCATAATTTTATGAATGAAAAGTATACTGACCACAAAGAACTGATCCAGTTGATAAAATAGGACAATTTCATCCATTAAGAAGTGTTTGTCGCTATTTGGCTGGTACTTTACAAGCTTTTCAGAATAAGATTTTTATGTTGTCATCTCAATCTGTGTGATTGTAAATTTAGCTTGTTTTTCTAAAACAGTATCACAGCCTCCCCACACCAAAGACGGCGATACAAAGCATTAAGACCCTAGTATGTAGCTATATCACTAGTAAGCAAGACCTAAGCCTATATATTCCTGTGACATCATCAATTTTAAGACAAAGCGAGAAACCCTCCGATGTAAAAAAATCTTAATCATTTTTTTTAATTACAGTACCTGTGTTGAACATTTCCAATTATGGGGAATCTCACTTGCGACAGTTGGCATCGCTTCTGGCAGGTAAATGGTTTCATTTATTTATTTATTTATTTATTTATTTATTTATAAGCTTTTTCTTAATCACTTAAAACATATTTATTTACTTTTCAATATATCATAACAACACGTTTAAGATTGATGTTTTATATTTCATAATTTCCTGTGCAACCACGTGTTATATAACCACATCTTGTTGTCTTTATCAACACATTTTACTTCGTCATTTTCTTGCGTCACTGCTTACCATGTCACTATTTTCTGTGTTACTGCTTACCATGTCACTATTTTCTGTATCACCGCTTACAATGGCACCATTTTCTGTGTCGCTGCTTACCATGTCACTATTTTCTGTATTACTGCTTACCATGTCACTATTTTCTGTGTTACTGCTTACTATGTCACTATTTTCTGTATCACTGCTTACAATGGCACCATTTTCTGTGTCGCTGCTTACCATGTAACTATTTTCTGTGTTACTGCTTACCATGTAACTATTTTCTGTGTCACTGCTTACAATGTCACTATTTTCTGTGTCACTGCTTACTTTGTAATCATTTTCCGTGTCACTACTTACCATGTCACTATTTTCTGTATCACCGCTTACAATGGCACCATTTTCTGTGTCGCTGCTTACCATGTCACTATTTTCTGTATTACTGCTTACCATGTCACTATTTTCTGTGTTACTGCTTACTATGTCACTATTTTCTGTATCACTGCTTACCATGTCACTATTTTCTGTGTTACTGCTTACCATGTCACTATTTTCTGTGTTACTGCTTACCATGTCACTATTTTCTGTGTTACTGCTTACTATGTCACTATTTTCTGTATCACTGCTTACAATGGCACCATTTTCTGTGTCGCTGCTTACCATGTAACTATTTTCTGTGTTACTGCTTACCATGTAACTATTTTCTGTGTTACTGCTTACCATGTAACTATTTTCTGTGTCACTGCTTACAATGTCACTATTTTCTGTGTCACTGCTTACTTTGTAATCATTTTCTGTGTCACTACTTACCATGTCACTATTTTCTGTATCACCGCTTACAATGGCACCATTTTCTGTGTCGCTGCTTACCATGTCACTATTTTCTGTATTACTGCTTACCATGTCACTATTTTCTGTGTTACTGCTTACTATGTCACTATTTTCTGTATCACTGCTTACAATGGCACCATTTTCTGTGTCGCTGCTTACCATGTCACTATTTTCTGTGTTACTGCTTACCATGTAACTATTTTCTGTGTTACTGCTTACCATGTCACTATTTTCTGTGTTACTGCTTACTATATCACTATTTTCTGTATCACTGCTTACAATGGCACCATTTTCTGTGTCGCTGCTTACCATGTCACTATTATCTGTGTTACTGCTTACCATGTAACTATTTTCTGTGTTACTGCTTACCATGTCACTATTTTCTGTGTTACTGCTTACTATGTCACTATTTTCTGTATCACTGCTTACAATGGCACCATTTTCTGTGTCGCTGCTTACCATGTCACTATTTTCTGTGTTACTGCTTACCATGTAACTATTTTCTGTGTCACTGCTTACAATGTCACCATTTTCTGTGTCACTACTTACCATGTCACTATTTTCTGTATCACCGCTTACAATGGCACCATTTTCTGTGTCCCCGCTTACTATGGCACTATTTTCTGTTTCACTGCCTACCATGGCACCATTTTCTGTGTCCCCGCTTACTATGTCACTATCTTCTGTGTCACTGCCTACCATGTCACCATTTTCTGTGTCCCCGCTTACTATGTCACTATTTTCTGTGTCACTGATTACTATGTCACCATTTTCTGTGTCGCCGCTTACTCTGTCACCATTTTCTGTATCACTGCTTACCATGTCACTATTTTCTGTGTCACTGCCTACCATGTCACTATTTTCTGTGTCACATCTTACTATGTCACCATTTTCTGTGTCGCCGCTTACTATGTAACTATTTTCTGTGTCACTGCTTACTATGTCACCATTTTC
The DNA here is from genome assembly GCF_031769215.1 of Ylistrum balloti. NCBI lineage: Eukaryota > Metazoa > Mollusca > Bivalvia > Pectinida > Pectinidae > Ylistrum > Ylistrum balloti. Next base: position 341,707 of record NW_026782219.1, on the reverse strand, counting down.
TGTGTCGCCGCTTACTATGTCACCATTTTCTGTGTCCCCGCTTACTATGTCACCATTTTCTGTGTCGCCGCTTACTATGTCACCATTTTCTGTGTCACCGCTTACTATGTCACTATTTTCTGTGTCACCGCTTACTATGTCACTATTTTCTGTGTTACTGCTTACTATGTCACCATTTTCTGCGTCAGCTCGCAGAATGTTATAATTGTCTGTGTCTTCTTTTAATATGTCAAGATTTTTTTATCACTTCCTAAGTTGTGATTTCCTGTTTCACCTGTAATTTTGTCACCATTTTTTTCACAACTTACTGTGTAACCATTTTTATGTGTCACCTCTTATAACGTTACAATTTAATTCGTCACCAATTGTCATACCACAATCTTATGTGTATACACTCATTACGTCATTTTCTGTATCACAATTTATCACATGTGTCATTGCTTATCATGTCACCACTCTTTACGTCACCATTTTTGTGTCACAATTATATGTGTCATTGCTTATGGTATCATATCATGTGTCACCACTCATTACGTCACCATTTTTGTGTCACAATTATATGTGTCATTGCTTATCATGTCACCACTCTTAACGCCACCATTTTTGTGTCACAATTATATGTGTCATTGCTTATGGTATCATATCATGAGTCACCACTCATTACGTCACCATTTTCTGTCACCACTTATTACGTCACTGTTTCTATGTCATTGCTTACGTGATACTATTTCCTGTGTCACCACTCTTTACGTCACCATTTTCTGTCACCACTTATTACGTCACTGTTTCTATGTCATTGCTTACGTGATACTATTTCCTCTGTCACCACTCTTTACGTCACCATTTTCTGTCACCACTTATTACGTCACTGTTTCTATGTCATTGCTTACGTGATACTATTTCCTCTGTCACCACTTATGACGTCACCTTTTTTATTTTTAGACATTAAGTTCATTCTTTTCTTTCATCACTTGGTATATCACTATTTTCCGTGTCATCAATTTGTATAGTACATTTTCTAATGTTATCATTTACTTTTTTTCGGATTCTTTGGTATATAGTTTGTGTCTTTTTCCCGGAGTTATTGTTTATTTATATATAATTGCAGGCGGTGGACAGGTCCAGCTATGGCAGTTTCTATTGGAGCTTTTAACAGACGGTGCAAATGACTGTTGTATCAAATGGGAGGGGCCTAATGGCGAGTTCCGCATGACTGACCCGGAAGAGGTCGCCAAAAGATGGGGAAATCGTAAAAACAAGCCAAATATGAATTATGACAAATTGAGCAGGGCTTTAAGATATTATTATGATAAAATGATACTTACAAAGGTTCAGGGGAAACGATATACATACAAGTTCAATTTTAAAATGATTCTTGAATCTAACAAAGCCGTTTCAGGTTCGATTCCTGCAAAGATTGATTGGAATCCCAGGATTGGAATGGGAAATCGATTTTTGCATCACATGCAGTTTCGCGACTCGGCCTCCTCTCTACTTCCGGTTGAGCGGTATGTGCGATTAGATCGTGATACGCCATTTCCAATATCAGGTCTCGAATCAGGGCATAGTCAGGACCGCATATCCTTATCAGAAACATCCAACTATATTACGTCATCCCCTCGACCTATGTCGCCCACAGTTTCATCACAGTATCTGCTACAAGGACCTCCCGCTTACGTCACTTCACAGTCGCCAACAGAATATCGCCCACCTTGTGATTGTTACCCAGCTTGCCAATCCAGACAGAGTACAATGCCTTATTACTAGTAACTTCCTGTGTCATAATTGATCTCATTACACATCTCAAAAAGAGTGTGAAATACTGCAAACGTTTTTATTTTAGTGCAGTCAAATTTTAGTGCACTCAAAATTTAGCGCAGTCACATTTTAGCGCACTCAAATTATCAGCGCAAACAAAAAAAAAACCCAATTAATTATGGACGTGTTAAATTCGGAAATCTCCGTTTCTAAATTAGACACCAGAACTCTAATTCGGATAGCACAGACACGCATGGATGGTGCAGTGGTTATGTACATGTAATATGATTTGACCATTAACTTGTTTTCATTGACCATTGCTTGTGTGGTGTTGGGTAATAAAAACGGGATACTTTCGAAAAACTTTCGTTTGGTAAACTGTTACAAAAAATGCTGTAATTTGTTCAGTCTTACCGGCTGTTGGGCTATCTTAATATAACAGAGGGGTATAACAGCTTTTACCTGTGTTTGACTGTTCACACCCTTTTATCAATAGAATAGTCTAGTACTGTTTGTGACGACAGACATATCGGGTTTACAGCAGCGCGAAAAATTCGACCGCAGGCAGCGAATGAGATGTTACCGAGGTTAGGTTCGATTTTAAGATATACCGATCTCGAATGTAAGGGAATACTTTCTTGTACATTGTTTTGTCTAAATTACATAAACATATTTGTATTTCAAACTCTTTATTTTGAATAAAGCGTCGGCCTTAACGGTTAAACAAAGATACGTCAAGTGGATATGACGTCATATTTATTGTGACGTTACCTGGCAACAAGTACCGTGTAAGGATACAGACAGATCGGACGGGGTAGTGGACGAGAATTCCTGTCCCAGGTTCAAAGACAGTGCCAGTTTTTAAGATATCAGCACATCAATGTAACAGGTGTCATTATTTATTTCGGTGCCTCCGCGACAATTCGAACCCGGGTCCTCTGCCGCTCATCAGATCGAGCTAAAGAGAGGTTATTTCTACCCGAGCGGTATACTGCGGCTAGTGTTTACCATGGTTACATTAGCTATTGTTTATTACCAGACACTTTACCCTCACAATATGAATAATCCGCATCTTCGACAAATTGTGTGTGGTGGACATCACATCAGTGATATCATGTGATATAATGAGTTTTTTGTCCATTAGTTCTCTTAGTTCCTTATCAGAAATGCATAACAAAGAATCAGTATCGAATTATCGATTTTTTCATTTGTCTTCAACGTTTTTCCAATTTGAAAAAAAAATGTTAACGAAATTAAAGGGCGGTTCAGGAGATGGGGAAATGCGATTATTTTTTTCTCAAATTGGCGTACCATTCATTTAATCTGTTTTCTTGGCCTTCAGCAACAATTCAAACCATTAAAAAAAACAAGTACAGTATGGAGTCCGATGGATTATGAGTGTTAAAACTTTCTACATTTTATAAGTCGTGTGAAAAGTTTTAGTTCTTTAAGAATACACATAGTGTTCTTTTGAATTTATCCTACATTAAAATTTATGAAATATTTTTATTATGAGTGGACCTCCAATCTCGTTTTTGACATATTTTTTTCGAAAAGGTTTGACTTCCTCCTTCAACTCCTTGGTCAAACAACTGAAGCCCTTAGCATCACTGACGAGTTCTCGAGTTAACGAAACGGTAGTTTCTTTTTGATAATTCTTTGACCGCGTTATACCGGATTCTAAATTTGAATTCAGCAGGTTCTATTCAGCGTAGTGTCTTTTTGCAATACAACATTCAAAGACTTCATGTCAAAACATATAATTTTTTTACGTAGTTTAATAAAGATCAATATGTAATGATCTAGCTCCCTTAAACCCTTCCTGACACAAAATCACGTAAAAAGATCTTATTTACTGTAAAATCATATATATTTGTGGGGCTTGATTTTTGTGGTTTTCCGAAATAAAAATACTCTTTCGTGGACGCTTGATTTCATTGTTAAATATACATCAATAAGTCGGCTGATATATGAAATTATATGGAAATATGAATTCATGGGTAAATAGTATGCACGAAAATAATTCCCCACAAAAATTAATAATTTTTTCAATAAATATTAATATATAGATTTCAAAATTAGGAACGGACATTATCCATGGAAAAAAATCGATATATTCGAAAATCATCAAGCTCTTCTGAAGAATTTTGTTGTTTCCGTTGACCTTCTGTGTAACCTGTGTAACATTATCCGCCGAGACTATATACACTGTAAAATCATAAGTTGTCCTGGGCTTAATATAATATGCATATTTTCTCCCTGGCTTCCCCCCACAAAAAGGAATAAAAAAATCTGTACATTTGCTTTTATGCCTTAAGATAGCTCCATAAATCTATTTATACTTATTTCGCCAGTTCAAGAACTTATGAATTCGTGGATTGATAAATACCCTTGAAATCAATGAATACAATTCCCTTAGAAAAGGTAATGGTTTATCATATGTAGATTAAAGTATGACGAGACTCGCTTTTTATTTGTTTATTTCAGTGTGAGAACACTAGAGTTAAAAAGCTACTTTTCGATGTACATACTTTTCAAAACATTACTTATAATAAGAAGCTGAAGACTTCTGTATTCGTTGTACCAATGTTTAGGGATTATGGCCAGTGTTGTTTATTTTCATATATGATATATGTTTTCTACAATATATGTCACAATCACGTAATATTCGAATATTTTTTTAAATAACACGTATTGTCGATTTTGTGAAAATAAAAATGATGATTATTTTTATCAATAGTGTCATTGATAATTATTAATTAATTAATTAATTAATCTTAAATCTTTAAAATTCATTTGACATTCCTAATTTCCCGAAATATTTCACAAAACAGCAATATGTGGAGTACCGACGCTATGTTGTACAGTGTATAAATAGTTTTGATAAGGTAGATATATTGATATATATATATACTTTCATTATATCCGTGTAATTTTTGAAACAGATGTTTTAAGTAAAATGATGTAAAGTGAGTTGTTGTATAATTACATTTTAAAATAGCAATTATTTTTTTAAACTACGCACATATTTTATTTTAAGATAGAACAGGTGATGCAAATATATGTTTATTTTGTGATTATATTGATAAATGCTTGTCTATATTAGCCTTTTGTGTCTCTATAAGAATGACTTCGTGGATTAAGCTTATTTATAACAAAATACTGACAATTGCATCTGGATATATCCGATAAGTTGTGCTGTAAAGAGTGTTGATATATATATAAAAGGCGTTATCTGAAAAACATATATTTTTAATAAAAAGTATAGAGGATTTCTACGATTATAAAATTTATTTTACTTTTTTTTTTATTTAAATTTGTAGTGAAAGATGCTATCACTTCAGTGTCTTTTGATATTTATTGAGGCACTGCGAAACGTGTGATACATCACCATAAATTACTGAGGTGCTGTTCCCGTCTTAAACAATATTTTTGTTTATGCTCTAAGGGAGATTACTCGTGTTAAAGAAACGCCCATAGAATGCCGACAAATGGTAACCAAACATATCGTCAACATTCCAAACATTCCAGACAATTTACATATCAGAATTTATATGTGTGTCATTTCGTTACGTTGTGCTTAACTCTATAGATTAGTAACTTAATTTGTAGTTATGTGTCCTTCTTTTTCACATGTTAATGTTTACTTACGTCGCAAGATACCCCGACACAAAGATTTTTCATCAAAGGCCGCACAAACTATTTTGACACCTCTTCCGGTCAAAATTGATATTCCTCATCCCCTCCTAGGTTTCAACCCTTTAGCAATAATGACGAGTCCTAGAAGGATGAAACAGCTGTATGATGCAGTTTAAATTATTGTTTGGCACTACTGCATCTAACTATAAAGTTGTATTAAAAAGTACTATTCACTTTAGTGTTTTTGTGCAATTTAATATTTTTTTGTGCTCAAGTTTTCTATGCCATGTAATGAATCAATATGGTCATGAAGTCTTTCAGTTGTTTTATAGGAATATGTGACATTCCATAAAGAGTAAGATACTGTCACTATCTTCAGTCAGTTTCACATAAGATCTCTCACTGTTGTGTAATATTTCTGTAATAGTTCATGTGTTTGTTTAGTATCGAATACATTGCTTATAGTGTTAAGTGAACTCAGATAGAAAAGCACACATATTATGTATATAACAAGAACAGGTGTAAATTAATTGTGTATTGTATTCAAATGAGACAGAAATAAAAGATTAAACTATTAAGTTTTGTTGACGTTATACTTATGAGGGTGTTAAAAGTTTATTAAAAATTCACCGAACTAAATGTAAAGTGAATACCACGGGCGTTTAAGTCACTAAATGGTATATTTATGAGCACCCCAATAAAATGTCTTATAGAATATTGATATGTCACAGTTTCGATGTTTCTTCTATTTCATACCAATTTAAATTACGAACCGAAAAATTACTCGAGTCTGCCAGTGAAGGCACTAATAATATTGTAATGAAATAAGATGGCTTTTTTTCATTTTTGACTCTGGTATTGACTTAGAAATAAGAAGAAACATCCGGGTTCTAAAATAACGAGCAAAGAAGAAAAAGAGTGATGAAAGAAGTTTCCAAGTGGATAATACCGTCTATACACGGCATATGTTTTTGTTATCAATTTTCGCACGTAACAATCTGATTACATTTCCAAAAGTTTGAACTGTGAACAAATGAAGTATGTGACGATAAGCAACTAATATACGTTAGAGTGTACTAGCAAATGATAAATATATTGTAAGGCCAGGAGTGCATATAAGTTAAAATGGAAAAATGATTTCACACATGATCTCTCGTTATTAATGATTTCATATCAGATGAATTACGAAATATTCCCCCATTTGATTTTTCTCAGTCGCCTCCTTTTGCTTCAATATTAAGCATCACTGACGAATCCTAGAAGGACGAAGCAGCTATATGTTGTAGCATCACTGACGAATCCTAGAAGGACGAAGCAGCTGTATGATGTAGCGTCACTGACGAGTCCTAGAAGGACGAAGCAGCTATATGTTGTAGCATCACTGACGAATCCTAGAAGGACGAAGCAGCTGTATGATGTAGCGTCACTGACGAGTCCTAGAAGGACGAAGCAGCTATATGTTGTAGCATCACTGACAAATCCTTGGAGGAAGAAACAGCTGTATGATGTAGCATCACTGATGAGTCCTTGATGGACGAAAGACTATATGATGCACTTTAATTCATTGTCTGGTTCTGCTCTAACTTCAAATTATAAAAAGTCGCTATTCACTTATGTGTCTTTTGTACAATCTTCGAAAGTTTTGCAGAACGAATTAGCACACTTGATAGCAGTTGTGAAATATTACAGCTGTTAACAGATAAGTCTGAAATTCTCTGTTTTCAGTTCCTTTATCTAAGTACTGTTTTCATTCTTACTACTGGACAGCCATTGAGCAGTTTACTGATGGGTATGTTAATTCAATGCTCGATTTCGTTACATCAGTTAGCTCGTATTTAAAGATATTTAATAATTCAAGGCCACATGTTGTGGTATGAGGATTATTATATATATATTTTTTTGTAATTCTTTTATTTTTGACAAGGTTTTACATATACAAGAGAAACCACATAAAAACATACACCCACTCTCTCACACTTGTGTGCTCTTACTTAAATATGTCTTACACATATACAAGCATCATCATCATCAGCATCATCATCAGCATCATCATCTATATCATCATCATCTTTATCATCATGTGCATGTATCTACCACTCATCAACATTCACACCCACTTGCACTCACATAGCAAACTTACATGTACTTAACAAAATACTCACACACACACACACACACACACACACACACACACACACACACACACACACACACACACACACAAACACACATACGATATCATATCACTTACACTTATCAAAGATATTTTCTCACACACACATACTCACTCATGAATACATTTATATATTAAAAAAAAACAATTATACATCCTAAACAAGAGAGAGAGAGAGAGAGAGAGAGAGAGAGAGAGAGAGAGAGAGAGAGAGAGAGAGAGAGAGAGAGAGAGAGAGAGAGAATTGGAAGGGTTATATTCATTATTAAATAAAAATAGCATTAATTTTGTGGAAATTCAATAAATTTAAAGTCAGTTTGGTAAAGTCAAGGCCATGGCCATTGGGAACAGACTTGTTAGCATACATACTATAGTTCTTAAATGGGCATCCATTTTTTCCAATTATTCTCAAAATTTGTTTTCATAATAGTTTTTTTGCTGGAAATGTTGTATTTTTGAACATGGAAATGATCCTTAATCTTATTTACAAGAACATTTAAATTAAGAGATTTTTGTAGACATCTTGACATATAAACATAGTGTTTAATGAGAATTAAAATTTAATTATCTACAGTGTTAGCATTAGGATGGATAATTCCAAATAAATATGTTTCTTTGTTTATCCAAAAAGGAATCAGAAAAATATCAAGAAGAGATTCAAATCTCCCCAATAGAGTCTGTACCCCTATACACTCCCATAGACAGTGAACGATAGTTTCTCTTTCCATATTACATAGTGTACATAAAGGGCTAGGTATTAAATTAATATTGAAAAGAAAGGAGTTCGTAACCAGAATGTGATGTATAACCCTTACTTGAAACCACTGTAGCTTAGAACTTTTTATAATAGTAAACGGAATTACTAATATATTTTTCCATTTCTGATCATCGAAGTCAAACTCATCATTCCATTTTAGAATACCGGTAGGGGTTGGAGCTGGTTTAATAATAGCATTGTAGAAGTCTTTGGCACCTTTTTGACTTTTATAAAAAATTTCCCATAGAAGTGATATAAAAGGCTGAAATAGTCCTAATGGATGGAAGTCATGTTTTCTCAAGAAACACTTGACGGCTGTAATCAAGCCATAATAGTGTAAATAGTTGGTATTGATTAAAAATTTATTACGAAACTCATCAAAGGAGAAAAATGTCAAATTATCAGAATTTTTAATTAGGTCATTGATGGTATATATACCAGCATTAAAACCATACTGGATAGAAGACATATCTATTGCCCACTTGAATGTCATTATTGTACCATAAAGGGGTTTTTAAAATTGACTCAGGCTTACTTTGCCTCATAGGAAAGAAATTATTCAATCTAACCCAACTTTTAAAAACATCTTTCCAGAATATATTGCTACAATTGTTACTACATGACTTAACATAATCTTTTCCGCAATGAAACAATTTATTTTACCTCTGCAATAGAATTCAATAGAACTTTCCATTTTCCTGATGACTGAGTGATTCTTCTTATCCATCCTAATTTAAAAGAATCCATAAAAGCTCCTACATCTATCATTTTTAGCCCCCCCCCCCCCCCCCCCCCCCCCCCCCCCCCCCCCCCCCCGACTTTATTATGTTAATTTGTTAATTCTACCAATAGGACATGTTAATAATTGTTGACCGAAAATTCAATACCCAAAAAAGTAAACTTATTATTGCCCCAGAGAAGGTTCAATTCTGGAAGGAAAGAGTCATCACTATATTTTTTGCTTCCTATCCAAATTGCCTGTGTTTTATTTGTGTTAATATGTAAACCTGACATTCTAGCAAAAATAGTTAGTTCAATAATTGATTCCTTGAGTGAGTTCTCTGAGCCACCAAGTATAAGACCAGTGTCATCTGCATATAGATACATTATCAATTTGTATACCATGTATATTGTTATTTGTCCTGATTTTTGCTGCTAAAATTTCAACGCACAAAATAAAAATGTACGGGGAGATAGGTCGCCTTGACGACAACCGCGATGGATGTTAACAGAGGCAGAAATATTACCTCCCTGATTAATTGAGGAGTAATATATTAGTATGAAAATTTTAATCCATTTCCTAATATCCCGCCCAAAATTAAAATAATCAAGAACTTTATCAATAAAATCCCATGAAACTGAATCAAAAGCTTTCTCAAAATCGACCATAAGGAGCATTCCTCGAATATCTAAATCTTCAGCATGCGCCATTACGTCATTAAGAGTACGAATGTTTTCACCAATATAGCGCCCAGATAAGAAACCTGTCTGATCTTCATTTATAAGCTTTCCTAGAACTGATTTTATCCTATGAGAAATTATTCCAGAAGCTATTTTGTAGGAAATATTTAACAAAGAGATAGGTCTCCAGTTTTTTAAGAAATGACGTGGTTTATCTCCCTTTGGAATACAGGTTATTATGCCATGTCTCTGAGTGATAGAAAGCTGACCAACAGAAAAACTATGATTTATTGAACGGACAACAAATACTCCTATAAATTTCCAAAAGGTTTTAAAAAATTCAGGGGTGAAACCATCTGATACAGGACTCTTATTATTGTTCATATCTTTCAAAACTTTACCTGCCTCTTCTATAGTGATCAAACCTTCCACATTCTTAGACTCTGTGTTACTTAATTTTGGTACTCCACAACCCTGAAGATGATAATTTAAATCGACAGCATCAACTTCTCTAAATCTGTATAAATTTTCATAGAATAATCTAACTTCATTTAAAATATCCCCCTGGTTTGTAATCACTTCACCATTACCTTTTTGTAATTTTGGAATTATTTTAGAAGTGAAATTTCGATTTTCCAAATTCAAGAAACAGGAAGTAGGCTTTTCCCCTTCTTCGATCCATTTTGCTCTTGATCTGATTAAACTTCCCTTTATCTTTCTCAATCGTAAAGACTTTAGTTCTTGTTTTCTATTATCTAATTCTTCCTGGTCTGGGTTTAAGCTAGCTTCTAGACTTTCTATCAACTTCTTTAAATATTTCTCTTGGCTGTTCTGTTGTCTGTTTCTATATGAAGCATAAGATATTGATTTGCCCCTAATTTCCATCAATAAAGTTTCCAAAAACAATTGATCATTAATCAGAAACTGAACCTCACTATCGGGAATATCTTTAATAGCACTAATATTATAGGCAGGCAAACAATATTGTGACTTAACATTCTCAATCCATTTTTTGACCACATCTAAATATTCAGGATCACACAACAAAGAATTATTAAGTTTCCATAGACCCCTCCCTCTTTTAAATTCATTTAACTGTAAAGCTGTAACTATAGCTGAATGGTCAGACCTATAACTAGATTCAATAATTGATTTTTTTAGATAACAGATAACAGACAGTCTGAAACAAGGAAAAAGTCCAGTCTGGCCTGTTTTACAGGATTATTTTAGCAAGAGTAATTATCTTCTTAATTGAATTGAGGGACTGGAAGATTTGACCACGATTTTTTCATAATTTCATTATTTTAGTCTTAAATCATATAATAGTGATATATAGTTCTCGGGATTCTGTCTCTATCGGCACCAACAGATATGGAGTGTGTTCCTTCGTTAACCTCATTTTAATATGCATATATGTAAGTACTTATCTATGCAAATAACTAGATTAAGACTACATGTAAAATGCTGTGTTTCTATACACGATATAAATCAGGACTACAGTGAAGACATGAAGATGTTTAAAATAACAACGTGACTAAAGGCCAGTCGTTATTGATTATTAATGATGTCTTAATATTATTCCTTAGGTATTGCTGCAGTTCTACTTGTTTTTCTGGCGAGTCTACACTGTAAGTATTCTCATCATTTTAAAGAAAACGTTATTATTGTTGTAATTCATAAAACAGCGTCTCTTTAATGACACGCAATGTTTTTAATTTTATTTACGTTTTTACGTTCACTTAATCGTGAATCTACTCACGAGGTTAGTACCCGGATACTACTAAGATCATTCATTTAGTTAAATTTTAGTTATGTTTGTATGTTATCCACACTAATGTTTAGCGATGCTTTATCTCAATGTGACTGCCACTTAAGAAAGCCAAAATCAATATTGATTATTGGTCCGATCTTATATCAATGTCGTCCTAGAAGAAAGGAGTGAATTCTTTTTATTATACCGAAAATGTTTTTGCCATATTGATGAATTCATTTTCAAATTATTTCATAGAGAGATATGTACAGTTTAAATTTTTGACCGTTATAGAAACGTGTTTAATTCAAATCTATTTTGAATATTATCTACAAAGTTAATACAAAGTAGGGGATACAAGAAGTTAACATAAATATGTTTGTTTCTTTAATATGTTTTTATTAAAAAAAACGGAAATCTTTAACTGTAATCAAATAAAAGTAAGTTTTATATTTGTCCACTTAAACCTACCCCAGTGCTGTTAATTGACAGACGCTGCCTCTATTCGTTGCCTGAGCTGTACCGATGTCTTACAGCCTCGCTATTGTTCTGGTATTGAACACTGCCCAGAGGGAGACGTAAGAACGAAAAAATAGCTTCATTCTGTGAAACTTTGTGCTATCTTTAATCGTAAAATAAATTCAGCGTTTCATTTTCGAAATAAATCCAAACTTTTATGTAATATATAGAAAAGTCTTATGAAAGTTTAATTATACATATAACTGCTTATTGGAATTTTTTATATTATTATGTGGACGTACGAAGGAGAACAGACCAATATTACAGCGTTCCTAATTTGATGGTAGAAAGCTGGTCACAAAGCATTTTATGTTTTCTCACATTTAAGAGGAACATACATCAGGATTTGTTCTATATACAGGCGTGTGTTACTGAATCTTACAGGAACAGGAATGGAGAGGTCCTGTTTAACGTTGGATGTATGTCTGCAAGGGCAAGTATACAGCTAGTGAGGAAAGATGTGTCTTAGTTTAATCATCATGAAAAAGTAACTTGCTCGATCACGTGGGTTTTCCACGGAAACTCCAGTTTCCTTTCACAGTAAGACCCCTCGAACGCTTCTATATGGGGCCAACTTTAGTGATTATTACAATTGGGAATAACTTTGGAATTGTTGTAAAATATATAGATCAACTTAATTTGAATTGAGATTTCTTTAATCTGTTTCAACCACAACGTGTTTACTGTTCAATGCGTTCAACGCGTTTGTTTAATGTGCTGTTTAACAGACCTAGACCAGGTCATCAAATATTCCCGAGGGAAAAACAGAAATTTACTCGATAGAGTGAGGTAGTTTCAAGAAGAACTCAAAATTTCTTACCGTCCTATGTATACAAATTTTTGAACGTTTGCCTTGACAATAATTATAGCTCTTTCCCTAGGTAGTTAAACGACATCAGATATAATCGGGGCGACGCTGGGCTGCTATAATAAACGACATTGCTGTTTTGTGGGGGCATGCCCCATCTTTTCATATATGGCATTAATCATGTTATTTTATGTTGTAGATATGTTTGTACAACATGGCTGACATCGTTGTTACCATGTCTGCCAGGTTATTTGCAATTTGATCAAATGACTTTACAGGATAAATGTATTTCTGTCTCGTTCTTGACGTACGATACACCCAATACCGTATATACCTCAAGTCGTGATTTGATTATCAGGATAAAGAGTATAAAATATACATCTAATTAATATCCTGTTTTAAATTAATAATCAGGTTTTAAAAAAAAGTTTCGATAGTAAGACAATAGCAAAAAACAATAGGATACTGCGTGAAGCAATTAATTTATGGTGGTGCTATCATTTTGGTCAGTGTCATGCCATAACTATCCGACTTCATATATTGTGTTAGTATTACCTGCATTTTTCCCGAGACAAATTTTGTTACTTTTGCTATTTTACTCCATTTAAATACAACAAAAAATAAATAATTTTCATACTCATGGGATATGCAAGAAAAATGATATTACCTCCCCTCTCTCTCTATATATAGTAAATTAAACCGTAAAGAAATTCTTTTATTAACAGTGAGGAAGTTTCCATTTATTCTAAAATGAACAATTCGTCATCGTTTATACAAAAAAAATCATAAAATACCATCCAAACACCCAAATTAATTTATCATAGTCATAAGAAATTTTACATCTGACATATTAGGACCTTACTGTGTAGGGAGACTTTCCTTAAAGTTTTGTTTTTAGGACAAAAATGACTCCCAGTGTACCTTCTGACCAACGGCATTAAAACGTCACACCGTGACATCATTCTGGGCCAAGATGGACAAATGTACTAAACACGATATCAATTTTAACTAAAGTGGCAAGGACTTTGCAGTGGTGCTTGGCAGAGTCCTATAAAGAAAAAGTGTATTATACCTATTTATGATACGACTGATATTGACAGACGTGCTTTAAATATACCTGATACTTAGTGTGACTGTTAACATCTACTGAGAGAGTTTCCATAGTTTTCCCGTCATATGAAAAATACTGATGGACAAGCTAATTGTATATAAAACATAACATAAATATGTATTGTTGGCGTCGATGAACGTTAAGACGTTAACCCTTCTGATACATGTGGTCCGATACATTTTCAAGGGTCTGAGATAAATCATTATTTTGTTTTTGTTTTCGATAAGACGCTTACCCTTCTGAAACACGTGGTCTGATACATCTCCAATGGTCTTTTGTTACTCAATCATGGTCTCACGCTTTGCTTCATCGAATTTAAATTTGAATAATATTTTGTTTCGTCAGCAAGTATTTCTTGTTCCCGTGTTAAAAGTGTAGACGATGAATTAAATTAATTAAATTATAATAACAACATCTTTATTCTTCAAGAGATGTTCCTTGACTAACCAACAAAACCGCTCCACTGCTATTTTGCGAACAGACATAATCGGGACACATGTTCGTGACGAATGTATCGAGTGTTGTCATGGTGACCTGTGTAACGCCGCCGGTTGTGGTACGGACGGTAAGTCATGTGTTTCGGACGTCAGATTAAAATCTAAAGACAACAATTTCCCCTCTATATAGGTGGTAAATTTGCTACTTTCTGTGGCAGTGGTTCGCTCTTAACTGTGCTTGCAAGTAGCCTATAGTACAACCCTGTTATATATAATATCAGTTAATAACCTGTCTGCCACGTCGCTGTTTTGTATAGTAAAACAGATGAAGGGTCAGATGTAGGTGAGGTGCTATTTCAGACGCTTATGTCATTGTTAACTAGCTTTGTTCCCTATGAGGTGTACAAAACATTTGATGTTAATGTATTTTAGTTTTTAAAATAAAAGGAAGAATTACATTTACTATTTGTAGGGTTCCCTAAAGAAAGAGGACCAATATGTTTAAATTGTCCACAATCACGTGATCCTGACAATTGTGACGTCATATCCGTATGTCTTCAAGGAGAGGTATAGAACTAATGTCTTACTAATATATATCCAAGTTTAAATGTGCTGTGATAATCATTTTATTTTATTCGACGTGTTAAAGTTAAAGTTAAATCAATAGGAAAAGTGTGTATATTATCTGCATTATTTTGAAAATTTCGACAACTCTTTCATCAAAGGTTTGTCATGTTGAGGAAATCTCTAAGTTTGGCGACTTATTCTACAAAACCAGCTGTGTAAGAGAAACT
Organism: Ylistrum balloti; assembly: GCF_031769215.1. Classification (NCBI taxonomy): domain Eukaryota; kingdom Metazoa; phylum Mollusca; class Bivalvia; order Pectinida; family Pectinidae; genus Ylistrum; species Ylistrum balloti. The sequence goes on along the minus strand of NW_026782219.1, from coordinate 326,560 downwards.
GTGAGTATAACTTCATGACCAATGTTTTTTTTCATATGACGAACTATTTAAATATATAATATATATATACAAATTTTCAAGCTTTCATTTGTTGTCATTCTAGAAACACAGTGAAGCTTAATTATTTTACATACCGTTTTGGTATTTAATAAACGCGCGATTTTTGTCAGAATCCGTAACAGTTCCTTCACGGCCCTTACCATGGAAATCAACCAAGATGTCATATTAAATTTTAAAGAAACCGATCTTCACCAGTTCTCACTTTGTGTATTTAAACTGGCACCATCATCATGATGTTCTGGAAATACGATCCTGGACACGCAAAGAGATTATAGGTTTTCATAGGATAAAATAAGACAAAAATTTTGGTATTTTCTATTATAACGTTTGTTTGAAAGAATTCTCAGTCAAAAAGTCTTGAACAATCATCTATATCCATTAATACTATGAAGAGATATATCCTTTTCAGCAAAATCATCAATGATGTCCCGAAATAACTGAACAGTTATAGGATCGTAAATGAATTTTCAATTCTTATGATGTTTTATGAATGTGTCGTCGAAAATTCTATGCTTGTGAGCAACAAATCAATCTTCTAAACGAATTTCAAAGGTTTTATAGTCGAACTGTAAGGATGAAATCAGACGGAGGCGGCCATTATGTTGACAATTTCAGTTCATGAAGTATTGTCTATATTTTGACACAACAAGGTCCCTGGTACATTACACTAGTAATATATATTCAAAATCACAAAATTGGCAAATTCACTGGATGACAGACCGATTATGTGATGAAGTTGTTGAATATGTTGATATTGTCCGTGGTGTAAAATTCGGGACCGTACACTTTAACATAATTTAATCAACAAATTTATCAACTGAATGAATTAATGAATAAATGAATTTAATTAGATAATTGATTGCTTCAGGATTACCAGTGCACCTCTTCTCCCATGTATAATCCAGTGGAGATTGGCAGGCGGTCTACTGGAAACTGTTTTTTCTGCTGCCCAGATGATCTCTGCAACATACAATGTAAATTTAATATCTATCGATTAACAGCATTACATGCTTATGATGTAAATTGCAAACACAATTTCCATCATGTTAAATGATATTAGAACATCGAAAGTTATACCATTTTTTCCATTGAAATCTGATGTTGAGATGTTATTGATTGAATCAACCAGAAAACTGCCATTTTGTGTCATGATGCACAGGTACATTTGTCTATATTTGTTTAAGTAGAATTTCAAGTAAACAAACATATATTTTGCACTTAGCTTTTCAGTTTTTGTAGCATATCTATCATTGATAGGAAAAAACTCATATATCAAATGGTGACATCAATGCAAATTTACTTTCTACATTTCAAGCAGATAGCTGAATGTTGTATTAAATTTAAATATTCATCACAACATCAATCATGAATCGGACCACGATATAAAGGTGGCCGACTCAACTTCAGATGACGATCCAAGGTTCGTGTTCTGTCGCTCCTTACTCCTGGCGGTTTGGTGAGAGACAGATCTGTATGTGCCATTATATTTTGTCTTTGGGAAGGACACTTTTCCCTCATTGCTCTGGATTGGAAGCCTCACCTCCCATAGGTTATACTTTGAGATAGTCACCACCTAGTACACGGCATTTCTGCCTCAAAGTTATCGCGTGTTTTTTATTCAATAAAAACAGCCAATAAACAAAAAAATCATTATTTTTATTTTTTTTCATTCTTCAGGTCGCAATACCACATTATCTTCGCAATTTACAACACCTTCGACTACAATCATCCCGATTACCAATAGTAAGAACGAATTTTGTATCCATTTGTTCCAGTAATTGTTATCATTTGTGTTTAAAAGGAGGATTTCATTTTTTTTATATTTCGTCGTCATAAATACACAAACACACCTTCTTGTTGCATCTGGAGAGCTTTTCCAGTGTGTCATACTTCATATTTCGGCTTAAAGTATTTGACGACATCAACATTTTCTAAGGGTCAAGCGTGTTTATAATGACGAGGCGTTATCATGTCCAATTTAGGTCTAGGATTAAGTTTTGAGATAAAGTTTCCTTTCTTATTTATCATAAAGTGTCTATTTACCTGGCGTAGCTGCTCAATTCCGCCTATAGATATATTGTAGTTGTTATATCGTTACGTATATGAAATCAGGATTTCTCTTCGCCTTGTTCATCATATAGACCACCAGCCTTGGGAATTACGCACGCGACGTTTTTTTCATCGATCACTTGTCTCGATCTTTACATGCAACGTCACCACCGGATACAGTGTAATTGTTTCGATATCGCTGTCGTAAATTTTCTTTTTTTTTTAAAACTAATATCCTGCTTCCCCAAAAAACAACATGAAAATACCAACACGTGATAATCTCAAGTTAAATTTAATAAACCTCGGGGATCATGTGGGTAAATGAAAGTTTACAAGGAGACACCTGGAAAAATATAGAAATAAGACTACGAGGGCAAGTAAGTAAGGTCACGTTCTCAAACGAGAACAAGATCTACAACCACAAAACCAACAGGCAAACTTACGAACTTTAAACACGTCCAGCTTCATGGCATGCAAAAATATCTCTCAACGAGATCACTATATGGCGACCTGAATACTTCCCCATAATTTTAATCCACCTGCATCTCAAGAAACCCTGTGTTTCGAATTTGTCTGTCAGTTGATGACTTCTTGCACGAAAATGGTGATATTGGGAAGATTCCCTTGGTTGCTAATCAACGGCGATATACAAAGTTTTGGATGCAGGACTGTTGCTATCCAGAAATTGAAAATTCACGACATGGAAATTAAAATCATCACGGTATCATACAGCTAGGTTGAAAGCTGTCCATGTTAGTTTCGTTGTAGGAAAAGATCGAGATAATCAGCTGAAGATTATGTCGGGTCTTTAATTTCCAATCCTGGTCGGTATAGGCTATGGACGTGGTCAACATGTCTCTTGTTATTTAACGACGTTTTCAAAATATCTGAAAGTGAGATAAAATGAGTTTGCTGGTTGACTTGTTTTTGAAAGCTCTTCGATAAATTTAGGCTCGTATGAAAGCAAAAACAAACCAACAAAAACAAAACAAAAAACAAAACAAAAAAAAAAAAAAAAGAAAAAAAGAAAAAAAACCCACAAAAAACAGTTCCCATAGGTATGCCAATGATCTGATGGAAGATCTTACCATCATAAAGAAAACGAAGGCGTTCTTTTGGTTAAGAATGGATTTGAAGATACTAAGAATGATAGCAAGAAGTTTGGACAAAGGTCTGGTTGCACAGCTACACAAGCTAACAAAAAAACGGTGTTGATATGGAATCTAGCAAAGTTTTGAAATCTAATATAAACAGGGGAGGTCCGTATCCTGATCTTCAATAGGCAATTTAAATGATTGTTATACTGAATACTGCGGCATGTTTAGCCAGTATTTCTTCTTTGGGAAGCTTGCATAATCTGTAATATATATTTGATTTTGTAGAGAGGGGTTCCTTTGTTATCATGCTAGTTGAATTCAGAAAATGTAAAAATATATGCAGACAAGTAATTTGACACTGTACCTGCAGAAAGAATAGCATGCCGTGGATTCAACATCGGGATCAAAGAAAGGTTTATATATTTCAAAGTTGATTCGGTGTACAAAAGCTTTTTCAGAGAATAAGATTTCTTAACATATCGACATGTTCTTTTTCATTTACAGAAAACATTACCTTATCACCAACAGCTGTACAGTGTACAACACCAGAGCCAACACATCACAGTAAGTCTTTTGTTTATGTTTACTTTTCTTTAAACATTAATGTGCTATAACTAAGTAAACATTGAGATAACATGCGGTTTATCTTACATGTAAACTCCTCCTTCATGACAAGATATATATATATATATTTCTTTTTTTTTCAATTTTTAACAATTACAGAGAAATTAATTGCATAACATAAAATTGTGTGACGTGACGTACATGTATATTAATATATAACGTTATTATATTTATTGATGAAATAAAAATTAATTGGATATCTTTTTTTTTTTTACATATTTTAGGTGGAC